>NW_020454094.1:1599196-1761383 GCF_003342845.1 Nothoprocta perdicaria
TTTTTTTTTTTTTTTGGTTAGGTGAAGAGCGTGTTTTAATGGGGTTTTGGGGAGTTGCATTGTTTGTATCACAGATGCTCTGTGGGAGGAGGAAGACCCTCCTTTGGTCTTCCTCTCCCGTGGGGAGCTTGTGTAAACCCAGTCTTCATGCCCCAGTGTTGCAAATTGCTTGCAAAAACTTTAGAAAGTGGCACGACCCCCAGTTTGGGTAGGTCTGGAAGCAGACGAGATGCGTTGGCAAAGGAGCATGTTGAGGGTTGCATGGACAGCAGCTCTACCAGGGACACCAAACGCCTTCTGTGAGCCCAGGAGATAACATTGGGCACTGGTGAAGGGCACCTCATGACCACTTGGTTGTAGCCTTCAGCTGGATTYGTTGCTGCTGTTGCAGGGCCGGGGAAGGGAGCTCCCGGCCCCTTCTCCAAGCCCAAAGGGTGGGATTTAGCAAGGCAGATCGCTATCGGCGCGAGAGGGAATTTGGGAAGGGAGCCAGGTGGGGGTTGACAGCTCTGCGGTCAGCAAAGCTCACACGGGCACTTCGGAAAGATGCTGAACATGGTAAAGAGTGCAGTAAAAAATCCACATCCCAGGTGAAGAGCCCTCCTTGGAARAGAACATTTGGGTCCAACCACCAGCAGGACTTGCTGTCTCCTCCTGGAGGCCGGGTCCTGGTGGATGCGGGAGGGTTGAGCGGTTCCCCCTCTCCGTAACCTGTCCCAGCCTCCTCCTGCCTCCGCCGGGCTCCRCTGGCTGTTTTCCTTGCTGGCCTGGCCCGCCCCGCGGAGAGCCGGCCTAATGAATGGGGCTCAGTTCAGGGMGGGAGGAAGGTCGGCAGCCTGCAGCCTTCCACTTGATGCTTTTGGCAAGGGAAGAGAAAAAAAAAGTGGAAAAAAAAAAGAAAAAGGAGAAAAGCAAATGCATGAGAAAACGTCATCCCTCAGGGTGGAGGGGGGTCCCTCACCAAGCAGTGGGTTCCTCCCCAAATGCTGGGGTTGACCTGGTCCCTCATGGGGTTCTCATTGCATATGGGGCCAAGCAGGAGGGCATCTTGTGACCGCGTTAAAGCTCTGGGACTGAGTGAGGTTTGTTTAAAAAGGGAAGAAAAGAATAAAATGCAATAAAGAAAGTAGGAGTGAGATTTGTTGCAGAGGTCAAAATTAGACCAGAGCCACCTGTGGAGCCCGCGTGGCTTGGCCAGCTTTGAAGGCAATGTTGGTTGCTGCTTTGCTCCCTGCTAGTCTTGTGATGCCTCCGCTGTCATCCCATCCTCGCCAGCTGTGCTGCTCGTACCCCGACTGCCTTTCCATGTCCAGCCTTTCCTTGTTTCTCTGGTTTCACCAGTGGTGGCTTCATGGGTGGGTGAGGACTCCCTGGTCATGGTGTCTCCCATCCGCATCCTTATTGCAGACTCTTAGCAGTGTTTGGTCAGGACTCTCCTTRCTGGACTCCCCTGGAGTAGGGTGGTCAACCCAGCACCAGTGATGGGTGGCTGAGTGGTGGGAACCCATAGCAGGACCTGGCTATGGTGGCTCCACCAGACCATGCCTAGGGCGTTGGGTCTCCTAAGAGCCTTAGAGCCTGTGTCCAGAGACGAGGACATGAGACATCTTTCCTTTTTCTTTGGAAGGGGCTATTAATAAAATTCCAGACCGGGTGTTTTCCCCCCCAGAATTCCCCCGCCTTGAGCTTGGGAGCTCCTCTTGATCCTACCATGTTGGTGGTGGCTGTGGTGGCACCAGCACCAACATGGTGCCTCGGGACTCGGCCTCTCTGCCGGCTCTGATGCTGGTGGGATCAGCGGGCGGGCGGCATTTCGTCACGCGGGCCAGGAATGTTTCACTATGTCTTTGATCCCCACTGGTATCCCTGCTGGCTGGGCCCAAGCACCTTCCCTAAACCTGGAGCTCTTCCCGGGAGGAGCCGCATGGTCCCGCTATSCAACCCCTCGCTCCAGCTCTGGCAGGATCCCGCGGGGCTGCTCCCGCCTGCGCTTCCCTGCCCCCCCCGCCCCCAGCACGGGGTTTATAACCTCCTGGGAAATGCCTTTATTTACAAACACCGCATCCTATTATAATCCGAAATGGAGACGTCTTCCTGTGTCGCTGCCGCTGTGTGTTTGCTCCGGGATAAACAATTGCTTGGGAATATAGCGAGGTATTTTTYCCCCCCCCWTTTWTTTTTGAGCATTACATCTTTAAAAAAAAGTACATGCGTGTGTGTATATATRTATATTTTTTAAATGCTTTTGCTTTCCTGCTTTTCGGTGACGGTGAGGAAAAAAAAAATGAAGAAAAAAGGCCACAAAAAGGCAACCCCCCCGTGGCCTCCGGCGGGCTGGGGAGGTTATCAGGGGTTAAGGCGGAGATGACAGCATCGGAGTCGCGGGAGCAGAGCCGGCCGCCTGCCAGGCTGGGAGCCGCGCGCATCATCTGACCGTGGCGGCAGCRGCCGCGGAGCCCGCGCCTGGCGCCCGCCCCGCTTAAGGGGGAGCCGCGCCGGCGGGGGAAAAAGGGGGAAAAAGAGAAAAAAAAAAAAACAACAAACAAAGAGCATTAAATTCATTGCATTTGAGGATTTTTTTTTTCTCTTTTGTCATAACGCGGTGCCGCTCGGTTTTCAGCAAAAGGGGGAAAACCGGAGTGCACGCGATTTCCCCGGAGTTATCCTAGGTATTCTCGTTGCCGCTGGGTTGCTCTCCTGGGCTTGGGCAGGCTGGCGAGGCCGGTTGGTTCGGGACGAGGCGCAGGCTGCAGGCGGGTGCCAGGGAGGTGTGTGCCTGGGTGCCCGCCGGCGAGCGCCTCGAAACGGCGGCTGCTTGCAAAATAAAATGTCCCAATGAGCGGCGGAAACTCGATCCTTTGGGACATTTAAAATGAGACGGGACAAAAACACGCTCGTAAGGGAGCCGTCCCGAGCTGGCAGGGACGGGGCGCTGAAGCTTTTCCATCTACGATGGCTGCGAGYGGCTGGGTATCGGTTACACTATGGGAACAAGTAACATTAACCCCGCTCGTCTACCGGTGGCGGGGACGGGAGGATGGGGTGTGATGTGGTTTCTAAATGTGGAGGTTGAGGGTGCAGCCACCCTTGCATGTGCTCAGTGGCATGGGGAGATGGGTGCCCGTCACATCAAGGGCCAAGGGTGGGATGATTCCTCATCCATGGTCTTCAGGCACCTGCAGGAACCTGCTTGTTTTGGGTCAGGTGTCCAAAACATGATGCTTTTCCCCTCAAGAGACTTGGTTTGCACCAAGCCGTGGGAGATGCAGCCTCCAGCTTGGGCCCGGCCAGGATGTCTCCATGGAGGAGCATCTCCATGGGCAGGAGGACTGCCCCGCGCGGGGCACCCCGCGCCGTCCCGTGGTGACGGGTGCCCGCGGACGTGGCTGCCAGCCCCACCACGTCCTCCCGTGCCCGGCGGGAATGACCCGCGCGGCCGCCTGGCCGCCTGCCCACTGTCACAAAGGAGCTTCCTTCCCAGTTTATTTTCGGCGCCGGGATATTATTAACGGGCGGCGCGCGGCCGCCGGCGAGGACGGGGCGAGCCCGCCGCGCGCCCTGCGCTCTCAGACCCAATTTCGCCACGTTTCGCCCAATGCTCAGCGGGCAAAATGGGGTGCCCGGGAGGCGGCCCCAGCTCCCGCCGCGCTGAGCTGGGTGGGAGTGGAGGGTGCCGAGCATCCCGTCCCGTCCCGTCCCGCAGGATTTCCGGCCTCCRGCGATTAGCCTTCCATTTATTTATTTATTTAATGAAATAAAAGCTGGTGGCTTTGGGTGTATTCTGCAAGCACTGAGCTGGAGGGGACGGCGCGGTGACCTCATTGCTGCAGCCAGGCTGTCTGTCTGTCTGTCTCTCCCTTGGCATTTTTAACATTTTTCTGTAAGGAAAAAAAAAAAAAAAAGCATTTGCCAGGATAGCGTTGCAGGGATTTTCCATCTTGGTTCTGGGAAAGCGGAGGGCTCTCCCATGCTCTCACCCCTATGCTCCCAACGCTGACGCGGGGGATCCGCGCTGAGCTCCCCAGTGCCCGGGCTGCTCGTGTCCCACAGCTCCGACCGAGGAACCCGCTGCTTTTCCCTCGGAAAACCTCGGACAAAAGTTGGGACAGGCCATATAGAATATATATAAACTCTAAAATATATATATATATTTTCTTTTGGGGTAGCCATTTAAATACGTGATGATAACTTTCACCCTGTTAATTAACAGGAAACATTGGGACAAGACAGGAAATTACATCAGTCTTTTATGAGCAAAGAGCCAAGAAGAAAGAAATACACGAAAACAGAGTTACTGGCGAAAGGGAAGAAAGTGATGGGGGAGGAGGAAGAAAAGAAAAGCCGAGCTCCTCTCCCAGCCTGTCGGAAAGATCTCGTGGTGTTTGGAGAGAGGCTGCGTGAGCGCTTTTGTTTTATTTGTGTGATGTTGGAAAATATTTTAATAGCAGGGTCGCCGTCGCTCGAGCGCTGCCCTCGCCTCTCGCGTTGCTGCAGCCTCGTTTCATGGCTCTGCTCAGCTTCCTTCCCCAAGCTGTGAGGCCTAGGAAGCTCTTGGCGTGCAGACTAATTTTGGTTTGGCTGCTCAGCCCTCAAAATTGGTCCCCACCCAGTGTCATTATCTTGGTTTTAACTTGCCAAAAAAAAAAAAAAAAAAAAAAGGAGAGAGAGCAGCTCTGTAAGAGCTGGCTCAGCCCTTCTCTACCCTTTTAACCTCGCTACATGAGAAGTGTCGCCTCTCCAGCTCCCTGTCATCGTCCCCTTGGGTCCCAACAGCCCCGTCTCCATGTCTTGGTGGGCTGGACCTTGCTGTGGTGTGCCCCATGGGCAAGCTGGGCTGGGAAGGAGGTTGTCTTGGTGGGGCTGATCCCGGACCATGGCACCACGAGGAGCTCCCCACTCCCAGCTCTGATGTGGATCAGGTTCATGGTGGTGATGCACCAAGCCAACGGGGTTGCTCCAGGCTTTATGCTGCTTGGTTGGCTGCAGAAGGACACCTGAACCTGACGTAGTGTTGGTGTTGCTGGCAGGTATCACTGATCCCCATGGCATTTTTTTATTCCACTTGTGTTGGCAGAGTAAGTTCATGTTGGATTGGGGCTTTACTCTTGTTGCTCAGCACCAAGGATGTCTTCCTGGAAGCTCTGCCACCCCATGTTGTGYTGTCAGGCCACAACCTCATTTACTGGGCCTTTCTTGGAAAAATACTAGCGGGCCACCGAGATTCAGTATCCTCGCATGAGTCCTCAAGCTCCTCAGGAACCATCCACCAGGCCAACCAATGGATGGACATGGGGCCAGGAGGTGGAGAGGCTCCAGTCAGGTGGTGATGGACCCTCCTCCACGTCTCCTGGCTAGCTTAACTTGGCTAAGCTGCTCCTGGGGTGAGTCCCTCCRGTTTTGGGGACATCAGTGGCACCGTGCTGCTGCCCCAGCACACGCACGTGGCTTTTTCCAAGCCTTTTGCCGAATATCTGGGCAGGTGGAAAGGTGGCATTTTTTTTGCATTGAGTGAGTAGCTTGAGAGCTGCTGGGACTGTTAAGCCTTGGGAGTATTGTTGCAAGTATGTACATATACGTGTACATAATGAGCGGGCATGAGGCTGTGAATGGTAATTTTCTTTCTTGAATAGATTTTGTTTGTAGAGCTGCCAGAGTTGATTAAAATAAGAGCTCGCTTTGCGAGGGGGAGCGTTAGAGCAGCATTCAAAGGCAGAAAATAGCCCGGCGCGCTGCCTCCGCGTCACGCTTTGCCGCAGCAGGTTCCCCATGGCCGGCTCCTTCCAGAGCCATGGGCAGCCCCGGTGGCACCCGCCGCCCCGCTCGGGTGTTCATTAACTTGGGCAAAAGAGCAGCTTCGGGTCCGGCCGCCCCGGGGAAAGTTCAAACATCCTGTGCTTTTATAACCAGGGAAGTCGGCTCCAAGCTTTCCGCCATGGAGCTGATGGCTCTCGGGGATAGATGCAAAGAAGTCCTGGGAATTAGTGTCCGGGCGGTGGGGAGGCTGGGGGTAGTGTCAGGATAAAGGTGGGTCTGTGAGGCGGGAGGTGGGAAGGGCTGGTTTTCTGCTGGCGCTTTGATGTGTGCCGGGACGTTTGCTGGGCAGGTCGGTGGTTGCAGCTCTTTGCAACGCGCTGGGTTTGCACAGCTGAGCTGAGCAGGAAAGTGCGGGGGGAAAAAAGCCCCAAAGAGCAAAAATAGCGGGGAAAAATAAGAGCCCTCCTTGGGCTGGAGCGGCGAAACCCCCCTGCCCAAAGCGCCCTGCTCCAAGCAGCGGCGCGGGAATTGAAGCAACTCAAGTTTTATTTGGAAAACGTGTCGGGAGCCTGGAGTTACATCACTGAGCTCGAGCTGATGAATGCATTTTCTTTGGAAAGCAGGCGGAGACTTTTTAAGCTCATTAGAAGGAACAAACTCATAAATCTTGATGCAAAGAGGCCTGTAGCTTTTTCTGCTCTTTATCACGGGCGCGCCGAGCGGAGCACGGAAAAAGCACCCCAGCGCGGCGCTGCCAGGGCCGGGCTGCACCCGGGACACGGCACAAAGGTGCTTTTCTGCTTATTATTACCATTATTTTTTTACTTTTTTTCCAGCGCCAGGGCTGGGTGGCCCCTCTGCCCGCCGGCGGGGTGTCACGACATGGCTAGGTCTCAACCGGAGCCGCCGGCCCTCGCCAGCGCCGCGGGGGTTAATTACTTAATGAACGTCATATTCCCCCGTAATTGCAAAGTATTATTAATCCCCAGCAAAGCGAGGGAGGAGGGGGGATGCTGCGCGAGCGCGGCCGAGGCGCGGGATGCGGGGGGAGCCGGCGCTGCGCGGCCGGGCGGCCCCGCGCGCGGGCTCCGCCGCGATTAGATTAGGCAGGCAGACAGGAGTAATGATTAACTTTTGCAGTCTGCAGGCTGTCTCCAGTCTGGCGCTGGGTGTTTTTTTTTCCCCCCTAAGTAGGCCCTGGCCCGGAGTCGACAGGGTATTAGGTTGTAAAGAAAGACAGAAGGAATGAAAGCCAGGGGAGGGGGGAAAGGGGAAAGCAAGGGGGGGGGGGCTTTTTTTCCATCAGATCCGGGAATGGAATTTATTGGCTGGAATGCAGTAAATGTTCCAAATGCCATCCCGGCTAAACAGTTTTCATAATTGTTACGGAGCGGGGCTGGGGTGCGAGTGAAAAGCACTTTTGTTCCCAAAAAACCCTGCGGTTTTTCCGTGTTTTGCCCTCCCCGGGCAAGGAGCGTTTCTTCCCGACCCCTCCGGAAAGGCCGTGTGGCCGAGGGTGGGTGCCGCTTCTTTTCCTTTTATTTCTATATATATATATATATATATTTTTTTTTTTTTGGGGGGGAGGGCTAAACGTCTGTTTTCGCTCCTGGAATAACTTTGGGGAGAATTGTAGGTCAGTGGGCTGCAGGGAAGGAGGATAACTTTTGCTCGCTGCTCGCTCGGCGTGCGCCTGCGCGGGGCAGGAATGCGCTCGGGAGCGAATCGCAGCGCACATCTGGGTGTTGGGTATCGCTTTGGAAACCTTAGACGACCGTGCATCGGTTTTTATTGAGGCCTTTACAAGCCTTTTAGCGTGTAAGCCGCCTGGCTACACGCTGCCGCCGGGAAGGAGGAAGCGTGGGGAGCTGCGGCTCTCCTGGGGATGTGGATCCACTTTCCCCCCATGCAAGGCTTGCAGCGGGAGAGAGTTTTTTTCCCACTTTGTTGTGTTTTAAGCCGTAATTGCAAGTGCATTGGGAGCTCCCTTGCACCAGGATGCGGCTTGGGTGCTGCATTCAGCTCCTTGATGGCCACTGTTGGCTTCAGGCTGGTGGCCACTGATGGGGTGAGACCTTGTAGGCCTCCTCAGGCGTGTGGTCCCACATTCACACCGAGTCTCSTTCTCCTTGGGAAACCTCATTGATGGACACGCAAGCAGGGTGACACCGCGTGGTCCTAAGCACCAGGCCACTCTTAAGCCAGGGGGACAAGGCAACCGCAGTGGGAGTGTTGGCAAGATCCAGGGAAGATGCAGGCGAGAAGGTGCCTTGGATGGCATCTCACGCTGCTTCCGAGGTCCTGCAGCTGGTCCACCACAAGCCACCCCAGTGCCACAGAGCCGCATCGAGCAGCTCCCGCAGCACCATTTGCTTTATTTTCCCCCAAAACACCCAATGGGATCTTTTTTTTTTCCATGCAGCCACACAACCAGCATCCCTCTCCCTGCTTCTACAGAATGTGGAACTGTGAAGGAATTCCCTATTACTTTGCCCCCMAAAAACAGTGGGATTTTCCCGCTGCTCCTCTGGAAGGGTTCTCCCCCCGTTTTATTTTTCTCCACCTCTCCCTCCATTTGGTCTCCCCCTGGAAGCATTTCTTCTCCCTCTGCGACTCCAGGACTCCTCCTCGGAGCGGCTGGGGCCTAGGGAGGGATTCCCGGCGCGCGGGAGAAGAAAGAGCACAGTTTCCCACACCTCGGAGCCGAGGGGGGCTGGCGAGGGGAGAGGCAGATAAAGGAGGCGCTTGAAAATTAAAACTTCAAAAATAATTAGCCTGGCTGTATACTAAACAACAGCAAAGAGGCCCATTTACTGTAAATATTATGAATGGATTTGGCTGCCTGCTGCCGTCCCCACCCTTCCTCTAAGGGTTTTTCTCTGCGCCGAGGCAAAATTGGGCCTTCAGACGGCGCGGTGCTCTGTAATTTGCATGGCTGATGAGGCCCAGCAGCYGGTACGGAGGAATCCGGAGTCGGCGGCCTCCTCGCTGGCCGCCCCAGACGCTTTCGGGGTGCGCGTGGTTGTCTCCCCTGCCCTCGCGCCCGCGGCCGCCGCTGAGGCGGGCGCCGAGGAGCTGCTCCTCTTCTCCGGGTTGTTTCAGCTGCGCGCGTTGATTAATGGCCCTAATTAGGCGGCGGTGGTGACTCAGGGGATGTCGGYGAATCGCGTCGCTTGTCGGACGACCAGGAGTTCTGCTCAGGCTCTTGCTGTTCGCTTCGCCCCTCGATTTACACCTGGGCAGGGCACATCTGGGCGTCTTGATCTAGGACCTTGCCGTGCTCTATGAGTATTCGTCTCCACATATTCCCCAAGCTTTGACTTCCCTTCTGGACCCAGCTGTTGACGAAGGCTGTGCTAGCTGAGTACAGCAGAGTCCCCTTGCCCAGGACCCTGTCCAGGTGGCTTTTGGACATCTCCCAAGGATGGAGATTCCAGAACCTTGGTGGGCAACCAAAGGATTTGCTCATTTTCATGTCCCTTCTCTGAATTACCTTGCAATATTTGAGGCTGGTTACCACATGGAGCACCTTGGAAGAAGCCTTGGCCCAAGACTTTGCCCCAGGTTGGGACYGGAAACCTTTGGGGATGTCCTCAGGACTAGCTGTCTCCTCTCCCTGCGTAACCTGACCTCATTTTTGTTCCAGAGCTTGGTGGAGATTTCATGAGGGTTTTTTCCAGCCATGATGCTGGTGATGGAAACTCTTACTCGGCTCCCCAGGGTGTTATAATGTAGGAGTGGACCTGGTAGCATAGCTGGGCCAAATTGAGGAAGAGTGTTTGGGAGAACTACAGGGAACTGTTCACCCCTAAAAAGAGTCTGGAGCAAAGCCCTAGCTATGAATGTTGGGAAATCCCTGACTCCTTCGCTTAATGGGCAATACCACATTTTATCTGTCGCGTTCCCATCGGACTCAAGGAGTCGGCTCTGTTGGGAACATCCTGTCTTTCTTCCAGATAGCCACCCTTATAAAACATGGACAAATAGAGTGTGAAAGCTTCTTCCCCAGGCAAAATACTTCACTGAGGTCAAAATGGCTTTGGACAGAAGAGTGTTTTCAGGCACAGGGTTTCCCCCTGAGATAGGGGTTCTTCTTTTCCAGATAGGAAGATTTACTGCTATTGGGCTTGAGAAAACAAAAGGTTTTTTTGGAGGGGGCACTGAGGCCAGGCATGAATATTCATTGTAATTGTAAATTGTTGGGAGTCTTTATGCAATGGATCTGATTGTGGAGGGTGGTTGGACTAGATGATCTCCAAAGGTCCTTTCCAACCTCAATCATCCTATGATTGGGTGGGCAACTGGTTAATAAATTAAAGAAATCATCTTAAGGCCCTTCAGCTCACATGGACTGCTGTGTTCCTTGAGTAAGAAGAGCTGCCTAATTAGACATAGACACAATTTTACAGTCTAGCCTGTCAATCCGCAGATTAAGGCCTCTCTAAGCACCTACTGACACGATGGCTCCTAAGGAGATGTTATGGTCTCCCGTGTCAGTAATTCACAGATTAAGGGCTCCCTAAGTGTGTGTTGACATGCCAGGCTGGACCAGCTCCTYGGGGGCTGCTGTTGCCCACACCCAAAGAGTGAGCAGCCCTGGTTGGGGTGCATCACATCCTCTGTGAGCAACCAGAGTCTAACACATGCCAATACTCAAAATTGGCCTTTGATCAATGATCGGAGCCTCTGGAGCAGGGGTTAGAGTTGTCTGGCCCACCTTTGTAGCTGGCTGTGAAGGGCCTGGGGCAGGGGATCATTGGGGTGGCATGTGGAGATGACCCACAAATGCCATGGAAGGCCCAGAGGCCCTTTCCTGTATCCTGCAATTGAGTTTTTCTGTGCCTTTTTTTTTTTTTTTTTTTTTTCCAGTGTTTTGAGAGCATAGCCGGAAAATTTGGCTCAGAAGGATGTTTTGGACTTGTTGTTTGCTTCCCCCCATCCCCGTCAGTACACTGCAAATTGCAAGAGAGATTAGACAGGAGGTAAAATTCCTCTTTTTCTGTGCCAGTTTCTCTTGGCTTATCACTAGCGGTGGGGTTGCAGGTCACACTCTGTGTCCTCACCGTGGCCATCCATTTCTCAAATAGCAGTTGGCACGTAGGTTCTTCCAAGGGTTCCTGCAAAGAGGTTCTTACTGGTGATAYTGGGGCCAGACTGGAGCTGGTCCCTGAGGAGATGGCACACTGTTTGCACTGCTTTTCTCAACCACATTTGCCCATGATGTTTCCTTGCTGCCCCGAGGGTCTCTGTCTGGCATGGGAAAAGGGTGTCCCTGGTGCTCCTGACCTCGCAGCACTTGGTGGCTTTCTCAGTTCCTCTGTTGGCTTTTCCCTGCTAGCGTGGAGTTAACAGTCACGTCTGCAGTGTCACAGCCTCCAGTGACCCCACAGGGGCACCACGAAACAGGCTGCCCTTGGCTCACCGCGTGGGGTGGGATGTGCCAAAGCCGACGTTGCATCAGAGTTGGTCACCTGGACAGGGTCCTGCCATGGAGGTGGCAGAGAAGGAGGGCATGCGGGAGGAGCTCAGGAGAAGCTTGAGGAGGTCCTTTGGGTCAACAGTGCTGATATTAAAAAAAAATAATCAAAACACATAGGTCTTGCAATAGCTTTGGGTGCTCTTGAAGTTGGGTGATGTGCACATAGTCTTCTTGTCCCTGAGAAATACTCCAGTAGAAATGCGTGTAAAAAGCTAATGAGGAGCAGAGCTGGATTCCTGTTTTCAGCTTAGAGCTGGTGCATGGAGATGGCTACAGGCAGCAATGGAGCTAGGGATCAGCCGGGATTGGGATCAGCCAGGAGCACTGCTCTCGCAGAAGATGGCAGTCCCGACCTTGCAGGAAAACCCTTGGCAGTGTCCAAACAAAACCGGGCAGAACAAGAGCTCCCCTTCCCGCCTCCCATTCCCAGCTCCCTGCCCGTGTGCCTTGGAGAGCTTGGCAGAGCGACAAGGCTGGCATGGGAATACCTGGAAGGAGCTGCAGTGCTGCAAGGGAGCCTTAGCCATGCTTCAGCAYGGAGAGGGAGAAGTGACATCTCCTGCCCCGTTCCCCCCCAAAATAAGTGTGACCAGAACTAAACTAATCCGGTTAGCCCCCATTTCTCCCACTGTTGAGCGGAGCAGCCAAAGGGGCTGTGMTGGAGGAAGGCTGGCTGCGCTTCCTGGCTGGAAAATGCAGGGAATAAGGGGACTTGTCCCAGAATTGCAGGAGAAACTGGTGCCGAAGCCAGCAGGGACGTTGGGCTCTTGCAAATCCCGGCTCCGGGACTTGTCTCCCTCACAGGCACCCGTGCCCAAGGCCTCGCGAGGGGACGTCCCTGCGGGACTGTGTTGTGCGATGGATAGAAGGGATGGAAACGACTTGGTGCTCGTTACTCGGTTAAGATTTATGGCAGGCGTGTTTCTTTCAAGCCAAAAGGGCTTTTTTTTTTTTTTTTTTTTTTTTTCCCCCTCCCTTCAAACAGAAACCCTGGCTGAATTTTTGCTGAAACGTTTTACTTCTTCCTGAATGTAAAAAGATCCTTTCCTCCCCCACCCGCTAATAAAAGCGCCCGAACTCGGAGAGAAAAAGTGCACATGTGGATGATGCCATTCCATAACTGCTCGATTCACCCCAAAATCAGGGAAATTATTTCCGTGTCGAGTAGGAAAGTGGCTTCCTTGCTGCTGATAGGCACTGGTGCAATGCCCTGTGTGAGTTTTCCTGGTGCATTTTGTGCAAATCCAGCGTGGGTCCAAACTCGAGTTTAACACGTGGGTCTCACCCCSGTGGGGCTCTTGGTTTGGCTGCAAAGGCGAGCAAAAATGGCAATAAATCCGTGCTAGCAGAAAATTAAGGAGTGCTTCAGAGCTGGCTCGTAAGCCGGGTTTATATCATTAAATACCATCCGCGGCGCCTCGCTGGGCCTTTTCCAGGTGCTGCCGTGGGCCGGAGCGCTGCCCGCGGAGCCGCGCGGCTCCGGCACCAGACATCCCGTCAGCAGCCCAAGCCCGCGAGCGGAAGGAGCTTTGGCACCTTTGCCCGGCCTGCTGGCACCGGCACGGAGCAGGGAAAGGAGGAAAAAAAAAAAAAATCCCCTATTACCTAAGACTTGTCCTTGAGGTCTGGTCACCCCATGTCATTGACAACCTAGTGGGATTCATTCATGAACTTCCAGCCCTCCATAAAGGTCTGTTCATTCATCGCCAAGGCAGTTTGCTTTTTTTTTTTTTTTTTTATTATTATTATTTATTTATTTTATTTCCTTTTTCTTTTTTTCCCTTAATGCGCTGGCAATTAAATAACTCTTTGTAAGTGGCAATGAGCTGCTTGTTAAGTGGTCTTCTCTATGGCAGGCGCAAGCGGGAGGTGAAAAAGTCTTTTTCCCCCCGCTTCACACTGCCCCAAAAAGGGATACTTTTATGCTAAAGAAAATAAATGAGAAGCTCATTGGAATTTTTGCATGGGGTTTCAGCCTGCTCAGTGGCTGCTGCTGCAAAAATTCCCTCAACTGCTGTAAAACACCAAAAAAAAAAAAAAAAAAGGCAAGCTCTAGGCGCTGATTGCAGGCTCTGATTAGGTTGGTTGCTTGGATATATTTTTTTTTTCTTTTTTTTTTTTTTTTACAACATGGCTTTTCTTTCCGCTTGAAACAAGCAGCTAGTTAAAATATCCTTCCAAAAAAAAAAAAAAAATGCTGTGTGCTTATATATAAATAGCGAATTTTTGGAACCGCCAGGCCTCGAGCGCAGCCCTTCTGCTGCCGCAGCGGGTASGATGGGGCCACGATTTCACGCCGCTTTTTTACACGACTCCCTTTTCCGTGCCGGGCAGAGCTCGTTCCTTTATTTGGGCAATATTCCCGCTGCCGGGGAGGGAGCCGGCCCGGCCGCAGGGCACGGTGGCTTTGGAGCGGAGCAAGGTCCAGGGAGCACCCAGGGAAGAGCCCTGGTGTGCATGGACCCTGGCCGGGAGGAGGGTGCCGGGTGCGCCGCCCACGGGCCTGGCGATTTGTATAATCCAAGGGGAAAAAAAATAATAAAATAAAATAAATAAATCCGCTTTGCTGACGTCGGCTTGAAAAACGGGGATGTGCGAAGCCGCGGCGTTCCCGCAGGGAGCGGGCGCCGCCGCATCCGCGGCCTTCCTGCGCTCCCGCCTCGCTCCGGCCCCCGAATTGAGGGGGAAAAAGGCTGGAAAAACAGAGCAGCCTCCCCTCGGCCTCGCCAGCGCCCTGGTTTCGGCTCGGGGTGGCTGGAAAGGCGCCGCTTCCCGGCCCCGCGCCGCCCCCTTCCCTCCCGCTCTGCCTTTTTTATCCGCGCGGGGCGGGTTCGGTGCCAGGTTTCAGCAGGAGAGGGTTGCAGGGAACAAAGTGGCGGGAGGCGCTGGAAGGGGGAGGCCGAGCGGCCGGAGCGCGCGGAGGCTTTCCCAGGCCGGCCCCTTCTCCGGCGTCAATACGCGGCCGGGCCCATTTTTAGTAGCTGCCTCCAGCGAGCGGAGAAATATTTTCCTTGCTGGCATGGAAATGAGGAAATTAAAAGTGTGCRGCGGGGGATTTTCTGTTTTTTTCTATTTTTTTTTTTTCTTTTTAAAGAGGCGCTTTAGAGCGGAGCGCCCGGGCTTCAGGAAAATGCCCATGTCAGGGAAATGGGCTTATTCATAGCAAAAAAAAGGACAGAAATGGTACAAGCCGGTGAGCTGCGCCAGGCGATGCTCCCTGCTCATTTTGGGCTCGCTTTGGGACTTTAGCGTTGGTGCTCAGCATCCGTTTGCTCCTATTGCTTTCCAGGTGGGCACGGTTGGGTCCCCAACCTGCTCCTGCCATCCGGGTGCCCCGGGATGGTTTTAGGAGTCCTCTCTCCYTTGCCGTCCCGGCTTGTTTTTTGCCTTTTTTTATATATACAATTAGGTTAATGGGTTCCCAGGTCTTAACATGCCCGTGGAGGCTGGAGATGCTGACTTGGCAGCGTGGGGCTGGTGCCTGTTCTGCAGCAGCGCAGGGTTTTTCCCGTTTCTTGTTGTTTTCTCTCTCGCCTCCCCCTTGGTTTCATGCCCAGACCTCGCTGCTTAGGTGCAGCTGGAAGAGCAGAGATGGGAAGAAGGGCCAAGAGAGCAAACTGGCACTTTTTGCTTTCTTTTTGCCATTTTTGTTAACAAATGGCAAGGCTTCCGGTGCCTGCCCCACCACTGCAGCCTTGCTGCAGCTGCACTGCAGTAAATATGGACATATAGCAAATTAAGTGTGGCTTTCTTGGGAATGTGGAGTGCATGGGACTTGCCCTCGTCCCGGCCAACTCATGTTCCTTGTGGAAAAAGGCCTGGCAGCTCCGCTCTTGAGTTGCCTGCCTGAATTTACTCCTTGGTGGGAGCTGGAAGGCTTGGGAAGACACCAATGCCTGTGTCTGGCAGCTCCCTTAGGACAACGGTGGCCTCAGAGGGGGCTGCTGGGTCTGAAGGCACTTCGGAAAGCAGCTGGTGGGATTTTGGACTGGAGACAGACCTGAAAGAAGTTGGGTGGACTCCCAAGACCAGGGCTGGTGGAAATGGTCTTGAGATGGGATCTTAATGCATCTTCTTCTGAAAACCTTGTTTAGGATGAGGGCATTTGCGTGTGCATTGGAAGGGTTGTGAAGACCATGGCCAAAATGTTGATGTGTGATCCCATCATTGCTTTCAAAGTCTTCAATTCCTCTTTTTTTTCTCCCTTTTAGATTCCCAAGTTCTTCAGGAGCCGGGGGATCGGTCGCACTGGTGCGTGGTGGCATACTGGGAAGAGAAGACGCGCGTGGGTCGGCTGTATTCTGTCCAAGAGCCCTCCCTGGATATCTTCTATGATCTACCTCAGGGGAACGGTTTCTGCCTCGGCCAGCTCAATTCGGACAACAAGAGCCAGCTGGTGCAGAAGGTGCGCAGCAAAATCGGATACGGTATCCAGCTCACCAAGGAAGTGGACGGCGTGTGGGTCTACAACCGCAGCAGTTACCCCATCTTCATCAAGTCGGCCACACTGGACAACCCCGACTCGCGGACGTTGCTGGTTCACAAAGTGTTCCCAGGGTTTTCCATCAAGGCGTTCGACTACGAGAAGGCCTACAGCCTGCAGCGGCCCAACGACCACGAGTTCATGCAGCAGCCATGGACCGGCTTCACCGTGCAGATCAGCTTCGTGAAAGGCTGGGGCCAGTGCTACACGAGACAGTTCATCAGCAGTTGCCCGTGCTGGTTGGAGGTTATTTTTAATAACCGGTGACTCGAGACAGTGGACTCATGACATCTATACTACTTTGCTGCTATTATTTCCTTCTGAGTGCTTGCTTTTCATGCAAACTTTTTTGTTGTTGTTGTTGTTGATGTTGTTTCTCTTTTGTTTTGTTTTGTTCATTTGTTTTCTTTTTGTTTTTTTTTTTCCCTCCTGTTTTGAGAAATAGCTTATGGAAAGATTTTTGCCTTGGCGTTTTGATAAATTCTGTCTATTTTTTAAAAGCGCGAATGACCAATAACTCAGAAGGGCGAGAGAGGGGGCGCGGGAAGGGCCGGGCGGGTTGCAGACGGTCGATGCCTCCTTGCTCCGATGCCTGGATGTGCTCGGAGCGCTCGGGAGCCGCTTGCCGCCTGCTCAGGGCGCCTGAAGCCAAGCCGAGACCCTCTTCCAGGGATGCCGGTCATGCAAAACCTTGCAAATCCGGGTTTTTTTGCTCTTCCCTTTTATTTTTCTTGATTTAATGTGTTTTTGAGGCATCTAGCTCATGGCATTCCCACCTTGCCGTGGTGCTGAGCTGCCCGGGCGCCGCGGGAGCACTGGGAGAGGCGACGCTTCTCCTTTCCCAGATTGGTTTTTTGTCACGGATCAATAGGAGAGGAGGAAAAATATAAAAAGAGAGTGGAGAAGAGCGTGCCCAGCCCCTGCTTTGCAATTTGAGCTGAGATGCAAAGTGGTGGAAACATAAGCCTAAGAAAAACAAACAAAAAAACAACGAAACAAAACAAAACAAAGGAAAACAAATGAGGGGAGAAGTTAAAAGAAAAGTGTTCGTGATAGTTGGTCTGTTGGAACCTGCTTAGATCAGGTAATCCCGGTACCATCGTATCTGGAAATGCAGTTGTGCTTTCATTTCTTCTTGAATTCATACACAAGTATGATACTTTTACACTGTTCTTAGCTCAATGAGCATGTTTAGACCTTAACATAAGCTATTTTTCTAAATATAAAGGTTTAAATGAACAAGAGAGCATTCTCGTTGGAACTTTAGCATCGTAGTGCTTTGAAAATAAAACAAACGAAAAAGGACTCCTTAAAAAAACTCTGAGATTTATTAAAGAAAAAATGTATTTTATGTTATATATAAATATATTATTACTTGTAAATATAAAGACGTTTTATAAGCATCATTATTTATGTATTGTGCAATGTGTATAAACGAGAAAAATAAGAAAGATGCACTTTGCTTTAATATAAATGCAAATAACAAATGCCAAATTAAAAAAAAAAAGAACACGAGATTGGTGTTTTTTTCTATGGGTGTTATCATCCAGATGAATGTTTTTTTCTAAAGGAGTTTATGTTCCATTAAAAAATAAAAATGTACACTTGATCCAAGGCTGTGCGGAGTGGCTTTTTCAGAGGTGGAAGCAGGTAGGAGATGCTTGAGGCTCTTGTAAGAGGGATCTAGCAGAGACAGGGTCTAGTTGGGATGGGGTCTAGCAGGGATGAGGTTTAGCAGATGAGGTCTAGCAGAGAAAGGGTCTAGTAGAGATGAGGTTTGTGAATGGGGTCCAGAAGACAGGGTCTAGCAAAGACAGAGTCTAGTAGAGACAGGGTTTGTTATGGAAGAGATTGCGTCTAGCAGAGATTGGGTCTAGCAGAGCAGTTACAGTTGGCAGTGAGATACCTCTAAATGTGGTGTGCAATCCCTTTTCAGTGTTGGCACCAAATATGCTGGGTTTCTTGCTTGTTATTGCCCATCTTTGACCTCATTTGCTACTAAGTGACRTCTCCTATTGGAATGAGATGAAGGTGCGGATCACAGGACATGCTCAAAGTCATGAGAATACTGAGTCTCTTCCTCAACAGGAGGGGAAACCTTGCAGGTTTTTTGCAACTGCTTCCTATTTTTCTTCTTTCGATCTCCCGCACTATTAATGAGCCTCTGGAAATGCAGGTCTTGGTTTCTTCTAATATCCTTCTCACCCTGCCTTAGGCTTTGGCTGGTGCGGTCTGTGCCACATCCCACTCTCSCTCTGTCCTCTGACGGCAAGAAGACAATGAGAACTGGTGCAACCCTTGCCGTTCATGGATGAGGACATTCCTTAAGAGGAAACTACTACAAATCCTGGAGGCTTCAGACAGGCATGACATCTGGATGGGCTTGTGGACTTGTCCCTGCAAAGTGCTTCGATCCTGGGAATTCAGCTTCATCACTATTGCTGTCCCATCACGTTTGATGGACATTATGGTAACTGAAGCTTTGCAAGCATCTGGATGAGGTTTGCTCCATGTTGTGACCTTTGGTTTGGAAGAGGAGCATTGAATGGGATCAGCTGAAATACTGGAAATATTTGGGTTGTTCTCAACAGTCCGGGCCTTCAGTTGGAGTCATGTCCTCCAGCCCGTGAAGCAGATCCAGGATGGCTTTTGGTCAGATGTGGAGCTAGCACCAGAGGTTTGGATACAAGCCTTTTGTCTCATTTTTAAAGTGGGTTCAGCATCAAAAGCTGAGCACCTCTTATCTGTACCCATTCTTTTTTTGCAGAGGACTAAAATGAAGCCTGAGAAGACAGATGTCAGAGCAATTTCTTCTGCAYTACAGTTTGGCCCATTTCCTTCTCGCTCAATGCCAACAGATTTGAAACATTTGATAACCACAGGACTTCTTTCCTATGGTCCAGTGGCCCAACTAGTGCTGATGGTTTGCGTCAAAGGCTCGAAGACCAGCACTCCTGCCCAGGTCTTGGTCACCTGCTGAGGATCACGACATGAGAGGCCCTGCAGATGAGGGCTAAAACCTGCTATTTTTTTGCAAAACAGACCTCTGACTCCACTGATCTTCGTCGCGTTTGTCAGCTGGAATGGGGCAGCATCTTAGATTGGCAAGATCCCTTCAAACCTACGAGCTATGGGACTTGATGGCCACATGAGGGTTGCAGCTGGCCGTGAGCTGCCTTGTCCTCTGGAGGATAGCACACACCAGGGGCTCTCAACGCTTTTCCCTCCTGAGGCTCCCTGCTGTACCCGCAACCAGACAAGAGCTGTCTGTGCAGAGGAGATGAGCTGGTGGCTTTGGCCCTGATTCCTGTTGCCAAAGCATCACAGGGCCATACCAGAGACCTGGCAAAGATTGGGCATTTGACATGTTTTATGGATGTTTTCACTCTTAAGCCCTCTTCTTCACTTTTAAGCAAGGTAGAGCGTGTTCTGGAGGTTAAAACCTTGAAACCTGGAGATTTTGCTCCGTGTCTCTGCTCACATCATGAGATACAACCAAATCATTTAACTTTTCCATTTCTCAGTGTTTCTGTTTGTGGTTATGAAGCTCTCCTGGGACCTTTCTGCYTTTCCTTGGAAAGAAAATGGTGCAAAGGAGGATTAAAATATTGTACTCCTAAAGTAACACCTACGTGGCTGGGATAGGAAGTACATCATTGCTGGCAAAAGCAGAGTTTGGGGGTTAAGGTAAGGAGAAGAAATTCTCCTTGGCTTGGACAATGCTGTCACCCATTGCTGGGGCTCAGAAAAGCTACCGCCAGGCACTGACCTGGAGTCAACCTGCCCTGCTCCTTCCAGTCTGCTCCCGTTAGCTCCGTCCGTGCTCGTTCCCGGCCGCCCGGAGCCTTTTGCAGCGCTCGCTCCACGCGGGTCCAGAGCCAGYCTAAAACACGTAGGCTGACATGAACTCTGCTCCAGGGGCTGGAGGCAATTTGTCAGAAACGCTGTTATGTGGCTGCTCTTGATCTGGTTGAGTTCCTGTAATGCCGAAATTGCGGCATGTCCCAAGGTTGGCTCCTTGGCCAGCAGTGGCAAGAAGCAATGAGAATAAACCAGTCCATGCCACACTTCCAGCGGTGCCCATCTCACATTGTTGATGGAGGGATCCACAGGCACCTGGTCTTCAATGTAAGGAGCTTTGTGGGCCCTGTTGCAGAAGGACCATTCATGGACATTTTCCARGAAAGTCATGGTGGCCCTGGGAGCTCATGTGTTGCCATGCTCTGTTTTCTCTGGAAACTACTGAGTTTCCCACTGTTTCCTCCTTGGAAAYCACCTTAAAGCTCATTCCCTTAAGAAGCTCAGGCTTGACCTGGCAGAGACAGTTTCACATCCTCATTTCCCAGGGGTTGGCTGTCTATGTGTCTCTGTTTCCCGCCTTCCTTTTCCTCTGGAAAGCTGGGAAGTCTGACATCARCCTTCTGCAGTTCACTGCAATCTTGCTTTGGACCAAGGCTCCAGTGTAATCAGTACTAAATCTTCTAATCATATACTGTGAACAGTAAATTACAGCACAGTTGGGTCTTTTCTTTCCAATGTGGCTCTGCTGAGCAGTAATTGGAAAGTACAATAAAGAAGAGTCAAACCATGTAACTTTTTGCTGATAAATCGTATGTGAAATAAGCTCAAAATATCAACTACCGATAAAAGACTGTCTGCAATGGCTAGGGACAGAGGTGAAACTGCTCAAGATTATCAGAATGAGTGGCTTATCATGGTGCTGAGACGTGATTCTGGTCTTATGTAGGTAACCCTGGTTCCCCGTTCATCCCAACTTGTTGGAGGGGGGTCTCTTGATTTGCAAGTTCATTGCCAGGTTCATTAGATTGTTTTGCCCATGCAGCCATCAGGATAAAGCGGTGACTTTGGGCTGGTTGTTCCACAGACTCTCAATTCAAAGAGCGAGTCCTTGGAAAAAAGTATTTGCTTTGCACTAGTTGTACTTTGCTCTGGGTGATTAACCAGCAGAAARTTGCCGCCGTGGAGCTTAACTCAGTCTAAAAACTGTAGCTCAAGGCAAGTTTGAGCATCTATCCATGTCCTACTTTGCAAGGACTTCTGGAGGTACCATAAGAAGACATGAGATCATTGGGGATACCATTAAAAGGTCTTTCTGTAAGAGTCTATTTCCAAGAAATGACACGTGGTGCTAGACCAGATGCAGCTGTTACAGATACAGATACTGGGGAATGTTGCCCTCATTGTCTGCCCTCATCTCTGCCCCCAAAGCAGAGCTCAAGGGACAACCCAAGGCTCTCCAGCAAGTCATTGTGTGAATTTCTGGGCAGCTTTCAGGCAAAACAAAACAAAAACCAAAACATTTGAGGGGGTCAGGTGACGCTTGTGGTTGAAAGGGAAGTCACTGCTGCGTCATGTTTGCCAGTCAGGGACGGTGACATCATCACTGGTGGAAATCCCAGGGACATTTGCCTCTTGGTCACCCTGACCAGACTAGCATCACCACCTGACTAATTACTCTTGGTTGTGAATCTGGTTTCTGGCTGTCCTTCTTCTTTATTCTTTTTCACAGTAGTTTTCTCACGCCGAAGATCTCGAATATCTCTTCTTGTGTGGCCACTGGGGTGCAACACATGAGAGAAAGAARAAAGRAAAAAGGAATCTTGTGTCTTACAGGGAACTAATTATTAATTTTGCTGCAATGGCAATGCTTAGGACTGGCATTACTACAGAAGTATTTGTATCCTCTATCCTGAAGCAAATATGTAAGTTATTCTGAGACGTGTGCACAAGCAGAGCTGGAGCTCGAGCCCCGTGAACCCCTGGGAGTTCATTGCGTGAGAGCAGAGGTGGATCCCGCGGCTGCTCCTTGCCCTTGGCCAAAGGCAACACCGATCTGAGCGCACTTGAAAGCAGGAAAACTCACATTCCAGCCCCAAAGGTTTATAGCACAGGGCATCCTGAGAAAAAAAAGGACTAAGTCCTGGGTCTTGTCGTTTAACCAGCGAAGACCTGTAAGTGCTCCTGGTATCACAGCTACTGACGCTTAGTTCAGTTCAGAGTCAGTGTCCAGTTAAAGGTATATTAAAAACTGTGTTTGTCTCCAATGAACAAGGAAAACTCAGGTTGCAAGCTTGGAGGAGAAGGGAAACACAAAAGATGGCCATGACAAGAGGGGTCTGGAGGAAGGAAAAACAGATCAGGGGATGAGTCACCTGCTAGAGCCTCAAGGAGAGAAGATGAGGGCAAGCAGCCCTTCTGACCCACACATCTTTGGCCCTGTGGCCAGCACAGCCAACGTGGACATGGGAGTCAAGGAGGGCCGTGCCTGATACAGGGGCTGCAGTCAACCAGTTTGCCTTGGTTCATCTGCTCCATCTAAGGACTGGGTGAAGACCAAGCATCGGTGACAACACAACCCTTGTGGAGATGCCCCAATGGCCCCAAACGACAGCCTGGACAGCCTGGTTTACTCATTTCCCAGGCTGGAAGGGCAGCTCCGTGGTTTGGTTTTCCAGCTCAGCACGCTGCAGGGAAGCTGAGATGAATTTCATGCTTGGAGACTTTTCTGCTTTTAATAATTGATGAAGAGCTTTAAACGGCGACCGTCCACCCGCGGGGTGCCCGGGCCAGCTCGTCCTGCTGAAAGCAACTGGTTTCAGTGACCAGACCAAGCGGAGGGGCCTGGGAGGGCCCTGCCTYGCGAGCCGGGCCCGCGCTGCGCCCGGCCGGCTATTAAGGGCTTAGTGCCTCGGCGGCCAGGAGAAGGGGATTGCTTTAATCTTCCTGTTTGGAACATCTGGAGCCTGCGCTCATAAAACTCCCCTCGTTCCTTTAACCCTTCGGGCCCCTTTTGGGGATGGCGCGGCTGTGTGAGCACGCGGATCGGCCCAGCCGGCCGGAGATGATCCGTCCGCTCCTGTTATTCAGAGGGAGTGTGGAAAAACGGCTCGTTTCTCAAGCACTGTCTCCAAACTCCCGTGGGAGAGGGTAAAGCAGTCAGACACACCAACGCGTGTCCATGCTGTCTACTGCTGCCTTGACGTTCCAACCCTGATAAAGCAAGCACCAAGTCCTTATTTTATCCCTTTTCTTGGCTTTGAGCTGGGTTGATGGTGGCCAATCATGAGCTGGTGGTGAGACTCAGGTCCTGCTACCACTTGGGAACGGGAAGCTCCAACCTGCTGTTTCTTGGGAAGTCAGAGGGTGATCAAATGGTCACAGYGTGCAGCAAGGACCATGTTCCTCTTGCCCTACCAGGGTAACAAACGCTATCTTAGAGTTTTAGCAGCTATCCTGTAAAAGTAAAGCTTATTGATGCTGAAAACAGGTCTTTTTTTTTTTTTTTCTGGGAAGTGTCTCAAGCCTCGRCATCTTGGCTCCTGCCTTGGATTGATTTTTAATGCAGCCAACCCCAACGCTCCTAATCCGAAGCCTTTTAGCTCGCCGAGGTCATGACRAGTTCAGGAGGCAGCTTCTCACCTGGGGCATAGTTTTGTTACAGGAAAGCAGATCTCCAGATAGGGACCTGTCTTGTTACAGGAAACCTGTCTCCAGATACAGACCTGCTTGTAGCTTGGGAAATGCCGGCAAAACTAGAGATAGGGGGATTTGGGTGTTTATAGCTCAGAAGCTTAAAATTAATTCACCTCCTTGCAGGAGAGAYGGGCAGGCTGGTAAGAAACCTCAGTGGGAGCCATGAGGGAGCAAAGAGCTGTGATAGGGCAGAATTCGAAGAATGTCTGAAGTGGGGCTGGAAGTAGAGATGCTCAACAGAGGGAGAGAGAAACCTCGGGGAGCAGCGGTTCTTGCTCTTACGTTTCTGCTCCAAAGTTTTGTCTGCTTTTTTAAGCTCCATGTCTCGTTCTCAGAGAGGTGACTCCATGCAGGCACCTCTCCTGTGCCTGTTAGGAGCTCGTGAACCTCATTGCTCCTTTGGAAGCCCAGAAGGCTGCATGGGCGTCTTGTCATTGSTGGTAGCACAACTCCCCTCCAATTGCAGGAGAAGTCTGAAGACATGAACTAAGTGCTTGCTGAAGGCTGAGAGACGGGAAGGCCTAGAGAAGAAAAGATTGCCATGAGATACCTTGGCTTTTAAGTAGTGCTTGTGTTGGTCGGGCCCTGCTGAACTCTGGGGATCCCGCTACCCACCTGTAATGAGGCATTTCTGCTGGGCCAGAGCTGCTTGTCCAGCCCCAGGCTGGGTGTCCCCAAGGGTAGAGGAGCTTCTCTGTCAAACCCTGAAACCTCCCAAGAGCCACTTCTGCCTCAGTTTCCCCTTCAGGAAGCTGCGGTGTAGCACGGAGAAGTCCACGAGTGCCCATCACGAGGGTTCCTTGCATTGCCCTCACCCAGGCCCCGGTGCCTCCCGCCCCGCATGGCAAACCCATCATCAACTCTGCGTTGCCTCAGTCGCCAACACCAACCCGTGCGTCCCGGACGAGCCGCCGCGTCCGCCTGGGACAGCGGCCGGGAGGACCTTCCTCCACCACGGCAGCTGTTTATTGTAGAGGCTCCGGTTGCTTCTCCCCAGCCTATTTACGTGCCCGTTGCCCAACGCGGCRTTGCAGATGAAAGCCGAGTGGCTTCCCGAGGGCCAACGCGCCATGGGAAGGGTATCTTCAGAAGGTGCATTAGCGCGGCCRCCACCGCCGCTGCCGGCGTTTGCAAAACCTCCACGCCAGGAGACTTCAAAGCAGCCGGGGCACCCTGGGCTCGGAGGCAGCAGCGAGGCGAGATGCCCTTCCAGTTCAGGCACGCCTTGCACTTCACTAGAAAACCCCACTTCTTATTAATCTGCAATTGAAACTGCAATTATKTCATCGCT
The DNA here is from genome assembly GCF_003342845.1 of Nothoprocta perdicaria. NCBI lineage: Eukaryota > Metazoa > Chordata > Aves > Tinamiformes > Tinamidae > Nothoprocta > Nothoprocta perdicaria. The sequence continues at coordinate 1,623,698 of NW_020454094.1, forward strand.
CTGAACAGCCCCATCGACAAGTTTAGGCAGGGGAGGACCTGAGGTAGGAGGCTGGTGCTGTGCATCTCCCAGGCTGGCAGCTCACGCTGCAGAGATCAGGGCTGGCCAAAGTCGTCGTGTGCTCTGCTGTCCTCTGCAGTGGGGCAAAGCTGCTGGTGGTTGCTGCTGGGGACTGTCCTGCTCTCCAATGAGCCATGGAGAACAGCACTCATCAACCTGTGGAGTAACCAGGCCCCAAAGAGTCCATAGGGAGCCAGCAGGACTCATGGTGGAGGTTGCAATGTCCTTCTCCATGCTGAGGAATGGTCCACAAGGCTTTTCTCCAGAAGGAAATGCAAGGTTCAGAGCATTACTTTCCCCAGGAGGATCTTCTGGGAGATCTTCCTCAGGTGTCCCTCATTCCCCATGATGATCAACAGCCTCTCCCCAGTCCCACATTCTTCTCTCCCTGCTTTGTAGAATGCAGGACTTGCACCTCTGCCTTCATTGCTCTCAGATGTTTTGGACCTCACTAAATAACATTTCAACTGCTGATGTTAATTAAAATTCCTTCAAACCACTCCCGACTCTCCCTCATCTTGAAATCCCTCCTTGAAAGCTGGCTGGAGTTTGGGACCATCCCAAACTCTTGCTCTCCACAGCAAGCTCCTCCGTGCCACGGGCCTCCCCAGTACAGAGGTGAGACATGGAGCTCCATGTGCGAAGGCTTCTTCTTCATCACCACCATATTATCGTTCTGTCTGCCTTTGGTGTCCAACTTGGAGATACTCAGAGTGGATTTGGACAGTATTTCCCTCACTAACTGTCCTTTCTTGGTGCCTGGAACACGGGGCCCTGTGCTAGCAATGGATACATAACATCGTGTGAAAACAATTCCTCCCTGCACTTGAGTGTACATCTCTTTGAAAGATGACATTTCAGAATCTGAGCTCTCATCTGTTCTGCATGGACATTAAATATCCCAAATAAAATCTAGAAGTTCTCATTTTCTCATTTTATTTGGTGTTAATAAACTCTGTTCTAGGTTTTTGGTCCATTGCATGGGCAGTGTACACGTCCTTTTGACATTGTGTTAGCCTTCGTGGAGAAGACCTCTGCCCTGCAGAAAGACTGGTAGTGCAGGTGAGGGAGAAAAGATGTTAAATTCAGACCCGTCATTACGTTCTGAAATTCAGTCCAATCAAATACAAAAAAATTACCGACTAATAAAAAATGAAGCTGGAGGGATTGCTGAGGACCAGCGATCACTGCAGCTCATGTCCAGTTACCTGCCAGCTGCCACTGGTGATGGGCAGCTGTGCTAAAAGCAGCTGGTGCGGTACCAATTTGCAATGGGACAACATGGAGCTGGTGGGATTTTTACAAAATGACAGTGCCAGGAGGGCCGAATTCCTCCTGGGATAATGATTCACCTGGGGGTTGTGCCCAGGGCAGAGCAGACGGTGCTGGGGCATTGCCTGTAGGAGAGCAAGGGTCTTTGGGCAGTCTCACACCTTGGTGAGTTGTCTCCAAGCCCCAACAATATCATTTTTGTCATGTTGTGTCTTATGTTATGTTATTTTTATTTTATTTTATTTTATTTTATTTTATTTTATTTTATTTTATTTTATTTTATTTTATTTTATTTTATTTTATATTTCATTATTTTATTTTATATTTTATATTTTATATTTTATATTTTATATTTTATATTTTATATTTTATTTTATATTTTTATTTTATTTTACTTTATATTTTTTTATTTTATTTTATTTTATTTTATTTTATTTTATTTTATTTTATTTTATTTTATTTTATTTATTTTCCACTGTATCGCGTTATATTGTATGGCACTGTACTGCATTGCGTTTCCTGGCCACGAAGCGCCTTTCTCCGTGCGCGGGGTTTCGAGAGGGCTCTGCGTGCGCAGCTGCCTCCGCCAAAGATAAGGCCCCGGCGCCGGCCAGATAAGACGGAGCCGTTTGCGCGGGGCCCGGCTGCCTTCCTGCCTCCGGGAGAAGGTCAGACCCGCGGCCAGAGCGAACGGGTCCCGGTGAAACACGTGCCCCCAGGAATTCCTGGCCAGGTGAAGAACCAGCCTGGGAGCTTTGAAATGAGCCGGGAGATGGACACGTGTGCCCTGCCTGGGGTGCTAAGGATGGATTATTTGGGAATGCAAGAAGGGATTTTGGAACYGCATGGATTTTTTTGCACTTGAAGGATTTTTGCATGGATTTTTTTGCACTTGAAGGCTGGGCTGTCGGTGAAGATGCTGGTGAGGACTGCAGGAGCCCCACGTCCTCCCTGCAGGACGGGGTCTGGTCGCCCAAGGAGAAGCAGCTCCAGCTCTTCCCTGGGTTACGGGACCAGGCTGGAGAGCCACTCGGAGGGGAGCGGGTTAGGAACACCCGCGGGGCTCCCAGCGAGCAGGACGGCRCATTCCCGGTGCGATCCGGCGTTTCCCACGGCGCTGGATTTGCGGGGCCGGCGGCGCGGCCGGAGGGATTTGGCGGCGCCGYGGGCGGCTGCGCTTGGCCCCGCGCCGGGGCCTGGCCGAGGGGCAGCCGGCGCCGGGCGCCCTGCGGAGTCCCCGCGAAGCGCCGTGACGTCTGGGCGCCCGGCCAGGCCCGTCATGGGACGCCGAGCAAATCCCTCGGGGGCAACGCGATCCGCGGGACGCCGGGCACCTCGCGCCCGCCCGCCGCCCGCTCGGGTTACCCAGGGGTTCCCAGCGCCGCTTAAGGCGGCTCATTGAGAGCGCCGGGGGCTCCTGCCGCTCGGCCACCTCGGGGGACGCGCGCCCGGCGCGGCCGCGGGCGGGCGCTCCCCAAACCGGCCCGGTTTCCACCTCGTGCACGTGTGGCCTCGGGTCCCATAGCTAGTAAGCACCCGGGGAAAAATAAAAAACACCCGTGCCCCCCCCCCGCCTTGCCTGGTGGCGCCCAAATAGCAGAGGTTAGAGAGCAGCCGGGGGACGCGAGCGGCTTCATTTCACGGCGCATCAGCCCCGATGACGAAACTCCGTCTGAAGCTTCGCGGGGACAGAATTACACATGTTTCCCAGTAGTCCTTGAATGGCTATCAAATGTGTCAGAGTTAGAAGCCAGCCAGCAGCGACGTTTTCCCTAGTCGCTGCCATTCCAGGAACTTCGTCTGCCCCGCACATTCCCTAAATTTGCGAGCGGTCGAGCGGGGCATCGGTGTTAAAATCAGGGCATCTGTTTTTGGTCCAGTTTCAACCAGCTCTTGAGTAATTTCAGAGGCAAAAGAGCCACGTGGGTGCCCAGGTTGCACAGCTGTCACTGGCTGGGTCACGGGGAGGGCTAGGAAAGACGGCTCCTTATTCTTATAATAAGGGGATTTTAGGAAAGAAGGGGCTTGTGGAGCAGCCAGCTTGCTGGAAGATGACAAACTCATTTCATACCTTCCAGCTGCAGTCACCAAGACATGCGTGTCTGCAGAAGCTGCCCAGGATGTTCTGGTGGCCCACTGGGAACCGGTGGCCACCTCAGGAGCTGGAGCAGGGAGCCGCGCAGGAGCAGCGTGGGACCGTCTCATGACTGGTAAGCACAGAGCACGAGGAGCCTCGGTGGTGAGGCCGGGCTGGCTGGAGGCTGCAACACGACATCGGTCGGTGCCCATTTGATTAGCACCTGGCTTTGGATTTGGCATCGCAGGGTTGGTTTTCTTTCTTTTTATTGATAAAATGGTAAAAGAGGGAGCCAGAGCAAGGTGCATTGGAAGCACCCACGAGCCGAACTGGGAATACTGCGAGAGGAGCCTCTTTGTGGAGCGCCAGCACTTCCACGCAAGCACAGAAGTCACATTCCAGCAAAATCATAAAACGTGCAACTTCTTTAAAAAAAAATCCCGTCCTCCCTCCCGCCCCACGTCGCCTCCCTCCCTGTGAACTTTTTTTTGAACTTGGGAAAAAAAAAATAAACAAAGCAAAACAGAGCCGGGTTCAGCCTCAGTTCAGGCCATAGATAGAGCTCAGCCCTGTGCTTATTTTATCCYAGTGGTTCCCACCGTTCCCGGCAGAGCTGCTCCGGTGAAGCCTCCGGGTGCTCCACGTGCCATAACCCGGCTCCTTCGCTGGGTGAATTTACCTCATCTCTGCTGGCTGCAAAAGCACCCACCTGATTTCAGGGCTTTTCGATGCTCCTCTCACCGTGCAGCCACTGATGACCATTAAAGGAGGGAGGAGAGGTTGCTTAAAYCATCCTGCCATTAACCTTTCTGCGTTCAGGCTGGCTCAGTAAGGGAGAGACTCCAGCATCCCTGGAAATGCCTAAAGCAAGACAGGACTATTTCTTTTCCCAAGGAGTTAGCCTCTAGGAATTAATTCAGAAAAAAATCCTGTGGTTTGGGATAGACAGAAAGCTAAACTGAACCATCACTTCCAAGGAGCAAGTCTCTGGCTTTCTACTAAACGACCAGAGCGGAGGCCCTGTGCTCTTGCCACGTGCGTTTCTGCGTGACTATCCACRCAGCCCTGCCTGTTACTAAAGCTGCGATAGCACCCAAAGCTCAAGAGCTTGTTCCTCCCGCTGTGCAAAAATTGCTTCTGGTGCCCGACGAGCCTTTCCAGCCCCGTCCCGGCCGGATTTTTGCTGGGCGCGGCGGCGGCTGGCGAGGCGGGTCGCTCAYTGCCACCGCTGCTGAAGGCAGGCACCGAGGAGCGCGGCCCGAGCAGGGTTTGGTCACGAGGGCAGCGCCCGGCGCTGTCCCCCCTGCCCGCCCACGCTGCCCTCCTGCCAGCGCAAGAATCGTTTAAGCTACGTCGCGGCGCGGACACGGCGGCAGGGCCGCCTCGCCGTGTCACGTAGCCGGGATTTATCTCCCCGATCCGCTTTGCCACCCGCGCGAGCGCCTCAGAACGCCGATATTAGTGTGGAAGGGAAGCATCCCCGCTCCTGGCACRTTCGCTGTGGTTTAGCAAAGCGAAGCGACTGGCCCTGGTTCACGGGGGTTTCTTTCCTTGCTGCTCTCCGGGCTTTCCTGCGAGGGATTCTCAGAAACATCCCTGCGTCCAGAAAGTTTCCAAACTGCAGCAGTGACYGGTCACCCGCTCCAAAACATCTCATCTTTGCTGTTTTCTCATTAGAAAACAAAACCAAAACTCCTGCTGTGCTGAAAGAAAGTTGTCCCGCTCGCTGCAGAACTCTCTCCTGCCCCGTTGATGCAGCAACAGAAGCTACAGGAACAGCCCAGGGGGTGTAAAAGCACCACGACAAAACCAGTCCCTGGCCGGGTCAGCTTTTCAGTAGCTAATGGGGGATAACACAAGTCGGGTTGCTGTTTTGCTCCGTGTTGTCACCCAAATAGCCCCAAGCACAGCCATCGTTTGCAGGAGGACTGAATAGTCCTTTTAGCATCATCTCCAGCGTGGGAGCAGATGCTTCCCCATCCCTGCTGATTTGGGGATGGATTGCCCAAAGTTCTCCTCTTTTCCCAGCCCTGCAGGTAAGGAGACGAACGCTGAGCGTGGCAGGAATAACCTGCGGCAGCAGTGACAGGGCGTTACAGCACAACGATGGGTTCCCTGGGAAGACGAGAGCAAATTGTGTCCTCAATAACGCACTTGGGCCAGCTGCAGGGAGGCAGGCTGGTGATGTGGGTGCCATTAGAAATCCCCATCTGTTCCTGGAAATCTGGCAGGCCCCACAGTCCGGCCAGAGAGAAGAAGGGGCTGCTTTTCCTTTTGGGACRGCCATGGGTACGTGGTGGGGTCCGGATCAAGGCAAAAGGTTAAAATGCAATAATTTGTGCAACGTTAAACTGATCTCCACTGCAGCCAACTAACTGAATGCGTCAACATAAACGATAGAGAAGAAGGGGCCAAGAGCCAGGCGCTATGTGTGCCAAATTCACTGCGTTTCCCACATGATGAGAAGCCCGGCTCACCACCACCTGGCTCAACAAGAGCCTGGTTCAACACTGTCCAGCTTAATGACAGCAGGACTCAACAAAAGCCCAGGTCAATGCAATTCAGATCAACAAGAGCCCAGGTCAACACCACCCAGGTTAACAAGAGCCCAGCTCAACACCATCTGGCTCAGTTTGAGAGCCTGACTAAATGCCGTCCAGCTCAATGAGTGTCCAGCTCAACATTGTCTGGCTTAATGCAAGTCCATCTCAGTGCTCTCTGGCTCAGCATGAGCCTGGCTCAACACCATCTGTCTCATTGGCAACCCAGCTCAATGAGAATCCAACTCCATGCCATTCAGCTCAACAAGAGCCTGGCTCAACACCACCCAGCTCAATGAGAGCCTGGCTCAGTTCCATTCAGCTTGACAAGAGCTCAACTCAACACCATCCAGCTCAATGAGCGTGCGGTTCATCATCCTCCAGGTCAACAAGAGCCTGGGTTGACACCATCCAGCTCAACAAGAGCCCAGTTTGGCACCTTCCAACTGAACAAGACTTCTCCTGACACCACCCAGCTCAAGAAGAGCCTGTTGCAACAGCATTCAGCTCAACAAGAGCCCAGCTCAACACCATCCAACATAACAACAGCCAAGGACCAAGGGTCCCCAGCTCAGAGCTACCCACGTCAGGGCAATCCCCGTAGCTGAGCTAGCATGTGGGTTATGGCCCCCCCATCTCTGACTAAGGCACGAGTCCCCCACGGTGCCTCGCAGACCCCCTGCCTCCTGGGACTAATTTCTTTGTCAGAGAACAATGTGCCTCCAGGCTGAGGCTGCCTTCGCCAGCACGCRAGTCTTTGAAGGCTGGGCTTCCCCAAGCCTGCTGCGAGCGGAGCCTGCAGATGAAAAGGCTCCCGCCGACAGCTGAAACGCAGTCACTCCTCCGCGGCCCTCACGCTCACTGCCCGATGACAGYCATGGGATGCAGTACCCAAAGGCTCGATGCCCAAACGCGGCCTCCACCCACGAGCACCGAACGGGGCTGTCCTGGGTGAAGGTTTCAGCTGGTTTCAGCCTGCATCTCGCAGGCTCTGCCTTGGCTGTTCCCCAGCTCTCATGGTTGCACCCACATGGCTGTCCCATTCCCAGGGACCATCTTCCATCATCACAAACATTTTGGGTTAGTTTAACACAACAAGGCAGGTACTGTTGGCTCCTCATCAGGTGCCAGGGTGTGAGTGAAGGTCAATCCATGTGGAGTCCCATCAAGGAAATGTAGGGAGAAATGACAGCTTGCTGAGTACGATGGTCCAGGCGCAGGGCGTAGCTCCTTCACCTGGGCAYGTGTAGAAACAGGAACAACTGCCCCTGTCCAGGGTGGCAGAAATAAGAAAGCAAAGAAGATGTCCAAACATTGCCTTTCATATTTATTCTGTGATCAAGGTCACATTTCAGCGTTAAGAGCGGTGCTGGTTGTCACCTGCTCAGAGGAAACCACAATCTATTTAAACTGACCAGGGTGGCGGTGCGTGTATTAAACTGCAGACTTGACAACAACGCCCCAAATRTGCAACACCCTCCCCGAAAGAATGTGTGAGGCCTCCATGGAGCAACCCGAGGAACCCCCATGCTGAGGCCTTTAGCCCTGCTTCCCATYATCACCAAAGCCACCGGCAGCCACAACCCGGCTCACCAGCACCCCCGTGCACCAAGAACCCTACCGCGGTGGTGATGGCCCTTGGTGCCACCCCCTCGGTGCTGAGTCCTCCCGCGGGCGGACAACCCAGCGAGAGGGCAGGATCCGACCTCCTGTCTGCTGCACATCCAGCCAGACGTCTTTTTTTTTTTTTTTTCCTGCATCTTCCTCTGTTCCCAGCCAAGCAAAAACAAAAAAATCATCTCTTCAGACCACCAGAACTGATAGCGCGTACCAACAAAGACATGGTGAAATGTCAGGCTTTAAACATTTATTACTCAGATGATGCRTTTTATAGCATACAGTGGGTCTGGATGTTCTATAAACAAGACTGAATTGCCACAAAGAGTTATTAGCTCCCTTGTTTTAACAGTCTCTGAAATGCTGAAAACAATGACTTTTTTTTCTAGTATGAATATCTAGTCTTTATTCTCCCCAAAACCTCTTTCCTTTTTTTTTTTTCTTTTATCTTAAAGCGCTTAGTTTAACAAATATGATTAAATTAAAAATGTYGCTTTCTCCAAATGCAAATAAATACATTAAAAAAAAAGAACTGCTAGCATTAACTCTGTGTTCTGCAGGACACCACAGCTCCCTTGGCTAGTGACAGTGGACTTTGAGACCCTTAGTGTCTTTCCTCCTCCTGAAAAAATGCTAGGAGGATCCCCAGGACTGGCTAACAGCGAACACTGAGAAGAGCAAAATTAGTGTAAAGCCATAAAATACCCAGTGGGGAAATAAAAATTGTATATAAGGTTTTGTGAGATTTCCAAGTGAGGGATGTTATAAAAATAAGCACAAAAATAAATCATAAGTTATTCTGACAAGCTTTCCTTCTAAGCCATCAATCATGCCAAGAATAGATACTAATTAACCTCCTTTGGGAGCAGAGGGGAACCAAGCACACTGCTTACTTTGCCATTATCCCCCTCATCTTCATTTCACCTCCATGCAAACAAGTCTTCTCCAAGCCGGGGTGCAATCCCTCATGGGGAAACAAGTGAGCCACTTTGCGGAATGGCAAAAGCTTCAGTTTAGGAATATTTTTGCTCCGAACGAGGTGAACTGGACACCGTAGGGCTTTGGGCAGAGGACTAGGCGCTCCCATAAGGGCCAGTGACTCGCCCGCTCATACCCAGCCCCAGGTTTGGCCTGACACGCATTTGGCCCAAGGAGGACATTCCCCTCCTGGCTGATTTAGCCTTAGGGGGACAATGCTGGAAGCCCCCCAGCTAGGTACACTGAGAAGCAAAGAGTGAATCTGGCTAGGAACTCGTGGGGAGACGTACACAGCGGCTTCACGCCTTCAAAAATCCACTTGATGCATCTTATAGAATTACACTCTTTGGCAACCTTCTGTAAAAGATGCCAAAAATTAATAATAATAATAATAAAAAACAAACAGAAGAAAGCAGTTGATTTCTTTAGGTGCTCTCTTCAAGCATCGTGACAGCAGCACCAAATCCCCAGATCTGCTCTACAGTGAGGTTCTCCCCATCCGCCTACACCAGAACATCTCTTCCCACCCTGGCAGCGCCCTCCCCAGCGGGTGATACTGGCACCTGCAAATCATTGGTGACGTTCTCCCTTTCAGACACAACCTCCACATGCTGGATTCTGAGACCTGCAAACCAAACCCAAGCAGAAACCTCAGGCCAGAGGCAATATTGGAGGGGAGTCTCTTCTTGGCTTGTTTGCAATGCTGCAGTGGTTAATGACACGCTATGTAGGCTGGCTCGTCACTCATGGACTGAAAAGATAGGGTTGGCAGCACAGACTTTCACGAAAAAATACATTTGGTCAACATTTAGATTCTTACATATTGATGGAGCAACAGAAGTTCTCTGTTACAAAGCAGTTAATGTCTGAATGAACTTGCGTTAATGAAATGGTGGCAGTGACTCACAGACGTTATAAAAGACAGATTTCACATCAGAAGAAGTTCTTAGATGCTGCCCAAAGATGGGGAGAAATCCCAGCAATGAGACATTATGGCCCAAATCTGGTCAGCTTGGGTKACAGGACTGCATCTCAACGGCAACCTCTAGTAAAGGAAAAAATAAAAAATAATAATAAAAAGAATAACATCCTCCTGCCTAGCAGTGAGGAAGCACTTAAGCACAATTACTGTCATGAGGCTCGCACGTTGACTCTGAATGACTCCTAGCACAGTGTCGGGTTTAGAAATAAAACTTCCAGCTCTTCTCTGGGCTTCTTCTTTTTTTTTCCTTTTTTCACTACATTCAGGTATCAAATAGGTGGAAGAGGAAGAGGGAAGATGCAGAATCCGCAGTCCTGACTGTTCCGCAGATCAGGAAGAGAAGAACAGGCAACTGTGAGTGGATTTACTATCCCAGGTGTTTGCTGGTTGGCTCTCTGGCACACCTACCCATCACACTACGCCTGCATTATGTGATTTTTCTCCTCTTTGAGAAGAAAAATGAAGAGAAAACTGTTTTGAAGGCCTTCTCCCAAGGTCTGAAAAAGTAACAGCAGCTCAACGGATACAGTGACCTCATGAATATTTCAGACTGGCTGTGTCTCATTTCCATCAGGAAAGGCCAAAAGCGAAGGGAGACATCCTGGTCCTTACAATACTGATGGGTTTTGCTGTTCTGATGAAGCTCAGCTTCCCAGAGATATCTGCTATCAACCCTCCTTGCCTTTTAGCAGCAGAACTAACAAACRGAGCTGCTCTAACAGGAGCCGTCATCTTCCCCAGGCTCATCTCCCAGGCAAGCCTGGTTGATGTTGCAACCTAGATATTATCCTTCCACAGACATCCAGCACATTATTTTACTGCTTTCTTTCTTGACATGAAAAATGACATTTCTGTTCCCTGCAACACATTTTCTCTGGCTTCATATATGGATTAGAAAAGGTATCAGCAGATAAGCAGATGAAAAGTTTACGTAGTATTGAACCAAAAAATATTGAATTGAACCATTTCTCCTCCTACAGTATTTTCATTGTTGAAAATTTGTGTCCTCAAATTGTGCCATGTACTTCGTGGAAGCTTCCTGCCCATCACAGCCAGACCAGTATCTTCATATAGCACCCCAGAACATATATAACAGCAGAAAAAAAAATTGGAGGAAATCTCTGTTCTCTTCTGTAAGCTGGCACAAATACAACATCTTCCTTAGGGAAATGGATTTGAGGTGAGGAGTTCAGATCTCGACTGCCTGTCGAGACTGCCTTGGGTCTGTGTTTGGCCAACATCATGCYCCTCTTCTGTGGGGTGGAGACTATTCTCTTCTTACCACGGGACAGTATCTTGAATAATGGGAAGAAAACGAAGAAAAACAATTGGAGTAGACCTCTCCAATCACATATGTACACGTTTCAAGCACTGATCCCAAAACAATCTGCCTTTGCGAATAGTTTGGTGTGTGTCTTGTAAACTCCGAAAGTAGTAAGTGGCTTCCTAGACCTGCGGTGACACTGAAGTCAGGTGGGTCTCGCACATGGATCTTCGCTGTGCAACCTCCTTGTCTGGAGGTTGCTCAGAGGGCAAGATGAGATGCTGGGGTTATGGTTTCCTTGGCTTGCCTTTTGCCGCACAGATCAAAAAAAGGGAAACTGCCACCTCCTGTTAGACTTCATCAAAATAAGCACCAGAAGTGATTTAGTAAGTAAAAGCATTGATAAAGAAGCAAATAAGGAAATCACCAAGTCCTGACATTTCCTGGTCACTCTTCAGGAAGTGAAGTCATGGCTTGGCAAACCCCTCTTGACCCATAGAGAGCTGCCGAAACGAGCAACTTCAAAGCATGTCTCCAACACGGGGCTCGAGCGGATCTCCACATCGGAAATAAGCCCAAGGGACTCAACTGGACTTCGAACCTTGGTGGAAGTTAGTCGAGTCCAAGCGATAAGTACTGGGCTCTCATCCTTCCTGGAATGCATCGCCTGTCTCGTGCTACACATGAGGACCAAGTCCTGCAACCTGCTGAACATCTGCGGTTCCTGTCAATATTCCCGGGATCTTAAGGCATCAGCCCGCTGCAGGCCTGCAGTGGTGTGAAGGGTTTGGAGGGCAGCTTCACTCTTCTTGGACCAGAACAGCGATTTCATGAAGCAGACACACAGAAGCTGCCACTTCTCTGCCCAACCTGCACGTGCTTCAGGACTACTGCTCATCTCCCTGGGCTCCTCGCCACTGGCTCCCCTCTTAGCACCTACCCATGCCATGAGACTGGCTCTCTCCAGTACGTGCTCTTGGGAAGACTACTCCACGTTCGAGCTGTTCCTGCACAACACAAGCCTAGAAACACCAGGTAGAGAATTCAACTAGTTAAAAGCCAGGCTTGAAAACCTGTATTTTTGGCTTTTCTTCTTGCCATGCGCTCCATGTCTTCTCTTTACCATTTTCTGAAGAAAAAACATCAAGTCTTCATTTCTTCCTTGCCTTCACACTATTTGGCCCGTTTATAACAGGCCTGTTTTAAAATGTATAATTACAACTGTGACAGTAATTACAATAAAGCACTCTTTTGACAGAAACAAACAAAAAAAAATCCCCAAATAAATGGATTATAGTTTAGTGAATGAGGGATGCCGCAACTTTGACAGCAAGAGCAAACAGCYGCAGGGCTCCTGTGTTTCTTGGAGCTACCAGCTCGGAGCAGATGTTTTTCAATTACTCCAATGGGTTACTGGCAAGACAACTGTGGCTACGGTATTTCTACAGTGGCTTTTGGACTTCTTGAAAATTCTCCTTCCATTTTCGCGTCTTCATGTAAACCATTTCTGAGCTCAGGCCATGGCGTTACTGCCGTGTTTCCGAGTCGACCGCCTCTGTCCATCCCAAAAAAACAAAGTAAAATGAAATAAAATGAAATAAAAATAAAGTAACGTAAAGTACAGTAAAATAAAATAAAATAAAATAAAATAAAATAAAATAAAATAAAATAAAATAAAATAAAATAAAATAAAATAAAATAAAATAAAATTGAACAAAATAAATGAAACGAAACAAAATGAAATGAAATAAAACGAAATAACCCCAAGAAAAGAAAACCCAGTGCAAATACAAATCCGTCCGACTCTCAGATCCGGTTTTGGAGGGGTGGAGAACAGAAGGAACGGAGGTGGGGACACAGAGGCGAGGACACGACGAGGGCAGAAGGGATGATGAAAGCGCCGCTCACAAAAGCCGTCGGCTGCCGGCGTCTGGCGCGCTTTGTGCGCCGGGGCCATCTGCTCCGCGCCGCGCGGGCCGGCGAGGGCGACGGGCAGCGCGGCGCGCTCCGTGCGAGCCGGCGCTCCTCCTCGCTCGCCGGCTCCCGCGCGGCCTTTTCTCCGGGCGGACAATGCCCCGGCGGGACGCGCCGCCGCTCGAGCCGCCGCCGCGGAGGAGAAACCCGGAGACAAAGACGCGGCGGGGAGGGGAAGAGCGGTGGCACTCGGCGGCTGCAAAGAAACATGCTGCTCCCTCCCCACCCCGCGAGCGGATCCGTAGCATGCTGGGGGGGTCTCCTTAGCTATGGAAATCGGCAAGGTCCCGGCTCCGCGCTCCGCTGCCGGCCTGGCGCCTCGTCAGGTGCGTGTCTGCTGCTCAGCCCCCCAGCCCCGGCCGCGCGCCCTCGCCGGCCGCCTCAGGCCGTCAGTTTTTGGATGGTCTTGTTGTAGTACTGCGTGATGGTGGGCGTCAGCGGGTTCCAGGTGTTGGCGTGCAGCTCGATGACCTCCAGCAGCAGCGAGCGCGTCAGCATGGACTCCGAGGGGCAGAGCATCTTGTCGCGGGCGATGGCCAGCAGCTCCGTCATCATCTCCGGCAGCTGCTCCTCCAGCAGCCGCCCGGTGCTTTGCAGCTGCGGGGAGAGACGGGCCGAGAGCAGCACGTCAGCACCCGATTCACTGTGACGATGGGTCTGAGAGCTGTTTCTCCCCTCAAAAAGACACTTTTCCCCTCTTTCTCCCTGTTAAAAAGTGCTGCCCCCCCTTCTGCGGCACGGCTGCCGTGCGCGCAGGGTGAGGTTTCCAGAAGCCTCTCTCCGCTCCCGCAGGAGTGGATGGTTCAGCTCCCACTGACTTCAAAGGCGGCGGCACTGGATGCTTTGGAAAAATCCCACCTAAACCCAGGCTATTGTCAAAACAAAGTGCAGGCTGTGATGTGGTGGCGCTGCCTCCTAGCCGGGCCTTCATTTGCTCTCTGATTCACGCTGCCGGAGACTCCCAGTCATTAATCTGACTAAGCAGGGCTCTCCCGCGTGCATAACAAAGCCTGCCCTTTGCACAACGGCCAGGCTTGCGTTTCTACCTGTTGCACCTTTTCCCCGAGGGAGGCCACGTATTTTTAAAGCAATTTGCTGCTCAGAATGCCTCRCGGAGCAGGGTAAGATGTCTCTGCGATGTCTCCCCACAGAGGAGGGAATCAAAGTGGAGAGTGGACAGCACTGGGTCCACCAGCCTTTATGGCCTGTTCGTTAGGGATACAAAGACACTTGCTCTAATCTTAAAAATGCAAAAGCTTCTTGCCAGCTTCCTGTCATTTTGTTCAATTTCTACCATTCAGGCTGCAATTTTGCCTCCTACTTCCACCGCGCTCTTCAAGGAAAGCATCTATATCCCCATGGGCCAATTGCTTCCAAAAAGCAAAGCTAATGAACCTGAGCAATTGCCTCCGTGCTGTATTTCTATAAGTGGTTCTCAGCAACGCTGCTACTGAGCACAGCGAACCTGTCTGTGGGCAACTGGTGTTCCAGTGCAGGTGTTTCGTGCTTAAAAACCTGCAGGTGACATTTGAAGGAACTAGGATCCTCACCAGTCACTCCAGGAGCCGTGAGATTTGCTATGCAGGACACTTGTTCAGTATGGATATATAAAATAGAGTCATTCTGGCTGACCTGAGGGGCTCTGCAGTCTATTCCCCTCTCTCGTGCTCCTCACTCCATAAGAAGTCCTTTATAAACTTTTAAGGCACCAGACTACTTCTGGAATGAACCTCCTGTACATGACCTGTTTTGACTGTAGCTAGTTTGTGACAGGATCCCAGCTACCAAACCTAGGTTGCATCCATTTAAAACAAAGGAAGACAGAGGGGAAGAATCTTATGGAGTTAACATTCCTATTTTTGATAAAAAGTAGGCAAAAGAGGCCACAGGATTTTCGATAACCCCAGGGAACTCAAGCACTTGGTTTTACAGCTCATCTGGATAAGGATCGAGTGATTTCTGCTACTTGCAGAAATCTGGGGGAGAAAAGTCACTTTTGTTGCTGTGTCTTTCATGCACTCGTCCCTACCTCCATGGAGCAGCAAAGGACAGCGTCTTCCTTCACGTCCTGAGATTGCAACAACTGCAAAAAGAGAAAGGACAAAGCTGGTGAATGGACTTGGGTGACCTTCTCCTCCTCCCTTGCAGCCCTTCTGCATCTCATAACCCAGCTGGACTTTTGTCAGAATAATTTTATTCTGAATAATGTTCTTCTCCCATGGTAGGCAATGAACAAATGCACTCATTTCACACAGACAGCCACCAACATGCCCTCAGATGACAATATTCAAGCAGTACAGCCTAGGGAAGCGGCTGCATCAAAGCGAGCTCTGGGAGGTGACCCCACATTCCCAAACCTCTCATTCCTTGTGGAAACCTTTTCCCAGTCACAACACTACCTGATGGGAAAGTGTTACTTCCAATGCACTGCAATTAATATGGTACCTTCCCGACTAATTATATATTGCCGTAAGTGCAATGGTTCCAGTGAAACTATTACATCTTAGGAGCAAATTTCCTCGGGAAGCCTCACTGCATGCGGAAAGCACCGGCATGGATCTCCCCACAATTTCATCTCTCCAGTCTGGGGCGTCGTTGCAGTAAAGCAGAATTCACACGTTGGCATTTTATTAATCACATCTGAGCCCATTTCCCAYTCGCGTAATGTAAGCAACAGTTCCAGGTCCTGCTCTGCTCTCCGTAGTCTCATCCCAGAGCTGAGCCTGGACTCATCGATCGACACTTGTAGGCATGAGCAACCTTCAACAGAAACACGTGGCCTGGGACGGCAAGAGAAGGTGCCTGCATCATTTCCAGGCAAGCTGATGCACCTYGTGCTTAAGAGCCACCTTAGTCAAGACTAACTTGGGTTCCCATCATATTCCAAGTTCAGTGTGTGCTGTGAGGGCTCCATCGCTCTACCTGCCAACGGCAAAGCCTACGGAACAAGTATGTCCCATCTCACAAGCCCCCAAATCATGAGTAAGAGGCCCACAATCTGCCTCAAAATAAGCATTTTTTTTCATAAGCTATTCTTCCTTGTATTCACTTTGTTTCAGGCGTTTGTCATGCATATGAAGACACGCTTTCAAGCTTTTTTGCTAAAACCACAAGAGATAAAGCGTAGCTGTGCTGGTTGTTTTTCCAGAAGATAAAAACGTTGATTCTCACTTAATCAGCCAACACAGTGAGCTGGAACATTATGAAAAACACTGCATCATGAGACTGCTGATAAAAATCACAGGTGCTGGCAGCACTCGTACTCTAAACACATGAAGATGCAGCCACTTCTACTCCATCAGTTCTAGAAGTGAGTTTAACTTTTGCACTCTCCTTTGCTGGCCCTTTGTAAAGTCAGTTCTCCATCACCCAGGCTAAAGAGGACTTTCAGAATCTGAGTCATAGGAAAAGTATTTCCAAGCATGGGGGTCTGGAGTCTGAGGACATCTTGGTCCTGAGGGCATCTAGGTCCAGAGAGGTTTTTAGAAGAGCCGGTGTATCCAGAAGCTGCACGGGTCCTACCATGTACTGCCCACCACGTGTGAGCTCAACAAGCCCTGCTTGAGCAGAGCCAACCTGTACCTGTCCTAGGCAGCTGGCCATCTACACTGAAAATGAAGAAAATAATTGACTTCAGCAGTATTTGGACCTCAAGGAAAGCTAAGCTTTGGAAAGGTGGCTGCACTAACTAAAATGTGGCCACATACACCGTGCAACTAAATTTGGTCTGAAGTCACACCTTTTAGGAAAAAAGGGCTCTGATTCTCAGACTTATCCTCCCTTTTTCCCATTCTCATGTTTTTCATCTTTACCTTTCAAAGAAATGCCTGTTTATTTACAAAGTCCTCCACTGTTGGGGGAAAAAAAAGGAATTAAGGAATAAAAGGATTAAGGAATTATCATTGCCCTCAAAGTTTTGTCTTCACTTGTTTCTCTCCTCAATACACAGCAGTTTGCCCATTTTGAGGACCAGGTTTACAGCCTCTGGACTAGCAAGCGGTCCATGGGTTTTATCTCACATTAGCCAAAGGTTCAGCCAAGGTTTTACATGCGTGCAGCAGTTTCCCCAAGTTTATCTTTCTGCAAGTTGTTTGGAAAATGTTAGTTAAGCCCAAGCCGCATATTATGAGATAATCTCTCACAAACAGTTCGCAGATTCTTTACCAAAAAAAACATAAGATTATTTTCAACCCAACAAAAAAAAATATCAATTAGGGACAAAAATAAACAAGTAGCAGCTTAGAAATCCACTCCTTGGCTATTTAGCAGACTGGCTTGCTAGCATGGGATGAAATAGAGGGCTGTAAGTTAGCATAATAGTCTCATATTCATATTGCCTCAGGGCTGAAGGAGACCAYCAGACCCCCAGCTCACCAGGCCCAYGCCTTCCTATGCCTCAGATGGTCAAATATTTTGCTCCAATAGCTTTGGGATGAAAGACGGAGCGCCCAACACAAGGACAGCTCTTCCAAAGCCCTGGTCCTCAGCTCCGTGGAGACACTGACAGCAGGGAGGGCAGCGGAGCCAGCCGGGGCTGACGGCACGTCACCAAGTGTGGAAACATCTCGTGGCTTGGGAGCATGAGCGCTCCTCAGCTTGTGGAAATTGCAGTGCTGAAGCAGCGGCCCTTGTGCGATCCAAATCTGAACCTGAAYCAATTGCGCTCATCGTTTGCAGGCTAATTTATATTTACTTAAAATATTTTAAAGTAAGCATGTTATACCCCCTAAATTAGCACTCCCACATCACAATTATTATTTATTTAACTATTTATAACTGCTCCTCCCTGCTGCATTTATCTGCAGAAATTCYACCAGGGCAACCAGGCCGTCCTTCTCCAACAGGTTCCCACATCATTCGGAGCGGTGGGCGAGTGCGGACGCGGGGACTTGAAAAGCAGCAGCGAGACGACAGCCCAGGTGAGCTGAGACTCGCACGCTTCTCGGTTTAACCTGTAATCATCCCCTGGAGGCTCAGGCTGCCTGAGCGAACGCTTCCCTTTGCTCTGGAGTCGATTCCCTGCATCAAGCGTGCGGTGAAAGGAGCAGTTCCTGCGGGAAAGCAGACAAAGAGTCTACTCGATTTCCTAAGAGCAGGGGCTGCGTGCCAGAAGCTGCCCGGCTGGTCACATAATACCCAAGCTTGCGAAAGGGCTCTCGCTTTTGTTTCTGGGCCTGGACTAACAGCTTTGTAGACTGGCAGGAGACAGCAGCGTCTCTGCAAGGGAGGGCTCTCTCCTCCAAATTTCCCTGTCCCACCAATAGATGAGGCACCTGGTAGCACAGCTGGGTGCCCCCGTTGGGCTCTGGGTGCTGGATGCTTTCATGGGCAGGCAAAAATAAACTGCGGGTCTGTTCCTGGAAATGCCCTGGAGAGGGTGACGGCAGGGATTCTCCAGGAGCTGCAAYTCATTTTTCCCAGAATTTATTAATCCTCTGGGCTGCAGAAGGAAGCAGCCCACATCCTCCTAGCAGKTCTAGACAAAATGTCCTCCTCTGACACTGGGGCAGTCAAGAACCAAACCCCGAGGGGTCCCCGAGAGAGCAGATGCCCTCATAATGTTCAAGACCCTCCAGCATCATTGCCAATGCTCTTCATGTCCACTTGGCGCCCAACCACCTGCTTAACAAATGCACATTAAGCTCACGGGTATCTCCTGACCCGACCATAGGAATCAAAGGGGGATTATGATCCAGCAAGGGGGCCACATCTGGGAGCAAAATGGAGAGCTAATGTGACAGGGTACACACAGCCGTGTTTATTTGGGTTTCTCACCTGCTTCTACAGGGCTAAACTGGAACGCAACGACCTTGAGCTKCTGGCTTGGTATCCAGCACCAAAAGCAGTGCTGAAGAACCTGACTTGCAGTCCCCTTGCTTATCACTGCAGGTTTTAATTGTCTTCTGTAGCTCCACAGAATCACTGGGAGATGGAATGGGAGCAGTCAAACACATACATTACCCTTCAKCAGTGCCATGATATTATTCCTGTAAGGCACAGGACTAATTACGGTGTACGATACCGCTTGCAAAGCGACATAAGCAACGCTTGCCACAAAGTAGCTCTTAGCATGCAGTATTTTTGGATACTTTGGGGATGACTCCAGCACAAGAGCAAAGGAAGGGTTTCCACCTCCAGAAATATTCATCCAGATAAGCCCAACCCTGCCCACCCCTTCCAGGCAGCCACGGAAAGACTGGGAGTTCTGGAAGAGCTCTGCTGCAAAGGCCAAACTGCCGGCTGTCCTTGTGCCTCTTGCCCTAGCTCCCTGCTGGGTGCCCACGCTTCAATCACAGGTTCTTTATCAAAGTGACAGCGTGCAMGGACTCATGGACAACCCCTGGCACGAAGCTCCAGCTGTGGAACCCTCCAGTCCTGTGGTAACTGCCCACAGGTGCATGTTTTATCTAACTCATAGGTCAATACAGCCCCTACTCTCACTCCCCTTGGGGAGTGTAGACTATTGCTGCCAAATTTGCATCCATTACTGGAGCCAAACATAACCCATTTGTACTAAGTCTCACTTGGTGGGACTTACTGTCACTGGTGGTAAAAGAGGGAGGCAGATTTGGACTAGGAAGAAGGAGCAATGCACTTACTTATGCCATTCTGAGCTCAAACAGAATGAATACGTAACAGTCTGCACAAGCTGCAGGAGAGACTGTGCTTTCCAATCCCGTTTTCAAGCAGAGGAGCCCTTGGGAAGGGCTCTGGTGGATTTTCTCATAGCCAGACTGATGTGTCCCAGGCCGGTGGTTGGCAACATCTCACGGAAATGAGGCACTGTCAAGGTGATGTGTTGTGCTGCTAACATGGCTCTACGGTGTCACCTGGGCCGATCCTGCACCCACCAACAAACTACACCCAGTACCAAATTCTCTAAATGACATTGATTCCCACCCAAGGCATGCCATGGAGCTAAGAAAGTCAGGTGGTTGGTGAATTTGATTTTTTTTTTCTTGAGAAAAAAAAAAGTACTTGGGAAGAGTGGACCTTYAGAAGCTCATAGTCATTGTGCCAAGCCGTATCTTCTGTGGTTTGACGTTCTACACCAGGGCTGGATGGAACTACCCCAAGACCTGCAGCATGCAGCCTCCCAGCAAGCCTCCTTTAGATGAGGTCTGCATGAGCATGGGTAACAGGTCCCAGAGCACACTTCAGTACACCAGGCAGTGACCACGCAGCTCAGGCTCAGCATGTCCACACCAACCTTGAGAAGCACCAGCCTCAGGTCACCAGCACGCGTGACCTGTTTGTGCTGCACAGACAAGATCCTTTGTGTCACGGTATGCACCATGCTTCGACCACCCCGTTCAGACAAGTGTAAGGTGGCARCTTACCCAATTTAACCTTGAGATTTTGCAGCGCACGTGGTGAGCTGAAGTCGACTTGGGACTGGGCTCAAACCCTGCATTTAATTGCCTACGTTGATCTACCTTTCTGACTACGCTGGTGAGCCAGGAGCACACCTGTAGCCAGTGCCACCAGCACTGCTCTCCCTGATCTACACAGGGAACTAATGCAAGAAGTCAACAGAGAAGGAGCAGGGGAAGTTGGTAAAAGCACAAAAAGTACCCAACATTTGAGCAACTTGGTCTGAGACTCAACTCACACAACCATATCCAGCTGTAATGTCTATCTGTGAGTTTTCTAAACTCTATAGTTGACAGAGAAAGAGAAGCACTTCTAGGACACAGTCCACTGGTTCTGGTTTCAGTATGTACCCTGTGATGAGATTAACTGTGCTGTAATAGTGGGGACATAATGGGCCTCTGCTCCATAAAGGTACTCCATATATGTGGGACAGCTGCAGACCTCACGAAGAATATGAGGTGAATTTCCCATCCCTCCTTCAGATCATCAGAAAGACCCCAAATGGTCTTGATTCAGGTCCATATGGACCAACACTTCAACTATGGCAGTTTGAAATGCCATAGGAGCTCCAGGAGGTCTGCAGGAGGCTGAAAGACACAGGAGCTGTAAGAGATGTGCTATTCTAGAGCAGTAGATGGAGACCACCCGGGATGTCAAAACACGTGAGCAACTAAAATGGCACTAGTTGCCCCTGGGCAGGCAAATGAATTGTGCCTCAGCCTCGCGTTAGAATCATTAACAGCATTGTACATGTCTTGATTAATTGTAATTGCTGTGCTAAACCCTTTATTGTAGAAAGCATCTCTACTGAAAAACACATCTCATCTAAAATGGCTATTGTATTGCTGAGATTGCAAAACTGAAGTACRTTCACTGAGTGACAGGGTTCACTACCACTTTGCTGGGCTTTGAAAACTCAATTTAACTAGGAATCCAGCTGTGTTGGCACACACAGCCACCAGAAATGGTTCTTTCTGCATTGTCTTCTAGTCACATCTTCCAGTGATGTGCCTGGCAATGAAGCTCACTGAAGATACACAAAATGTCTCCATCCCATTCACTTTTTTACATCATCTCAGAGAATATTTGGGGTAAGAAGTGACATTAGACGCCCTTCTTCCTGCCACCAAATGCATTGCTGTTTCTAAAAGCGGCAGAACCTTGTTCTTGTAGGGTCAAAATCCACACCACGTAATTTCGTCTTCCTGCAGCAGGGCTTTAGTTAAGAGGGGTGAACAAGCCCTTGCCCTGATATAAACAGCTGCTTGGGGCATGGTGATTCCCACAGCAACACCAGCGTAGGGAYGTCCCTCTCCCCGCACTTCAGCTGTGGTGGCCTCGTCTCAGGACACTAGCTTGTCCCAGGTCAAACTCCATCCGGAAAGGGGTACAGTGAGACTCAGGTCCGTAGGACACATTTTCCTTAACATATTCAAGGTGACTTGAAATGGTTATTTGGTGGCACCTACTCCTTTTGCAGCAACCTGCTACTCTTAACTGAGAAGGAGACTTCTGATCTCCCATTACCCAACCAGGACACTCTGGGAGGATGGTAAGAAGAGATGAGATTGTTTACTGCACCGAGTAAACCAAAAGTGGTGGTTATCCTCCTTTACAGGCTCCTGAGGAACTCAAATGAAAGATATTTAGAAGTAAATTGAATTAAGGCCAGAGGAAAAAAAAATCCTGTACCCAGCCGTGGGAAACTCCATGTATTCCTTTCCATTGCAGACAAGGAAAACCATAAAACATGACTCTCTCCCCCCAGATCTGGAAGAGCAAAAGAGATTCCTACTAGAATGGAAACCATTAAAAGGCAATTACTGGAGACAATGATGAAGAAAATCTGGTCACTCATCAAGGCAGACAGCGCAATCCCCCAGTAGCCTGGTGGTTCCCATTAAGCCCCCCAGGCAGAGGTGGAGGTTATCACCCTCATGGGTGGGACGGGAGCTTCGGTGGCTTTCGGAGAGCGGGGAAGGCGCCAAGCCACCCAGCCTGAGCGCGCGACAGAGCCACCCAGCCGGCAGACTTCATCCTGCCCGTCTCGAGACATAATAACCCTGGGAGCGGAGGATGTGATCTCACCCCACGGGTCCAGGGAAACACAAAACATGGAAAGAAAAAGCGGCRAGACCATCGCGCTTGATTGCGGAGGGCTCCACCCTTGCCCGCCGGACATTCTCTGCTTTCCTGGCTCTTCTAGGAGAGCGTGGTGGTAGACGCAAATAGTTGTGTTTACATCCCATGGAAAGGGCTTGGGGAGCTAACAATGCCCGGTACGCCCGGCGAGGGGCAAAAACAAAGCCACGCGAGAAGGAGGGACCATCCTGTGAGATGGTATCTGGCTCCGCTTCTTATCTGCCCTAATGACTTCCCCTGCCATCTGAGCGGGTCGCGGGGAGCCGACCACGATGGCAGCCGGCCACCCCTGTCCTCGCTGGGGCCCCAGTCCTGTTGCCACCACGATGATGCTCAGAGGTGCTGCACATAAGAGGAACTGCACCAGAAGCTTAGACAGAAGAGGACAAAACTCAGGACTGTCAGGTCAGCAGCTAAGTAAACACAAGCACATGTTTTTCCTTGGAATTTCTCTTCTGGTACCAGAGCCCTCCCCTATTTAAAATATGCCACTGTGGTTGTAAAGCTCACTGGTTGAGCTTTACTGGACTTGAAGCTCACTGGACTTGAACGAGTCCTGTAACTTTCTAAGAATATGTGTTCCTGAACCAAAACTGGGGACTATGCAGTGAATTCAACTGTCATTAGCTAATTATTTACCCAGCTCTCCTCGCTTATAAGGCACAGGCTCTTTGCCCGGCAGAGCCTGGTTTAGAAGTCCCTGGGGGATCTGTATGGGTAAAACTACACTGACTTCTCCTTCCCTGCAGTGGATGTGCAGCTTGTCCTACCGAAAGAGCCCTTTTTACCTCAAACCTGCTCTTTGAACAAARCGAACTGTGTTGATGAGAGGAACCCCTTTTTGTCCGGACAGGTCGCGCTCGCGGGGGTTTGTGCCAACGCTGCTCCGGGGGTTGCGCGCGCGGTGCAGCCTCTGCACCGGGCTAGCGTGGGGCTGCTGTCGCTATCTAGAGCCTGGGCCAAGCTTAAATAAAGCAACTGCAATAAAATAACAAAAACAGGAGAGGGAGGTAGATGCTGTGGGAGACGGGCGAGCTCTGAGTGCTGGTGATGCTCCTGCTCCCCACCCAGCTCACCCGGATCCACGCGGAGCCCTCAGAGATGTCCGAGTTGCCGGGATCTATCTCTGCCAACRCAATCCAGAGCTCCAGGACATCAAGGCACCAGAGAAGGGAGGTTTCTGAACTGGGAGGGTTTTTGTCTGTGCTGAATAGGCCTCCTGTGAGCCAAGAAAGCCCTCCTGGGGGAATCTAACCACAGCAGCTACCAGCCATGTTCAGAGGTGTGGCCTGTGGKAGCTCTGTCTCCGTAGATTACCATCAGCATTCAAGACAGAAACAGCCCTCGCAGAGGACAGCCGTGTAACGAGGACAGCCGTGTAATGACCGCGTGTGTGGGGAGGGCAGCGCCGGCTCCTCCCGGCTTTTCATCTGCCCTGCTGGCACCGCACGCGGCCTCTCCCCGCGCTTTCAAAGGCTCCTTTTGAGGAGCTCTTGCAGGAGCCGAGGCAGAGGCTGGAGGGATSTCCACAGCTCAGCGGGAAGTGTCACAGTGGACACTGAAGCTGGAAGATGTCCCTGCTGGGAGCTGACGAGCGGCTCGCACGCGGAGGAGCGGCGACGGCCGTGCGGCTCCCAGTGTCGCGCCGTGCCAGGACAGGGAGCCGTCGGAGGGGACGCAATGAGGTTTGGGCACGCAGAGAGGGCAGAAGTTGCCTTGCTTGCTTGTTCATTCTGCAGAACAACTCCTTGAAGAGCCCTTGGCTCTTCTCTTTAGATCCTTACACATCCGTGCAATCTGCCCCATGCCTGAAGGTCCAGGTCCAWGTGTGAATACACGCACCTTGCTTGCTCCAAATCCCAGTCTTTTCTCYCTGCTTTGCCAGCTCTTGCATCCTCCCCCTCTCCTGGACTCCTGTAGTGCCTTTTCCCACTTGTCTGGTCTCCTCATGCTTCTCCTTTCTTTCTCCTTATCCTGTGTCCCGACACACAATCTGCTCTTTCTCCGTGCTTCCCTCGAGATCTCCTCCCTTCTGATCCACCCTCCGCGTAACCCACCCACACCCGCATCCTGTGCCAAGCGCGTTACCGCTTCCCTCTCATTCGTCCAACACCTCCTTCCTTTCTCCAYGGAAGAACCTCCCCGTCGGTCCCCCAGGCCTCGCTGCCCGATCCGCTCACTCCCGACATGCAGACACCAGTGGCACCATCCGCAGCACCCAAGGGCTTCCCAAGCTCCAGGGCTCGAGCAGAGCTCTGGACACAAGCGCAAAGTGGTCTCAGCACAATGTGTCTCACAGGGCACCTTTCGCCTCTTCCCCATGCAGAATATTATATAGGACTGGAGACAAAAATGCTGTTTTTTTGCACAACCAGCTGGGACAGCAGGACTGGCAGAGACCAAGGCGCTGTTTGCGTCTKGAGGCATGAGAGTAAAAACGTGCTGCTTCCCTTCTGCCCCACAAATCTTCACACGGGGCTTATCCTCTCCCCGGTGAGCCCTGTCTCCAGGCACCAGTGTCTGCGAGGCTGGGCCAAGCGCGGATCCCCRGGCCAAGGAGCAGCCCGAGGTCAGAATCCAGCCTCGGTGGCCTCTTCACTCACACCAYAAACAGCAGCAAACCCTGTCTCTGTCCCCACTGGGAGCAGCCTCTGAAAACCCTAGCACCTCATTACACTGTCAAAGACCCTCTTTTGACTCAAAAGGCTGATGCTTTGCAAAAAGTGAGAAGGATTAAAAAAGAAAAAAATCCTSCACACTAAAAGATACAATTTTCTTTTCCAAACAGCACCGCCCTCCCAGCTCCTCTGACTGCACTTGGAAAGGTTTTTCCTCCCTCTTCCTCTAAAGGAGACAGTGAAAAGGCAGTGCCCTCTTGAAGTTCAGACGTTAATTACCGTGCTAGAATATTTTTCTAAATTACACAGCATGGCCCCAGGAGATAACAGGCACTAGAAGGGAGGGGAGTGGATACCAGTCGACGCGCTGCACCGCAGACTCAGACGTGGGGGGAAGGCAATTAGACGGCAGTATTTATCCTCCCTGCTCCACCACCCCGAGGCTTTCGGTTCGCAGCGTGTACCATGGGCAGGGAAGCCATGGGACCACGCCAGGGTTTTTTCAGCGCTGCTGAAAGGGCCCGGCGCTGCCAAGCGGACGGGAGGCAGGATCCGCTCCTGCCGCCGAGCAGCTCCCCTGCCCTCCCGAGCTGCTCCCATTGTCTCTGCTGGGCTGATTCATCCCGCCCAGCATCGTTAGGCGCTAGGGTCCTTAATGAGAACAGAAGAACGGCTATCTGGGATGAGGGCAAAGGCTCACCCAGTCCAGTATGGTGCTCCTGGACCTGAGTGGAGCAGGAGACACCTTGTGCCCCTCTGCCAAGGTGCTCTGCAGCCCCCAGCAGAGACAGCCCTCCTCCTCCAGCAATTGCTTCTGATGCTTTCTGAGTCCCAGCAAACACTGCGCATCTCCAGACACCTGAAGGAAGGAGTTTTGCAGTTTGAATTTACGCTCTGTGCAGAGCTACTTGTGCATGCTTTGAGCCCAAGCACTGAGAGTCTTGCTTGGTGCAGCTGAGGGCACAGAGAGATGGCCCGTGAGGCTGCTATCACCCCTGCAAAGTCACAGAGACTGGGGGGAGTCATGGGAAGATCCCCCATGACTGGAGAAAGGAAAATGTTACCTTCAGAAGAGGCCACGCGTGTGACCTGGGGAACTATAGGCCTATCAGCCTCACTTCAGGCCATGGAAGAATCAATCAAGGAGTGAGTCCTCTCGGAACACCCTCCTGTACATACCTAGGTGGTGGTGATTGGGAGGAGGCAGTATTGACCCAGGGTAAATCATGCCTGATCAACCTGATCACCTTCTACAGTAAAATGGATGTACCACCTTCTATGGTCTTGTGGATGAGAGAAGAGCAGTAGGTGTCATTTACCTTGACTTCACTGAGGCATTCAACACCATCTCCCACAATATTCTTATATCCAAGTTAGGGAGCTGGTGGACAATCAGTTGGTTTAAAAGACTAGTTTGATGATTGGGTTGTACTCCTCTGTTTGGGTAACAGGACCAGTAACAAGGGAACCCAAGGGCTCCATCCTGGGACCCGTCCTGTTAAACATCCTTATCAGCGATATGTAGGTGGTGAGGAGTGCACTCTCACCAGCTCTGCAGATGACACCCAACCAGCGAGGACCAGTCAATACGCTTGAGCACAGGGCTGCCACCCACAGGGAGGAGTCAAGAGGAATCTTWAAAAAAATAAATATCAACGTGGACAAAAGGCAAGTCCTGCATCTGAGAAGGAAGGTCCCCTTGCAACAAGCCMGGCTGAACGGAGTCTGGTTGGGGAGCAGCTCTGCTGGAAAGGCTCCAGCAGCACCAATAGACACAAACTTGGCTTGACCTAGAGATGTGCCCAGGCACCAAAGGCAGGTAGCAGCATCCTAGCTGGACTGTCCAAACAGGAGCAAAGCCAGTGGGCTGGAGAACTGATCATCCCTTTATTCCCCGGACTCGTTAGACCACATCTAGATATGGAGTCTAGTTTTGGGCCCCCTAGTATAAGAACAGATCGATTAACTGGAGTGAATGCAGCAGAGGGCTACAGAAATGGCTAGGGGGATGGAGCACGGGCTCTTTGAAAAGGGGCTGAGGGAATGAGGCTTGTTTCATATAGAGAAGGTTTCAGGGTGACCTAATAAGGAACCTTTCCATAACTCTGAGGAGGTTATGAAGATGGAGCCTGGCAGTTCTCAGGGGCCAGTATGGAAGAACTAGAGGCAATGGGTATAAACTGAACCGAGCAACATTCAGCCTGGGTATGAGGAAACCTTATTCATCATGAGGAGTGTGAAGCAGATTCCCCAGAGAAGCTGCATCATTTTCATGCTTAAATGCTTTTGAGACCAACTAGACCAAGCCTTGAGCAACCTGGGGTCTGACCCCATARCATACCCTGGTTAGAGCAAGAGGTTGAACTAGAGACCTCCTGTAGGCTCTTTCAAGTTGAATCATCCTCTGATCTTGTATCTTATGCTCATTCTCCTACCGGGAGAAGACATAATAAAGCTCTCCCTCTCTCCTTCTTCACTCAGTGCTTGGCAGGCAATGGAAAGGTGAAGGACTCTGCAGTGGAGGCAAGAGTGAACTTTGCTGCCCCAATAACAGGGCAAACGGACTTTGGAGAGTGTCAGAAGAGCAGGTTCCCCAGCACCTCCCTCTGCAGCAACTTCCCAAGTGAACTATGGGAGTCTCTAGGGCAGTGTGAGGCTTSGAGGGAGCTGGGAATCCCTGCCAGCGATATGACCTGACCTCTTGTAGCAGAGAGAGTTACAGAATGGGCCACGTTTGGGGGTTCAGGGATCTCCATCCTCCAGAGGCCCAGCTCCCCACCTCTCCCCAGATCACAAGCAAAGCCCTGCCTACACCTGGACAGCACTGGAATGATCATAGGGTGAAGCAGAGGCAGGAATAAGGGGCAAGATAGGGCTAGGACAGGGGAAGAGGGAGCTAGAGCCCACAGCGAGGCTGTGCCCTAGGCCCTTGGGGGGCCCCAACTGGCAAAGCATCTTGTCAGACTACAGTGACATCCCTGCCTGGCATCTCTTAAGCTTCAGCATCTGCAAACCCTTTTTTTTCCACCTCCTCCCTCTACTGCCACAGGCAACTGCTCAGCTTCCCTGGATGCAAAGCGAGCTCCGACTGCTGGGTGATGTCATAGAAAAATACACAAATACACCCAAAGCAGCACTCGACACCTGCCACCTCGGTTCAAACTGGTGCCTCCTGGCAAGGAGTACCAACCCAGGCCCACAGACACCTCCTGGACTGGCATTCAAACAACACCCATTGAGGATGAGATTGAGACACAAGAGGAGCCAAAYTTGTTAAAACCACAGATTTATCCCTATTTTAGCAGGGCACAGCAGTGGCTCTAAGCTGGTGACAATCCTCCCTTCTCAGCAGACCCGARGCACTGCTGACCATGACCAAGATCTCCCCCAAGTGCCTCCTGACCTAATGTTCCTCCTCCACAGAGGCTACTTGCTAGCRCTGGGGCAGAGAAGTGGGATGGGCAGTGAGCTGGGCTGCCCTACAGCAGCACCAGTTACCCAAACACGACTCATGCAGTCACAGACAGCACAAACCAAGCTTCGGGAAGAGCTAGGAAGGCCAGGAACAGCTATAGTTAATGACTAATGGATGGCACACAATACTATTTATTGTCTCTACTTCTGCAGTAGTGGTGGGATAACTGCTATAGGCATAGGGCACTGCAGTGCCCCTGCTCACTGATTGTTCATCTGACATTTGTTGGGCCTCAATCTTAACCTATTTTCTACTCCTCTACTTGCTGACTTTGCTGAAGGGCCACAAAGAAATAAGAAATACAGATGTGCACAAACAACTGGAGTCTCTTGGTTGCTCTCTTGTTTTCAGCTGCTTTTTTGAGGACACAAACTGAAGGATGCAGGCCAAGGATGGGCACCGATGCTGAAAAGTCAGCACAGTTTTATGGCACGGCTGAACAGCGCCTGGGTACAGCCTGGTGCCTTCGGAGCGCCAGAGATGTCAGCAAGTCGGCACCGTTGCATTCTGGAGGGGACAGAAGGAGATTTAGAAGGACAGATTTGGTGTGGCTTTGTGAGTTAAAGCACAGTTGAGCGTACATGACTCCAGGGCTAGGAGAACACAATGGGACATCCCTCTTGCTTAGGCCATCAAGCAAGGGAGTCAGGACAATTTCCTAAAAACGCTAAGAGCCTTTTCATTGAGCCAGAGATTAAGCTCTGCAAGGACCTCGGCCCGGGACGAGCTCGCCAGTGGTGTGGACTGCAGTGCCCTGCCAGGGGAGCCAAGGCTGGAGCCGCCTCCTGGAACCAGGCAGCCAAGGGCCAGGCCCGCTGTGCTGAAAGGCCACATGTCCCCAAGGGAAAGCCTTTCCCAAGGAACAATGCCCTTTTCCACGTCGCTGTGGATTCCCTGAAGCTTAGGGGGATGAATAGGAGGAAAGCTCTTTCTTTTTATTTATATTTAACTTTTTTGCTTTGTTATTCTTTTCCCAAACTCCCCAGATTTGAGGGCTGCGATAGTCCTCAGCTGCTCATCTGCAGAGATGCTCTCTCCTCCCCTTGCAGTGCCCTCCTGGCCATAACTCCCAGCTCCTGGTAATAACAAGCTTGGGTTTGGGTGCCTCATTTTCCTTGTCCAACTTAAACTGAACAGTCCTCCAAGCAAACGTGTTTCAAACCAGAGTGCCACATAAAACCACTGTGCCATACAAGCCACTTTTAAGCAGGGCTGGCCCTCCCTTTCTTGGCAAATGACAATTTTGTCCCAAAACTCACTTCTGACCCTCTTTACCTTTTTTTGTGAATACATCTCCCATCCTGCCTATACGCTGCTCACCCCGAGACCTCAGAAGGGTTCTGAAAATGCAGTCCGTCGAGTCTTGGCCTCTGGTTCCCGCAGCTGGGGACTCTGCGCTCAGGTCCCTTCCCATGCCGGGTAGGGGCCACCGTTCTGCAAAGGGACATGGCTGTTCCTTTGGCATCTGAAATGCTGCCCAAGCACCTGAGCAAAGCTACAATTCTCGCACAAGTTTACTATTAGCATAAACCCAGTGCCATGCCCGACACCAGAGTGCCTGCCTCGTTCCCAAGGGATATGCCTCATCCCATCTGCCATGAATTCCCACTCGACTAGCCAGCAAACCTGAGTATTTGCCATCCCAGCGTAGCCTGAAATGAACTTCTGTTTTGATTTTTCAGGCTGGCCACTGAACCACAAAACCAATCCATCCACACCACTTTGTGAACAATAAATCAGAGCCGCCCCGCGGCCCGGCACCCCAGGCGCGTTCCTGGCGCCTGTCCCCACCTCGCTTCACCTTTCCCAAGGTCGGCTCCGCCGCTGAGCCCGAGCAGGGCRCAGGGAGCTGACACGCAGCAAAACCCTGGGCTTACTCATCGCCTTCCCTCGTGGCGCCGCTTCCCCTGCTGCAAGGAAAGCCACCGCGGTGGTGACCTCCGGGTCCTCCTCACCGCGCACCGGGTCCACCCAGCACCAAGGGCTTCAATGGCATCTTGGCTTCCTCCCCGTTTGAGCCCAGCCCAGCGCCGGCAGTGGCAGGAGAAGTTAATAAACCTTTCCAGGCGCAGGAGTGGAAAGGAGGCTGGTGGAGGAAGCCTTGCTGGGGGAAGGGAAGAGACATTCCTGCCGCAGTCATCATGCAACTTTCCCCTTCCTCTTGCTCACTCCCTTGCTGACCTTTGGCTGGGTCTGCCAAAGCCGTAAAGGAAAAGGGAAAAAGGAAAAAAAAAAACAACCAGAGACAGAGAAACTAAAAAGCAAGACAGGCTGAAAGGACAGGCAGAGACAGAGATGTTATCTCGCCCCTAATAATGATTTATTGCCAGAGGATGGGTGGATGGAGGCAGAGAGCTAAGTGTGCGCTTTTGTAGGCGGCAGAGAGGRTTTGCAGAGGGACATCCAAGGAGGCAGAGACACGCGCGCACACATGCTGAACAGCAGGAAGGAGGAAAAAATGCCCCGTGATGAGGGCTCCTAAGCTGTGCAAAGCTGTCCCGAGGCAAGCGGAGCAATTCCCGTGGCTGCCGGTCATTCCCAAGGCAGACAGGCCAGCAGGACACAAGGCACAGAGGAGGAGATCCAGCCCACCTCACGCGTTTCACAGTGCATCACGGGTTCTGAACACCCAATTCATGCCCAGACACCCCTGGCAGCTCTGAAGATCTCAACCACGATTCCTACAGTGCTATGCCAGGCTTTAACAGCCCTAGATGAAGGAGAGACCTGCGGAGCTCTCATCTGCATCCTCCACCCCAGCAGCATTTCCAAGCTCCTCCTCACATCATCTCTTCAGCATGCATCAAAACATGTTAAAGGGGAGCTCAAGCTGCCTAGGCCCCAAATATGAGGTTTATGTAGCTAAAATGAGACAAGCAATGGGGATGGCTTAACTTAAGTTACAGTAGTTTCTTGTCTGGACAGGAATAGTCTAATGGCCACAAGGGACAGCCCTGCTTCCCCTACCTTCTCCCTATTCTCCCTGCTGTGCACTCGTCTTGCACTTGCTTTGGTCTTCTGGTGAACCAGTGCAACTCACTGAAGGAGCAGAGCACTGACCCAGCAAGTTCCCCATTCCTACTGATTCATGGAGCAGAACGAGCTCCCATCAGGCTGAAGAGGGGCCAGGAGAGGGACCAGGCCAGGAGACAAGGAGCAAAGGATGCTGAAGTGGGACTCTTTCAACATTGAGACATTATAGTGCTTCACTGTCTCATGGAACATCTGCTGGGGCTGCACTACAAACATAATCCCTGTCTTCTTGGGCACAGTGAGAAGAGCTCAAGGCCATCTCCTAGACTATCCCAAACTGCCAGGAGTCCTCAATGTGGTGCGTGAGTTTATTTTGTATGTAAAAAAACCCACTACAGCTTGCACTGTTTAGTTCTTCAAAAAAAATTCAGATTATTGCTATATTGCTGGCTCAGTTCTTGCAACCATATCACTGAGGACAAATAGCTGGTCTCATTCGCATAGGYTGGGCCTTGGGAGACAGGATTAGCTGACTGTAGTAAAAAACAGCACCACTGCTAAGACCCAACCCAGAGCCACTGAACAGGAACAGTGTGAGTCAAGGTCACAACCCTGCAGAGCAGGACAGTCATGGATCAGTCATCCCAAGGCAGGACAGCTAGAGGGACTCGCCAACCTCAGATAAGCTATAATCTTATTGTCTAAGAAAGAAAAGCACTTGGACAGAGCTGTCCTCCTGAGGARCAGAGATTTTCTTTTAAGAAGCAATTTCATGCACAACTTCTTGATGTAATTAGCTATGTTTTTGTAAAGTCACCCACAGCAAAAAAGTATCACTGATAAAAAAAATTAATCCATTGCTGTCCACGTGTCCTTCTACATGTCTTCAGGTCGCTATCCAGTCCCCACGTCCTAGCATAACAGCAGGGAGGGAACAGAATGTCATGGAGGGCAGACAGGAGTGGGCAGAGAAAAAGTGTGGGAGAACCGGGCCTGGATTTGTCATGACTTGGATGGGAAGTCCAGGGGAATGGGGACTTTGYTGGGAGCCAAGATCTCCCCAGGGAGGTGACACATACTGCTGTGGGTAGGGGTTTGGGGAAGTTACGCTATTCTTAGCCTATCTTTCCTCTCCTGGATATTTGTGCCTGAACAAGATTTCCAGAGACTTTTTCACTGTTACAGTCACCGACTGTGAACTCTACTCACAGTGAACACTGTGAAGACAAAAGGTTTATAACGTGCTTGCATTCAGACAAAACTTTCCATGTGCACAAAAAGTCATTACCGGCAGTTCTTTCCCCCCTCCTCCTCCTCTTTTCTTTGCCCAAAGTCTAGAGCAGAGCTTATTTTGCAGCCACCTACTCATGGCCCGACAGAAGCACTACCGACAATTTGGGATTCACAGCTCCATTCCTGGGTGACAGGACCGTTTTTCTTAGAAAGTCTTCAGTCAGCCGCACAAGACAGAAACACCTCTAAGACTGAATGATGAAGGTTTCTCTCTTGTTCTTTTGAACATTAGCACTCGAGTTTCATTTTATATTTGCCTCCATCTAGTTTTCTACCACCAGCATGGATCATGCTCACCATCACCATTCATCATCACCACCATTCAGTTCAAATCACTGAAATGCTCCCACCCCACTGCCAGAGCTGGGTCTCTACTGCACTAGACTGGGAGAAATGCTGTCTAGGATCTTCCCCTGCTCTGTTCTCCAATTTGTTGCATTTCTTTATTTCTCTCTTCCCCTCAATCCATTTTGTCTATTCAGACTGTACATTCCTTTGGGCAGGAACCCTCTTCATTGACAAACCGCTCCAGGCTTGTGCCCAACAAGCTATCCCGCCTGGACACATCTTTCCACTAGGAAATGCTTCTGGACATTTGGCTGCATTGGACAGCTTAGTGGGTTGGCTTCATGTTCTTATAAAAACCATAATGCTCCCTTGCTGGGGACCTTTTTTTTTTTTTTTTTCCCAAGTTGGGATTTGCAAGCCCAACCTGGAACAAAGGGGTCTTGGAACAAGTGTTTTTAGCCAGCAGAACCACAGGAGGCAGGACAAGCCAACTGCCCGTGCAGACAGAGGTACTCTTAGGGTGAGAAGCCCTCATGTCCATAAAGTAAGTACCAAGAAACCACTACTACAACTCAATAGCTTGGCCAATGGGTAGATAAGGAGAATTTTTGAGGACATTACCTCCCTGAGGCAGGTATAAATGGGACAGACAAGGACTCGAAAGGGCTCTCCGGTGCTGCTCCTCATGGTGCCAAAGACTTCGCAGAGGAAGGTGATGAAGCCCAGCCAGCGCTCCACGTCCCGCTGCTGCAACTCCTCCCGCATGGTGAAATCCTTCTGCAAGAGGGACAGAGACAACAGGCTTCATCAGCAAAACCGCATTGCCACAGGAGAGACAACGGCCTCAACGGCTGTCTAGAGAGAGAATTAAGAGGAAATTGAAACTCGGGGTGGGGAGAGGAAGAGAGACAGACTGACTCTTTAGTARCAAGCGGGGAGATTACTCAACACAGAGTGGCTGAAATTTCAACACTGCAAAACCACCATAAAGTAGGTACTGTAGAAAGAACATCAACTTCTGCAATAACTGTCACGACCTGAACTAGATAAGGCCTCCCCAGTGTCCTGCCTCCCCTCGCCTCCTCTAAGAGGCTTGAGGGTCCTTTTCTACATGCAAAAATAAAACTGAAGACAGCCAGCAACAAACAGGTCCAATGCAAGATGAACACAAAGGATGCAAGTGGCCCAGCTGGGTTTGGTGGACATCAACTCAGCCTGCCCACATCCTTCACTCCTTTATCCATGGGGAGCTTCCCAATGGCACAGATTTGGCACTAAGGGTCACCTCGCTTCTAAGCTGCATGGTTGCCATGATCAATGATTATGAGAATGACACAGTCTATGGAGCAACATCAGGATGAAAAGTTGRGAGAGATGGGAGATGGTTGCCTCCCCATCAATCTTCCAATCAGAAGGGAAAACCAAAAAGCTGTTTGCTCATCCCAAAGCAGGATATAAGAACACATCTGTATGGTGAAGACCAAATGAAACATAGAAAAATCRAGCAAGAAAGCTTCTAGAGGGCAACCCCTGTGACTGTGGTGACACCAGGCAGTGTGTGCTGTGCAGAGCTAAGAGCACTTCTCTGACATCACAGCAACACCTCAGGAGCTTCTAGCAAGCCATCTCACATGGCCTTGCTTGTCTGTCTCCATAGTGACCCTCCTTTGTTGTTAAAAATCAGTAGATATCATGAAGGGGAGAATTGGAGACCAAGACAAGTTCATGCTCAACGTTGTGTTCCCAATGCATGTTGCRCAACGTGGTAAATGCACCAACTAAATAAATTATCCTGTATCTTTTTCATCTCAGTTTATTCCTGCTGCCCGAGACAAGCCGTTGCTGCTCCCAATGTCCCAACCTGCAGCTGCACTCTGCAGACTCAGACACACATAAAGCCACCACACCAAGCACTGGGCTCATGCCTGGACGACACATGGGARCTCCTTCTTTTGAAACAAAGGTAGGTAAAGCAGCTGCTAAAGAAGGCGAGGTCAAAGCTCAGTGATAATTTTCATGACAATTGCATGCACAGAAGATGCAAGAAAGAAGTTATTTATGTTCTACTACAAAAGSAAAAAAGTATTTGCATATGCAGGAAAAAGACTTGTAAAATAACTGAGCCACTTATTAACCAAACGGGGATGACTAATTCCTCCCTACACCCATTTCTATACGGCACTTGCCCAACCGTGTCTGCGGATCCGAGAGGGACCTGCAGCCAAGCCCTGCGCTCACATTTTCGGGGAGGCCACAGGGCTCTTCCCCACCCTTGGGCCACCCCGGGGTGGCGGCGGAGGACAGCGACTGGCCGCTCCGCCTGCCACCCCGGCTGACCCGGGGAGCTGTGCTGCACGCTCCACTCAAGCTCTAAGGAGAGAAAAACCCAAAACAACAACAAAAACACAAGCAAAAACGAACAAGCAAAGAAAACAGTGAGAAGCAAAAACAGGGAGAAGTGTCTTTTTTTAAAAAATTATTTATTTTTTTTTTTTACCACCTAGCAATCCAGAAGCCCCAAATACCCAAGTGCTTGGGCACGTGCAGGGGTTCATCCTGCCCTTTCCACCCGCTGAATCCATCCTCTTTGGGCTTCCAGGCTGTCAGCCGCCGGGTCCCCGCGCCCTCGCCGCGCCGTGCCCCGTGCCGGCCTCCTCCGCAGCGCCGCCGCCGAAGGCTCCCTACAAACCCCAGCTTCCTGCCTGGAAACGCGCGCTGACGCACTGCTCCTTCCTGCAGGGGACCACATCAAGCCCTCCCGAAAGCCGGTTCATGTTTCGGGACGGCTGGGGCACGCCGGGAAATTCTTTGCTGCTCGGGATAACCGCATGAACTCTGGCAGCGGGCGCGACGCGGACAGGCCAAAAACAGCCCTGTGCAAGCAGCGGAGGAGGAAAAAAGTGTATATATACATATCCCATTGGGATTCGCTTGGAGAGATTCAGGGGGCCACCACACAAACTAGGTTCTGTGTTTCCAGAGTTCCTTAAGGAGGCAGTCCTATCATCCCTAAAACCAGCCAGGCTGGGGTACCTTGCAGCTCAAACACCAGGTTTATGTTTTGATCATGTCCGGAGCGATGGATTTGTTGCCAGCTCAAACACTTTGCACAGAAAATACACCTTGCCTTATTTACTGCTGGCAGAGYGCAGCCATCTGCAGTAAGTGATTCATGGTCGATTACTGGAAGACTAAAGGGAAAAATAAAAAACACTGCAGGAAACTCTTCCTTTACATCTCTCCTTCCAGCATATTGCTCTGCTTCAGTCTAGCAAACAAAATCCTCTGAAGTGTCAGAAAAACACCCGTCATGCCCAGAGATTCAACCTGCCTGTCGCTGCTCAGCTCCAAACCAAAGCATCTGCACTGCTGGCTGAGGGCTTGGAAGGGGAGAAAAACCTCTTCTTTGACAGCAGATGAGGCATCTCTGGCATACGTGACCAGGGAGAGCAAACTGAGAGTCTTAGGAGAGTTATCCTTGATGGGATAACATCTGCAAGGCAACAGGCTGGACTTTTCTTCAGCTTTCCCTTCCTGTTGCAGCAGGGGAAAGGGCTTGGAAACACCACAAGCTGCTGATGGGTTTGATCATGCACCAGCAGAAAAGATCCCAGAGGATGCTGCTGCTGCTTTGCAGTGATGCCAGTTCATCCTGTCCTGCTGACCTGCTCCATGGCCTGCTGGATCTTCTGGCACCAGGGGTATCTGGAGCTCTCCAGTGGCAGCTGGTTGACTTGACAGTGATGCTGAGCCCTTACAGAAGCAGGACCCTACCCTCCGTTGCTGCAGTTCCCAGCATGGTCCAAAGCACCATCTTCTCCAGCGCTTGTGCAATTGCAATCTCCAAGTAGGGACAGGGACAACTGTCAGGTCCTCTCTGCTGCAGTCTAACCAAACTCTCTCCTGTCCTCTGCCCTACACCAGCTTCAGCAGAAGGTCACAAAACAGCAAGGACTCCTGCTGCAACTCCCCTAAGCAGCCCTGCTGCAAGTGGCACATGGAAGGGGAGGCCAGGACTGGCAAGAGATGGGCCATAGGTGAGAGAAAGAAAGAAGGCAGGACCTCATGCTCAGGTTTCACCATACAGCAGCATGATGGGACCCAGCAGAGACCTCAAGAAATACTCTGCTTGCAACTTCAGTGCTGAAAAGGGGGCAAAATTCCAGTAAGGACATGTCGGGGGGCTTGGGAGATGGAAACAACCTTCTGGCACTTGTAACTAGAAGCTGGCACACCACAGGGACCGATGGCCTGGACCATGCAGCAGTCCTGTCCCCTGGGGGCTGCCATCCCAGCTCATTTTGACCCAGAATGGGAGACTGCTGTGAAAAACACCTTGCTTCAGTTGTGGCTCTCAGGCTGGGCCAAGTGTCACTTGTTCCTGTGGAGTAACTTGGAACAGAAAGAAATAATTTGCATTTACTTTCCAGCATCCAAGCTAAATGTGCCCCAGCCTCACATAGGGGTCTGCATGGACACTCCCATGATGGCAGCAGCTCCCACAGCTGGATCTCCCCTGGCTTTACAGGCAGCCCTCCCTTCTGTTTTTTTGCAAGGTTAAAGATAGATATCTGCAGCTTTCCCAATTTTGCTGTCTCTTCAGGGCAAGAACCCACTGACCCAAGGCTTTTGCCAAATGCCCTGCGAGGATTATCTGGGGGTAGCAAGGGCCACCCACCACTGGGTGGGAGAAACCTGTCCTGAATTCCACGAGTGCTAATTTACTTGAGTGCATTTATTTGCAGCAAATCATTTACTTGACTCCATCCACTGCCACAGAAAGCACGTGCAGTATTTCAGTGACATGTCATGTCCGAACAACTTCATTGAATGCAGCAGCATGCATCCACCCAGCACCCCAGAACACTTTCCATTGCTAAATAATAAATAATCCCCGAGAAGGAAATCTCGGCAGGGCTGGCTGCAGAAAGCATTCCGCTGGCAGATCCGGGGTGAGGGCTGTCTCCAGGAGCGGATACGGCACGGGAGGGCTGTTTCAGGCTGCTCTGGGGAAAGCCTTGCTGCAAAAGCCATTGGCAGGATGAGCAAAGCAGCCTCCACATCTGGTTACGCATCTGGGCTCTACTCTCGTCTCGCTGGCTGCTAACCAGTCACTGCACCTTGTGCACGGTGCCCTGGTGCCTGTTAAAGGGAGGTGTCACCAATGTCTTTGCCAGAGCAGGAAAAGCATCATGTAGGTATTGCAAGAATCAACCCCTAGAGATGTGAACCTCAAGAAAAGCTGAGCTTGCAGCATCTGGGGTCTCCCTTCAAAGCATGACAGAGACCTTTACATCTGCCCTACCTAAGGCACTGCTGAGGATGGCTTCAAAGCAGGTAGGAGGAAAGTAGCTTGTGGAGCTGCGTCCTCAAGCTTGGCCTTAAGGCAGCAGGATTCACTAGCAGGACAGCACATAGATTGGTGAACCAAGAGAAACATGGCCCAGCTAGAGGCTGCCTCACCTCCCCTTGGGTGCCCACGTTGCAGACGCTTCCTTCCGAGCAGTCTGACAAGACTGCTGTTGTAATCAACAGTGATCCAGTTGACTTGGTCAACGGAGCTAAGGATGTGATTCATCTGGCCAAGCGTAGGCTGGGTGAGTCGAGATGGATTTGGACCCTTGCCTCTTCTGACAGCAGTGGCTACCTCCCCACTGACTATTACGATAGACAAGGATGAACTGCAGACACCAACAGTTAACTGGAGGAATCCCACCCAAGTAGAGAAGAATGACACGGGACTAGGGTTTCAAAAACCATGACTGACTCAGTGGATTGCAGCCCAACAGTATTGCTATTACTTAGACTATAAGGACACTTCCAGCTACACTGGTGACCCAGAGGGTTGGGTACAAGAACGGTGCAGGGCAACCCAGCTGCTCCCCGCAGAAGCTCACAACCAAAGCAAAGCCAAGAGGTAGGAGAGGCGAAGAGCTTCAAAGACCTCTCTCCACCTGGCTAAGAGCACAAAGAGCTCTCTTTGCTATCACAACATCAACACAGCAATGACACAGACCAGTGACAGCGTGGACAACAGAATCCCTGCCCCGACTYCCCCGCACAGCCACATCCGATAGAATCACAGCTGGGAGGCTGCTGGCCCTGCAGCTTGTGAGCCACGCTGCAGGAATGGCCTTCAGCCCTCTCGACCAGGAATGCAAAGCCCAAGAGAAGATTTCAAAAGGCTGAAGCATACAAAGAAACAAGATGTCATGGCTGCTGCCCTGCCCAATGAACTTCATTTGCTCTGGAAATGCCTCACACAGTTATACAAAAATAACCCGTGGATTGGCTTGCCCCATGCTTAGGTTGTGATGTCAGTGCAGTAGGCAAATTATCTTTCATCAGTTTGACTGTATTTTTAAACGCCARCCTTATTACTAATTTGGGGGTGCCCTAGCCTGTAGATAATCTGAGCATGTTTATTGGATGACCTGCCTCCAGTGCTTGTAGCTTAAAATATAGGGTATTTATACCAGGTAGGAAGGTTTGACCTCACTTCATTGSCTGGTTTGGGAGAAGAGTTCATTAGAAAACCATGCAACAAGTGGTGGGGATGCTGACAGGATCTTCAGAGAGGTCTCAGGCAGGAGATAACTGGGGCATAAACCACAATGCAGGATGCCAAGCACTTCATGTAGGGCCACAGCATATGGAGGCTCAAGGAACTGAAAAGCAGAAGCAGAGACCCCAAGAGGYCACCTCAGCTCATGCTCTGGAAGACAGCACCTCATGCCTGTGTTAGGGGTGGTCCATGCTCCCATTCCCATGGTACGGATGAAGCCTGGACACAGCTCAGCCCTCCTTTYGGCATCCTGAGTTTAATCCTTTCTAAGCTTGGCAGTCTTTTTGAGGTTGAGGAATGGAAACAGCAAATGCCACTGTCTCAGAGCTCTCCAGTCTTGCATCCCTGTCAAACTCTTCATCTCCCAAKGCAGGTGCAATTCATGTAACACTCCTTGGCCCAGGCATCAAGTTTCTCAAAAACCAGGATCAAGCCCTAAAGACCATCTACTCCACAGYAGGAGAAAGAAAATCCTTTCTCTTTTCCTACACCATTTTTGTCAGGCAGACTCAAGCAAGAAGAGAAGCTACACCGCACTTTGACCATAGGATCTAAGGCTTTGCTCCAGCTCAGACAGCTGGGGCTGAAATTCATCCCCTGGGAGTCGGTCACTCTTTTTAAGACGGCTCCCAAATAACTCTGCCCCAGATCTGGGCCCACCAACTCAGGGCTRACAGTGTCAGCAGCAAGTTAGAGGGCAAAAGTTTACAATGGGATCAAAATGAGGCTAATTTAAGCACTACCTCCTTCTGATGGAGGAAAAAAATAACACATTTGAGCTTGTTGCTCCGTAAATATAGGGCTCTTCTGGCAGCACTGCTGTTTACTCAGTCATTGTCAAGGAGGCAGGAATTACCGAGTCAGAAATACTGTGCAAAATATATAAATATAATGCTTAGATATCACAGAGAGAGGCACTACATAAAGAGCTGAGAGCGGCTGTGCTAATTCCTTGATCTTACTGGCAAGTGCTACAACAGGTTAGAGCCTTAAATGGCTCTTTGGAAAGGGTCTGATATGAAGAAGAGATTCGGAGGGAGCTGCCTGGTGCCAGCTGGGACAGCACAGACCCGGGTTGCTCTTCTTTCCTCCCAATTGCACTCGCAGATGGGCCTTGTGGAGCTTCTGCTCATGCAGGCACCCTGTGTCTGCTCCCTCACAAATTCCTCCCCAAAATAACTATAATTAATGATACTGTCTACTTAGTGCCACCGTTTTACTCTAAGACTTGGATTCTTTTTTAAAGATTAGCAGTTAGGGCCCAGTTTGGATTGGCTTCTGGAGCCAAGCCTTGCTTGATGGTCAATGTAATCCAGTTAGACAAGTTGTYTCATGGCCACCAGCTTGCAGATGATGTTCAGGAGCCGCTTGAGGAATCTATCAAGCATCTGAGCAATGACTTATACTTGGGCAAGACCTTCGTTCAGAGGATGCTAAAGTGGCCATCCCACCACATCAGCTCCAGCACCATAACAGGTTGTCACTCCTCATACGACTCCTGAGACTCAAAACTTGTTAYGTGCTGCTGCCTGGTCTGGCACAGACACCCCTGCAGACCAAGGATGGGCACAAGATGGACTGAGAACACTGAATCCACTTGGCTTTGCAAAGTTACCATGACCTACAGAGCTTAGTGACAGTTCCAGGTAACATGGAGTGCTAGTAGCTCTCGGCATCTTTACCTCCTAATCTTCCCTCCCTAGCAGAAATCAAGGCAAATGATGCCATCACACTGGCGGTGTCCTTGTCGTGGCAGGGATGAATTTTCAAGTTCTGCCTCATTCACAACGTTTACTTATTCTCAAGCCAAAAGAAATTGCTGCCTACATAACTGCAGCCACAAATCAATATGAAGTCACAGAACAGTTGAGGGTGGTAAACACCTCTGGAGATCRTGTGGTCCAAACTCAGGCTCAAGCAGGTTGCCCAGGACCATGTCCAGTTGTGTTCTGAACATCTTTAAGGTTGGAGATACATATATCTATATATATATATAAAGACTCAGGATTGCTACATGTAGTCATCTCATCAGGACTACCTTCATTTCTGGGTCCGACAGTGTTTTTAAAGCAGAGCTATCACCCAAGCTGACAGTTTCCACTGAAATGCCATATTCCACATGGACACAAATCCTAAAGCTTATTTGTTGTACTAAACTTTGGGGTAACTCTGGATATGGCTCTAAGGAGAATTAGAGCCTCAGGTTTCTTGTTTCTTTGAAATATCCCTCAAAACTTTCATACACCTGCAGAAGGAAAGGAGGAAG
Organism: Nothoprocta perdicaria; assembly: GCF_003342845.1. NCBI lineage: Eukaryota > Metazoa > Chordata > Aves > Tinamiformes > Tinamidae > Nothoprocta > Nothoprocta perdicaria. The sequence continues at coordinate 1,665,456 of NW_020454094.1, forward strand.
GTGCCCCTGACTTGGCCAGGCAAGGACAGTCCTCACAGCCTCTCCACCCTCACCAGTTGTGAAAGCCAGACGAGGTAAATAAGGGTCATGACATCATTTTGTTTAAGAGCAGGAGGGTTCACCAGCTGGAACCAGCTGTCCTTCCTCRGGCCTCTGCCTCCCAGAGAGGGGCCTTTTTCTCCAAGGAGGACCAGGCTCTCTGCCCGAATCTCTGTTGACACCCCAACCTGAGGGCCACCACATTCCCTGTAGCCTGAYGACAGCACATCAGCATCCTCCTAGCGACCACCTCCTCACAAGATGCGGCTCTAACCTGCCAGGGAAGAGTAGGTCCTCTCAGCATCCAAGAAGATGACCAGGCAACTTGGAGCATAACAACAGCTCTCAGAAGCAGACTTATTTCCAGCTTCATGTGGGTTCCTATCACCTCTGTACCCTGATTTCCCAGCTGGCAATTGGGAACAATTTGGAAACCTTCCTTTGCAGAGTGCTTTGGGGTGTGTGCCCGAGACATGCAAATCACAATTACTATTACTCCAACAAAGGCGCTATTGACATTTAAAAGAGATAAGCCTTTTAAATTACAGATGACATTCTGTAGGCAGCCCTGCAAAGGCCTGGGCTTCACCCRGCTGCAAGGCATTTCCCTCCCACAGATTTTCACCACCACTTCCTCTAAGCTCCACCAAAACACACGAGCCTACACTGGCTCTTCCTGGAGTGCTCCAAGCAAGAGCAGCAAATCCCATCAGTTGTCTTTAAGATAGATCTGACTTCATCATCCTCTGGATCAGCCCTGCTTTCCACACCGAGCTCTTCCCAAGCACTTTTCAGAGGTCTCCAAGGGGCACTACATAGGGAAGATGTGGGTACAGGTCCTCACCTGACCTGTAACCACCTTCGCACAGCCAACTGCTACCCACCAGCTCACAACCAAAAGAAAACCTGTAGAATCAGTCCACACCACCACCACAAAGGTCTGGGGCTCTCAGACAGAAACAACCTACAAGAAAGTTCTCCTTGTCTGTTCTTACAAGAAAGTCATGCTTCTTTCTCACTAAGGATTGGGGCAGGAAAGGGAAATTACAGACAATTCCTGACTCTTCTGAAGATTTCCTGGGAAATGATGCCAGGCAAACTGTCTAGGACTGGGAACACCCATGCATTTTGAATTCCTCATTTTTTTTTTTTTGGCCCTCTGGCCCTAACTTTGGGATCAATAGCAATCACCCACCTGATGTGGGCATCTGAAGGCTTGAATCTGCAATGCCTCCGAGGTCCTTGGGGGCTCTGGAGGCATTAGCAGCTAGCTATTAATGCAAGCAAGTTGTACAACACCAGAACCAAAACAGAATAGTGAGAATCTTCTCTTTGAGACGAAAGAAAAATAAAGATGAATTCAGATGTGGTCGCATCCTCAAAGGGCAGCACAGCCCAAGGATCAGTGGAGATCACAGCACAGTTGTGCCCCAGCAGAAAGCCTCCTGCTGCCCAGGTCACAGCATCACCTCTAGTAAGCCAGAGGTGTACACCAAGTGACTGCAGGACTATTCCCTCAAATAGCTTTCAGGTGGGGCAAKGGGCAGAGCAGACACTGCAAATAGTCGGTTAGTCACCAAGAGCAGCCAGGAACAATTTTGGTGCTGCTCAGGTTGCTTCATCAGAGGGCTATTTGCCCACACTTCCTCCAATGAAAACCCTCCCACCTGGGCTGCTTCCCTGTTATTCAGATTTTCTGTCACCCTTCCAGGTTAAGGCAGGAATCACAGATACACACGAGGGAATTAGCCTTTGTCTTAGCTAGTGAAGAAGATGTCACCATCACTTCAAGCCCCTTTTCTCCCACAAGTACATGGTTTATGAAGCAGGTCATGAGCTCTGTACAAGCACACACAGCAAAGAGACAGCACGTTCCCCAGGCAGAGCACGGGAGGGACACAGACAGACACAGGGTTATGGATAACCACCACATTTGCACCCAAGCCATTGCCACCTTCTTTGCCACCCTCAAAGAGGAACCTGYACAAGATCCTCCCAGACCACAAATACCCCTTAGACTATGCAACACATGAAGGGCATTAGGCTRGAGTCTTCAAGAGACCCATAAATCCCTCTGGAAAGGGTCTGGCAGGACAGGGACCACTCAGGGCCTCAGGGTGCAGAGAGCACCATGTARTAAAAGTCAGGAGAGGGACAGAGCATCATGCAGGCAGTGCAGCCTGCCTGGAGGCAAGGAGGACAGGATAGCAGTGGTCAAGGTGCAAAAACACAAAGGTTGGTGTGTCCACACAGGAACAAAGCCCAAAGTAAACAAGCAAGACAAAAGGAGAAAACACCAGAGAAACAGGGAAAGCTGGAGCAGAGCTGCAGGAGGAAGGCATCACCTCAGCTTCCTGGCAAAGTGCTGACCACAAGCAGAGATACCATCTCTGGGTGCTCCTTACTGCATGCAGGGCTTTATGGTCTTTCTCAACAAGCAAATCATCTCCAGCAGCTGCTGCTTTCACCACCTTTTCCTCCAGCTGCGAGAGGCAGCCGGCGTTATCGTGCACCTGGCCGCTCCGCAGAGTCGCTGCCACAGATTCCAACTGCACCTGATCCACTAAAACCTCCTCACAAAGCCACTTTGTCCCTCCTCTGCTTTTGAGCCGAGATAAGCCCAGGACTAAAGCAAAACAAAASAGCGGCTCTGCTCCACCCCGAGCGCCGCTTTGCAGCCACAGGTGCAATTATTCAAGAACACTTCGATAGGAGAAACATGGGCAGGAGGCTGAGGTTCGGCTGCAGCTTTCCAAGGAAAGCCCCAGGAAGCCTTGGGAAAGCTGAGCAGCACAGTCTGTTTCCTGCTCTCTTTCCCGGTCGSAGGGCCCGGGCACACAGACGGGCAGGCAGCACCGGGGCCCAGCTGGGTTTTGCCACCGGGCTGCGAGCTTATTTTAAGCTTCATACATGCAACGCGGCCTCTTTACGAGGCCGAGGTGCCGGGGAGTCTACGGGCAGGGCCAAGTTTGCAAAGGGAGATGCCAGGGCAAGGAAAGGCGAGGAGGGGGCAGCTGCGGGGGGTGCCCGTGGCCCCTGCCCTGCTAGGACGTCTGTGAGGCACCGCGGGCTGAGATCCGCGGCTCGCRCGGACAGAAAGCGCCCAGCGAAACGTCAGCCCGCCCGTGCAAACGGGGAAAGAAGGCAGGGAAAAAGGGCTAATTCCATTCACCAGCAGGGGTTTTCTCTGCCCGAGGCCTCCCCGTTTCCAGCAGCCCTGGCAGGCACGTTTGCAGCACAGTAATGCTGGCCAYGTCGAGCTGGTGGCCTTTGCTGTGAAGGACAGGCAGGGAGGAAAGGAAAGCCCTCACATGCCTTTTATTCTGCCCGTTTTGTCCCTCCAAATGCATTTGTCACAAATGTGGTCCCTACCCTGCTTGTGCCAAGACACAGAAGTTGCCATTCAGCCCCTAAAGCTGCTGTGCTGGGCCCAAGTCAAGCCTTGGGAGGCCAAGGGCATTAAAATCCCACCCAGGCCACTCTCCTCCAGCCTTGCACTGTGAGGGACCAGCRCGTATCTATCTCATCCTCCCGGAAAGCAAAGTTTCCCGAGCCGAACTGGGGCCTCCAGCCTCTCTGCATCGCCCCTTTGGGGATGGAACACGGCGGGAAAACGGAGACACGTGCAACTCTTGGGCTCAGGGTGGTTTTGCCTTCTCATCCCTCCTCCTGCCCCCAGCGAGGCCAGGGTGGCAGTGAGGACGAGCTGCTTCCTTGTGCCAGGCCAGACCCTTTGGGGTAGCGTCGTCCCACCAAGGAAACAGGCACCCAACCCTGGCCACAGCAGACACCCTCATCTGAGCTCTGACCATCCTTGGCGGGCTTGTAGCTGAAGGTGGACCCTGAGGGGATCCAGGGGTGAGTTCACCAAGAGGGACCAAGTGTACGCAGCTCAGGAAAGCTGATGTGGGGATGGGGAGCAGAGAAACCACCCCGGGCCCCTTCCATGACAAGCAACATCTCACAGGTCTGCTTTGGGTCAGCAGGCTTCTCCTATGTTCTCAGGAACTGCTACAGGTTTCTGAAAGGACATTTMATTCAGGATGTTAAAATGACCCTTTTGGACAAGGAAGCACATGACAGTTGTTTCCTGTGGTTGGTGGGAGACTATTGGTGTGCCAGCGTGGCTCTGCGTGGCTGCCCGAAGCCAAAACGCAATGCTCCATCTCTGCCTCTCTTCCATCCTCGGCCCTGGGCCCTACAGCACAGGACATTATGGCCACAGATCCTGATTTTCACCTTTAGGAGACCACAAAAGGCTCCCTGGATTCATCAGTGATGAAGAGATGGAGGAAACAAGGTGGATGGAGGGCATGGATTTGTCTGCTCACTGGGTTGCTGGTGCGAGGGACAGGGAATCCCACAGCTTACATTACGTTCTCTAGGACTTCCCAGCTCGTGCACCCATCAGAAACCTAAACAGCCCTTGTGGCTTCACCGTTGTGCAGTTATCCCCTCAGAAGCTGCTGCCTCGGCAGCCCTCCAGCACCCATCACCTGGCCAGGCTTCAGTCCAGCCTCCCATCCAGAGATCCTCAGGGCACCTACAGTTGCTCTGGCCCCGCACCTGAACGCTGCCGAGCCAGCACCAAGCCTCCCACTGAGCATCCTAGAAAACTGCTGGACACCAGCTACAGGAATATGAAGGAGACTTAGGGGGAGCACAGCTTAGTCTTACAAGCAAAGCAAACACTGAAAWATTCCCTTTTCAAGCCTGATACGTTTTCCTTTCCCGTGCGCAGAGCCTGCTGGACGCGGAGCCACTCCACGCGGTTTTGCTGCTCTCTTCTCTGTGAAGGTTTGCTTCCTGGTTCCCTGCTCCTAGAGGCAATTGTGGGTTGCCTGCCCTGCCAGAGAGTGTCTTTCCAAAGGCTCCTCCCACCTCCTCTTTATTAAAAAAAAGTAATAAGATACAGAGCAGCAATAATAAAAGAGGAATAGAAGTGGAGTGACTTATCGCAGGGAGGGGAAAGGGAAGCACATGCAAAGCTAATTAGTCTGATTTCAGCCCGTCCGTGCAGAGGAAGAGCGTGGAAGCGATCCCGTTAACAGCAGCATCCATGGATTAAGCCGCAGGATATGCCCTGATGGGGCGGCGTTATCCAGGCGCCCTCTCTTTTCCTCTGCTCCCTCGGGAATCTCCCGGCTCCTCGGCACTCGGATGCTGCACGTCCTGGTTTGCTGGCCAAGTGCAGCAAATGAAATAAAGGAAATGCTCCTGCTGCTCCTTCCCACCACGTCCTCTGTTCCTGGGACTCCCCACCAGGGYCGCTCTCTGCTGTGATTTTGCCCTCGGTTGTTTCGATGTCGAGGGCAGTACCAAAGATGAGAGGGGGCAGAACTGCTTCTGCGGGTGCCGGGCATCCCTGCACCACAAGCACCACCTAGAGGGCTGCGAGGCCCSGGGCGCCCTGAGCACCCGCTCTGCCTTCCCGGCACGGGAAGGGAGCCGCTGCCTGCGGAGGTTGGTGGGAAGTAGCCGTTGTGACGGGGGGTGAGGAAGCGGCCTCGCGGGGGTCCTGTTCACAAGGAGAAGGGTTCGGGAGCTGCCTCCTGGGCCTTGAAGGGCCGTCGTGTTGCTCCAGCGCGGAGGGTCCCTGTTGCAGCATCACGGGTGGTGCCTACCTGGGACGCTGCGACCTCTGCCAGGAGGTCTTATTTTGGGAGAGCAATTCCAGGTGTCGGAGATCCCCCTCCTTCTGTAACGCCAAGGAAAAGCCCCAAATCTGCAGAGGAGCAGCAATTCCCGCACGCTGGGTGAAGCATGATTCGATGTAGATGATGGAGGCCACCACGCGGATCGAGCTGGGTCCGTGTCAGAGCTGCTGGCCAGCAGCCTGCCCATCACCTACATGCCGAGGGGCACCTCAAGAAGCTGCTCAGCAGAGCCCAGCAGGGACAAACCACCCCATGTCCCCAGAAACAACCTGCCCTGTCCAGCACCCYGCTGCCCAGCCCGCGGCTGCTCCCGCTCTGCGCCCGTGGCTCTCGAGGGCTGGGTGACCTCAGGGGGTGCTCGATGGSGCCATGCACTGCGCAGGCCAGCGCGGCGCCCACCGCCTCCACTCTGCGGCAGGAAGCCCTGCTCCTCGCRCTGGATGTAGGTGCTGGAGCCTGGGAGCTCGTCCCAGGGCACTATCGGCCTCTCCAGGGCACCTGTCCTGCCAAGGGATCCTGCAAGATTTCTTCCTCATCCCGCTGGACAAGGACGTGGCTCTGGAGCAGTTTAGTTGCTGCCTCCGCTTGCTACAGCCTTGGGCAAGCAGCAGGACTGGGAAGGGCCACCCCATGGARCTGCAGGTAGCGGTGCCAGCTCCGACCCCCAGCGCCGTGGGGCCGGCCRCCTTGGCGCCGTGGGCTGGACTGGGCGCAGGCCGCGGTCTCCACCTAGAGCCCGGCGGGGGGCTCCTCCCGGCAGCCCCCTGCGCTCCTCTGCGCYGGGGTCGGACGGCCTGCGTGGCGAGGGAAAGGCGAGCAGCTGGGGCGTCCTGCTCATGGAGATGAGGTGCCCGGCTTGTGGAGATGGGGCRTCCTGCTCGTGGAAATGGGGCCTCTTGCCGGCGACACGTTGCCTGGGCTCTGCGTGGGACACGCTCCGGCTGCACCACGGCCACCTCTAGGGGCTCCTCACCTCCCCGCAAGGCAGGGAGCCCAACGGCCTCCACAGTGGAGGCCCTGGTGAGGAGCAGCTCTTGTGACTGCCCCGGGGACGTCCTCACAGCTCTCCACCGCTACCAGCGCGCGAGGCCGCTCCTCGCCTGCCCGCTGTGCCCGGCGCACATTCCTCCCCGCTGGAATCCGGCTCGCTGCACATGCTTGGATAGGTTGCGTTTGGCCCCTGGTGACTGTGCAAAATGTAATAAACACCCTGTGATGGAACTGAGACTCTTCTCCAAAGGCACTCTTGGAAGCTGTGAGCGTTTTGCGCCAAGCAAGTCTCCTTCCCGCTCTCCCCTTTCCCAGGTTTTTCATGAGGATGGAGGTGCATAGCTCAGGATGCTCCTCTGAGCCATCTCCTTCCTTGCGGGTCTGGCCTTGTGGTTGCTTCAAGGGACTTTGGGATTGTGGCAAATCCAACGGTTTGGAATTCTTTTTTTCCTTACATGTTATGTGTCTTCCAGCATTTTCGTAGACAAATGTGTTAGCGTAGTGTCTGCTGTGAATGAACTGGACAAATCCGCAATTAAATCAAATTGAAAACAGCAATGGAAAGATGTCTCGCTGGTTTTGCAGTGGTGCTGGACACTGCTTACAGGTTAGACCCTTCCCAGGATCCCGTTTGGAGCTGCATATGGATTTTCCCATCTCCACTTCTGTCAAACCACAAACCACTCCTCGCTGAAGACCCAGACCACATCCCCTCCAGATCGCAATCATGTTCAGGGGGGAAAACGAGCCTGCCTTCAGCAGCAACCCTGTGCATTACTTACATCTCCCATTTCCCACAGCATCCACTTACTTGACTATTTCTGGCAGATTTATCCCTACAAACCTTCTGCCCCAGAGAAAGCTCCTATCACCGAGAGACTAAGTTGCTTGCCCAAGTAAACAGGAACTCTGGGGGAAATGAGGGATTTCAACTCATTCCTCCCAAATCTAGGTGCTCAGCAGTGCTCCACAATTCTCCTTGCACCCTGATCTAGAGCAGGGCACTGATTAATTAATTCTTCATTACCTAATGCCACCTTTACACCCCAAGAAGGGATTCTGTCTCAGTGTCCTTGTGGCTGATGGAAATTACCATCCCCATTTCCAACTTCCAGGAAGGGAAGTGACAGAGCAGACAAGAGAGCAGCTACCCAGATTGAGACGATGATCCCGGGTGGAGTTACGCTCTGTGCTATCACTAATGCGATGCAATATGTCATAGCACTAATAGGACGCAAGAGAGGGCAAAGCCAAAGGAACCCAAGTCAAGGGGCTCATGTCACCAGTCTGTGTGACAGGCCCCAGGTTTGGGAGCCAGTGCCATGGAAGGGGGTGGGAAAGGACAGGACGGGCTGCCTTGGCCACCCTGCTGGAATCACCAGACATCACCAGCAGAGCCATAGCCAGGCTCAGCCCAAGGCACGTCAGGAGAAGGCTGAGCCTCTGTGGACCTCAGGGGCTTAAATAGTTACCAGGGGCTGAAGAGTGACGGGACGCAAAGCCTGGGGAGGTGGCTGGACACACAGCGCCCACCTCCCACATCCTGGTCACACGTCCTGTCCTTTCCACCCTGCGGAGCTCCTCGCTCCACACGCCTTCTCACCAAGACCTGCCAAAAGACACTTGCTAGGAGTCACTTGAAAATTACCCAGGATATTTCACTAAAAAATGCAAAAAAAAAAAAAACCCACCAAATCCCACCTATCTTCAGCAAACGCCTGCTGAGAGACAGCCTTGGTGCAAACCATGGTTCAACTGACAGGAGCTGGGGCTATGCAATGGAAATGGCCCTTCTGGAGCCTGGCACCAATACCCTTCCAAACGCAGGGGAATGTCGGATTTTGGCTCTGCCCAGGTTCACGCCCGGCTTTCGCAGCAGGCAGCTTTGCTCTGCACATACAGATGCGCCGCGTTATGTTTTTTTGTTGTTTGTTTAAAAAACGGTCTCGCCCTCTGTTTGATGTGTTGTTGGGAACGGTTGCTAACGGGAGCGGTGTAGGTTACAGCCCCAGTGATGCCCACTCTAAGAATACCCTTTGCTATGCATAGCTCGGATGCAGACACATCTCGGCTATAAAGAGCACGGAGGCTTCAACAGAGGAACACTCCAACTTATGTTACACACGGAGGGGTTGGGACACATCGCTTAAAAACACCAACCCCTGCCAGAAAAATACAACCGACCATCACAAGCAGGTTTCAGGCTGAAATTAAAACTAAAACAAGCAAAAATCTATCGCAGGAGACTTCCTTTTGATTCCTGAATCAAGGGGGTGTTTAGAAAGGGGCAAAGAAACTGCATGCATGTGTGTCAAGTCCTCAACCATTCCCGGGGCCCAATTTGGATGTGTCTGTTCTGGAGGTCCATGCTAGGACCAACCTCAGGCTCTGGACCTGCCTGTCCACAGAATCACAGAATCACAGAATGTTCAAGGTTGGCAGGGACCTCTACAGATCATCTAGYCCAACCTTCCYGCTCMAGCAGGGACACCTGGAGCATGTGGCACAGGGYGGCATCCAGGCGGGTTTGGAAGACCTCCAGAGWAGGAGACTCCACARCCTCCCTGGGCAGCCTGTTCCAGGGCTCTGTCACCCTCACAGTGAAGAAGTTCTTCCTCACCTGGAGACGGAACTTCCTGTGCTCCAGCTTGTGGCCATTACCCCTTGTCCTGTCACTGGTCACCACTGAGAAGGCCCGTAACTGTCCAGGCCCGTAGCTTCCACTGAYGTTAACGTGAACGGGCTGTAGCTGCCCCCTCTGGCCTGCGCTMATCGCAGTAATCGTAGTGGAGGAAAAGGCACCTTGACCATAGAAAAAGCAGCTCACTAGCGTGTTAGACTTAGCAGTGGTGCTTCTGCTAAGAGAGAAAGACATTTGAACCTGGCAGGATATTTCTCCTGAGAGAAATAACACAACAAAAAGAGAGCATGGGCTCTTTTTCTTGTGTCTCAGTGCTCTCCCCGTGCGTGCTAGAGGCTAGAGGAATCCCCTGCTCTCTGCACGTGCAACCATTGCCTGGGAGCTGAAGATCACTCCACGTGCCACCGGTGGTGGCCTTAAGGACCTCTTTGGGCTTCTATGCTAAGGAAACGCATTCTCTGTGTGGATCCAAGGAAACGGTGACTGTTGGGAACGGTAGCCTGGGGGGAAAGGGCAGCACTGCCCTTTCCCACCACGGAAGGAGTGAAGACAACAGGTACCAGTGAAGGCAACGGGTACCGTTTGCACCAGCAGCACAAGCACCCGCCGGCCCCGCGCGGCCGCTCGGCGGCTGCAGATGCCGGACGGCGCAGGCTGCAAACCCCGTCCTTTCTGCAGTGGTTCCGTCAGCCACGGGGCCTGCAGGGTCTCGGGGGACACGCGGGGTCCTGGGGGACACGTGGCGCGTGGGGGACCCGCGGCTCCGCCTGGCGCTGCCCGGGCGGCCCGGGGCACTAAGCCGAGATGCGCCCGGGCCACGTCTGGGTGCACAAACAAGCGCCCCCGGGAGCTCCTGCAAAACAGCAACAGCTGCTGGCAACATATGGGGGTCCCGGACGGGCGGCGAGCGGCGGGGCCGCCCCGAGCCGCGCTGCAGCGCCGCGGCCCTGAGCGGATCAGGCCGCAGGGCATCTTTATCCCTGTTTATCACACCCCGGCACGGTAATTCCCAAGCCTGCCCGTGTCCAGCTCGCAGAGCTCCTTACGTTTTGGGAGGCGATTAGTCTGAAAGGTGCTAGAGAGACACAAATCCAGCTCTCCACTTTATGCGGGTTTTTAATTAATGGGAATTCATCGCAAAATGGCTGCAAAGCCTCTGCAAAGGCCCGGCTGCAAGGGAGGCTGGGGCCGGCGCTGGGAAGGTTTTCAGGCCGATGCTGCCAGGGCCCTGGTTTCACATCAGGACATGGGGACAGCTGCCACGGGTCTTTCGCACTTCACAAGCTGGTCCCTTTCCAGCTGGGGCTATCGAGTCTGAATGTGTTGCAAAAACTGCAGTCTTRGGGCTGACCAAAATATTTCACAAATTTGTGTGAATCCGCCCAATTATCYTGGCTGGAAAAAGCAGCAGGGTGTGTGGCAAAAGTCAAAATACTTGACTATCAGACATGAAATGCTGAATTATTGAATTTCAGATAAGACTATACTTTTGGCCTGTACTAATYTGCGACCTTTTGCCACGTCAAGATGTTTTTTAAAAGCCAAGCATTTTGGGGCTGAACAAATCATTGTGCATTTGTCTGTCCTCTTCCAAATCTGTTATCTGCACAGTCTGCTCACTCTGCAGCCACATTCCTTGCCATTTTCCAACACAGGCATCACGTTCCCTGCCCATGCACGGACATCAGGGAGACCTATTACCTGTTTCCGAAGAGCCCTGCAGGTTTCTCTGGAGAAATTAAGTGTTTTTCTCCCTGTGCTCGTGCTGCCACTATTTTCCATAGTGATTGCAACAAACCTGATCTGCCCATTACACTCGGACAGAGCTGGATGCTCGTGAACACAGCCCTAAGTTGTCTCATCCTGCTCTAGAATCACTTCTGAAATAAGGTGAGCAGAAGAAAATTGCTGCTGGGTAAAAGCGACTACCAGGTGTGTGTGGGAAGGCTCAAGGCTTCTGCATGGGAAAACTGGATGGGTGAGAGATGCTGCAGGGAGAGGGGCTGGGCTGGATGCCCGCAGGGCTGACCACCTCCAAGGGCATGAGCAAAGGAAAACGGAGCACACACTTTGTGAGCCTACCTTGACTGACATTCAGTACTGACTTTCAGCCTGGAACGTCATTGGAAATGCCGTGTTTCCATCACTACATGCTATTCCCACCTGAACATCACAGAGGTTCACTAGAATGGTTGTTCGCAGTAACCCCAAACCAATGGTCTCTTCTGCTTTTCTCTGTCTTTGCCCAAAATAAAGTGGGCAGCAGCTAGCCTGAGGTTTCTAGGGCAGTAAAAGACTCTCCGCAATGACAAGCAAGCCATAGGAAGAATTCCCTCCGGTTTGGTAATGTTGTCTTTAGAGAAAACAGAAACGCGGAAGAGTTTCTTCTCCTGCCAGCCATGGCTTCACTCAGCCCTGGTACAGACGCTGGGCTCTTCCCTGGGGATCTATGTTTTAAACCTTATCTTTCCAGCAAAACCATTCCTGCACCAGGACGATTATGCGACTTGCTCAAAGCTCCACCCRCTGTCAAGCCTCCCGAGCTATAGGCTGGCAGCATGCTCTTCAAAACCTCTAATCCTAGGAGACAGAAAACAACATGACATGAAAAAATATTAATACGTAAAAAAATGACAAGTGTATCAGCCAAACAGTTGTGTGGTGCCTAGCCATTAAATTAAACTTAATAACCCTTCCATTGTGGTGATGGGAAATAAAAGAGATGGATGGCTCCCTCGAGCTCCTGCRGATCACGGAGTTCCCTTTCCAGAGACGTTGTGTTGTCAGAGGAGGCTGGGTGAGTCTTGCCAGGCTCTGCAAGGGGCACCGGCGGGAGATGTCCTGCTAGCACCCCGTGAAAGCCAGGGAAGGACTACTCTTCATGGGAGTTCACCAGCCTAACACCAGGAATCCTAATGTCAGCTATCTCCTCATTCCTCTCCCAGTGCTGCTGCAGTGGCACATGTCTGAGGAGGCTTCCTGGCTGCCCAACAAGGCAGAGGGCTTTCTGTGCTCGTCTTCTCTTTGTGCTGTGGTGGGTCCTCATGATCACTGGAGAACCTTTCTGGACATGGCTGGTGCCGGCTCCAGTTGCCTCTGGCAACCCTGCTCCCATAGGAAACAAGCTGCTGAGTCCTGCAGGAGAAGGCAGGACTCCTCGGGACTGGAGGGGCAACAGTTTGGGTGAGGAGGAGCAGAGGGACTGGGAAGGACGGGGATGGGTAGAAGGGAAGCTAAAGCTGCTCTCCGCAGGTCACCTCACCAGGTCGTGCTCTCTAGACTAACGGGACCTGAAGAATCCAGACATCTGTGACAGCCCCAGCCCAAGGGTCTGCTGGTGTCTCAAGGGTTTCACCCCAAAAGACTGTCCAGTTTGCACTTCTGCCAACAGCAGAACTCCCAAACCCAAGCCGCCCCTGTATGGAGCTGTTTGGTTCTCACTTCACACCCCAAAGCAGGGACGTGGCTCTCACAGAGAGATCTGCGTGTCCCAGGTCCTCACAACTGCGKGTGTGAACGGACAGCGCTCACAYGTCAGGCCTGGGACTAACCCCTGGATGCTCTCCTGGTTCCCGAGCAGAGGACCAACTCTTTGGGGGYAAAACCTATGCCAAGAACAGCATGYCTTGGCTGCATTCTTTCTTGCACCAAATTCTTCTCCTTAAAAATAGCTTTCTTCCCCTTAAAAGGAGACAAGGGCTTAATTTAAACCTAATGAGAACGGGCAGACCAGCACAGTGACTTGCCTGCTCACTCTCTTCGAGTCGCTTTGCAGGAGACCTGGGGCCACATCAAAGTGCTGAGGTCGGAGGCACCGCGGCCTGGGCGCTCGCTCGCTCCRCGGCAAGGACGAGGTCACGAGATTTAGGCACAGTCCAGGGGAAACGTTTTAGCAGCACTGACATCTAGAGCAATGACATCTCCCAACCGCCCGCCACGCTGTGCTAGCCCATCTGCTTGAGCTGCTGCGACAGGAGCCAGACAGGGCAGCTAATCCAGCTGCAGGAGAACTTCTCCCCGCTCTTCCCCTTCCCTTCCTTCTTCCGCTCTGTTATCTTTCAGCTGGATCAGTTCCTCGGTCTGATTCATGTCGCAAAAGCCTTGGTCAGACCTGGGCAAAGATGGCAGGGCAGGGGTGGAAGAACAACAGGGATGGACAGGAGCAGCCTAACTGGGCTCATAGAAGGAGTTCTACTTCCAAAAAGTCAAACCACAACTTCAGCACAGCCAGGAGGCCGAAGACCTGAATCCCATCGGATGAAGAGATCCCACTCTGGGTCTGCCCGCAGTAATTATTCCTCCCTGGACTGCTCCTGGGACAGCTCTGCATCTCGCCAGACTTYGCTTCCAGGCAATCTCAGGGCCTGTCTCCGTGGTCCCGCGCATTGGGGAGCCACGTGCTCAGCGGACGTGCCTGCCTCTTGCTGCCTCACGGCTGCCCAAGCAAAGGGCTCCACCAGCACAAACCCCACGGGCCGCGAGCCAGGGAGCGGTGAGGAATGGAATTTCCCTGCGCCGGACTTGTCTTTTCCTCCATCTGTTAGTCCCATCAGGAAGGGCGATTGGAGACTCCTCACGCCGCCGATCCGGCAGGTTACCCCCGTGCATATTTACTGTGTTACCACAAAAGACATTTATAGTGCAGAGGACAAGGGCTGAGGGCTACACGCCGCACACACGTGCTTCTCCTCACCGCTCCCGGTGCCGAGTCCTTCCCTGCTCTAATTTCCTTTCTCCAGAGTCACGGTGCACGCGAGATCAGCAACTCCCCGAGCCCTTCCTGAGCGCCAGATGAACCACAGCAGAACAAACCAGTAAACATCCAACGCCGTTCAGCCTTTCATACTGCAGCTTGCTCTGCATTTCGCAGGAGGCTCTGTGTGAGCTCRCGCTCTCAGGAATTAGCCCTCTCAGGAATTACCTCTTTCAGATCCAGGCAGAGGGAGATGAAAAACCTCTCCAAGGGTAAAGACTGATTCCTAACGCAACAATCTTAAGATCCCTGAACGTGGTAGATACCCAAACCTACCTGACTACTGGCTGCTTAGCAGCTTCCCTCTCATTTCCACAAGAAATTGCAGGAAACACCTTCCTTAAAGTAAGTGTTTCTAGGCCATGTTTCCATTTGTGATTTTTGGGGAAAAAAATCGCAGTATTTCCAGCGAGTGCTGCTATTCTGGACGCTTGTAGGAGGACAGAGACCTCTAGCAGTGTCACAGCCGTGTTAGAATCATGATGGCTAGAGAAGACTTCCATCAAGTCCAACCGCAAACCCATSAGCACCACAACCATGTCCCCTGCGTTATCCATGCAGGACACCAGGGACATCTGTCTCCTCCTTTGACTGGTAGCTGCACCAAACTGTCATTCACCAAATGGAGGCAGGGATTGTCCCCATGGAGTAAGGTCTGTGTTGGTGGCAGAACGAGGGAGCTTCATCTCTCCGGTGCCCATAGCTCTAAACACAACAGAGGAGGTCTCCAGCAAGCAGGAATAAGCAGGAAGCTCATTCCAGCATTACATCCACAGCAGGATCAGAAGCACTGGTGATGACCATGTGCTCTTTGCCCAAGAGATGATTCCACCTGCACAGGGCACTCACAGCCTGGCACAACCTGTGCCAGGAGCAGCCACAGTGAGGAGCTCCAGCAAGAGCAGCGGATGCTCCAAAACCGGAGCACTTCGGGATACCAAACGTGCACAAAGTGCAGTCAGAGGTGAAATGAGAGCTGCTTTATGAATGTGCTGCAGATGACTTGTGTGTGTGAGGAACAGCAAAATGAGTATAAAATAAAGTAACAGGCCAGTGAACAGCCCTGGGCAACAGGACTTCAATCTTTGCTTTCCTGTCCCTATGTCCAAGGGGCCTCCTTGTCACAACAGCACCAGATTGCTCCCATTTCCCTGGGAACAACTTTCCCCTTCCCTTGAAAGCAACTTGTGGCAG
Organism: Nothoprocta perdicaria; assembly: GCF_003342845.1. NCBI lineage: Eukaryota > Metazoa > Chordata > Aves > Tinamiformes > Tinamidae > Nothoprocta > Nothoprocta perdicaria. Next base: position 1,680,730 of record NW_020454094.1, read on the forward strand.
AGTGACGGGCGGGTGACATTCACATCCAACTCCCAGACCACCAGGGTTCTAATGGTCTTGTGCCAGCCAGACTTGCAAGGTCGCAACAACCCAGGGACCTTGTGTCAACCCAAGTGTCCCGACATTGGCACCAGACGCATGCCCACACAGAACAGGACAGGCCCAGGGAGGACGGGCACAGCAGGGGCAGCCCAGATGTTCAGATCATCTCCTATCACGCTCTTACAGCTTCCCCATCCAACATCAGCCTGCAATGTCCTAAAAGAATCTGGATCAGCCTCTACTTTAAGAAGCAAGCGAGATGTACCACTACCTTCCCAGTGCCTCCTGCACAACCCAGTATGCTATTTCATCCACCATGGGTTTGAGGGTGGCCTTGCATAGCTAACAGCATGCTGAAGCTGACATGGTATTAGCAGCTTTAATCTCTACCAGCCTTGACCAGGTTTGGACAGGTCATTTCAAGTAGAAAAATAAAGGAACCATCAGTCTCRTAAGTGTCCACACACAACCAACGAGCAGAGTTTAAGGAGACAAATTCAAGGTTTCAACTCAAGGTTTCTACTCCCCATCTCTTGTCTCCAGGAAGGGAGGGARCCAGAGGTAGGAGAACCATGAGGCCCTTTCCAGAAAACAAACCCAACCACACAGCAGCAGAACAGCAACCCCACGCCCCTAGCAGACTGCTGCCACGGCAGGACAGCCCCASCTCCCACCATGCACCATTAGCATGGGCTAATTAGCAGAGCCGCTGTTTTTTTTCTCCCGCCTTTGCTGTCTCTGATGGTTTTAGAGCAGGACAACCAACCGGCGCCGCATATACCAATAAACAAGTCACCCAGAATAATCAGCAGATCCACAAATGATGACTGTCTGGATTGCAAACGCAACTGGTGCAGCTGCGAGCCACGCGGGACAACAAGGCCAGTGCTTAGAAAGCAGGAGGAGCCATGGGCCAGGTCCTGCAGCCAACAGCCTTCTCTGGCACCCCGGCTTCATTTGTTAACCCTGGTGTTGGGAGGTGTGGGAAGACAGCAAGAGAGATGGGCCTTGGCTGAGGACAGAGGGAAGGACCCTCCACTCTCAGTGCCACATTCTCCTCTCTCAGTGCTGCAGAGATGTTGTCACAGGGAACATGTTCACCCTGAGATGGGCCCTGGTGTGAGACAACAGATTTTCACATAGAACTCAATAAATGGAAATAAACAGTAACTGGATGATGCCCACAATGTTACACTGTCTATGGCAACCATGAAAAATGCACATAAACAAAACCACAGAAGCACTTTTGTTCTCTTCTAACAAACTGGGCACAAATGGAATTTGGTCAAAGCTCAGCTCTTACAGTTTATGGCAAGAAGAGGCTGGATGCAGCTGCAGGGATCTAATTAGCTAAAGATCTCATTACCTGCAACATGTTGAGGAGCAGGCTCCGGAATTTYGTTCCTTCCACCATGAAGAGGGCCATTTTATCACAAAGCTTGGCAGCTGTGGAAGCAAAGCTGCGGTCCGTCACTGCCTTCTGATAGATGGTCTTGACGATCTCACCCAGCATCTCCTCCGAGTTGGTGGAGTTCTGGGCCTCCTCCATGAATGTGGTGAGCTTGGAGTCAACATCGCTGCTGTTGTTCCTCATGCTGTTGAGGATTTCAATTAATTTGTCCATTTTGTTCTTTTGGGGATTGGTGGTTTCCACCGTGACTTCGTCCTGGTCCGTGAAAAGGGAAAGACAAGGCGTCTGTTACACAAGGAAAAAACAGAGAGATCAGCCCCTGTTCTTTGAGAAACAACAAAAGGGGAAGGGAGATTGAGGAGACATATAAACAGACAGAAAAATTAAGGCATCTTCAAGGCRTAATAGTTGCATATATAAAGAGCAAATGCACATGCATTCAAAGGCATGCATTTCCAACATGCAGTCCCATATGTTCAGGTTATTTGCGCTCACTAGAAATGCCCACACAAATGCACTTTCCAGTCTGAAAACAGCATCTTTCGGAGTGCCACAGGGGGCAAAGGGAGATTTTATCTCAGAATTCCTCAGAAATGTGAGGCTGAAGATTGYTTCCAGAAAGGATTTCTCCTCCGTCACTTGCATGCAATACTTTTGTTATTGTTGGGCAGTTGGAAGGAAGGGGGAAAGATAAGGGCATTTCAATTCATTATCTAGATAACTGGATATCAGCTTTAAGTAGCTGACTCAAAATATGCAGCACTCAAAGTCTAAGCTTGGCATTTAGCTCTTTAATTACTGAAGGACATATTGCCTTTTTTTAGACCTCTTTGGAAAGCAGATGAGCTCTGCAGACTGGGATTTGGGCAGCTGGGATGAGCAGTCGGAGGGCGAGGGTCTGTGTTAGGGCTTGCTTGTGTACTGGACTTCTGAGAAGGTCTTCTGCAGGTGTTAGGGAGGGCTTCATGGCCCTCCTGGGCAACTCAACCTGAAGGCAATCTCAACCAAGGAGCCACATGCAGGTGAGCCCCAGCAACGTGTCAATAATTTACCCGCTTGAGCAGGGGGGTTGGACTAAATGATGTCTAGAAGTCCCTTCCAACCTCAACCATTCTGTGATTCTCTAATAGAAAGCCTCATGGAGAAGTACAGGGAGACCTGAAGGCAAGTGTTGACCCTGGGAAATTAGAAGAGAAGCTGAGTGTGCTCATGGGAAGCTCCCAACGAACCCAGCCCTCCCTTCATGTGGAAAACAGGCAGGCTCATGAAAAGAAGAAACGCAAAGGGCCTCTAAGGTGTAGTACCTTCTCTTTTAGTCTCCTCCGCAGCCTGTCTTTGGAAGACTGAAGCAAATTGATCTTGGGCCTTTCCCCGATGCGCTCGTGAATACTGTCTTTCCGCTTGGTTTCCGACTCCGGGGTGAACTGCTGAGACTGCTTCTCCCCGGGCTCCGGGCCCCGGTGCGTCTCTAAAGGAATATGCACTGTGCAGACGGAGGTCTCCTCGATTTTCAGATTCTCAGTCTCTTTGGCGTTTCTGTGCGTTTCTTTGTCGTTGGGCGAGTGCTTCTGGTTGTGGTGCCATCTCCGGTTCTGGCTGTAGCCGTGGTGGCCCGTCCGGCCTGAGGAGTGAGGGGCCTGGCCTCCCTGGTAGAGCTTCTGGTGTTCCCGGTTGTGCTTGGTGCCACCTTGCTGATGATCCGTGTGCTGCTGAGATTTGTTTCCTCCGGGAAGTCTCTGCTGTCGCCTGGAAAGACCAAGACAGATGTTAATAGGTGCCGGTCCCTCACCTTTTTGCTGCTTGCATCTGTGGCAGAGGAGCAACGAAGATGAGGAAGACCTTCTCTGAGAGGGTAAATTGAGGCACTCTTAATCATATTTACTCTCAATAAAAAAGCCTCATTCACACAGTGCTGGTAGCATCAGAGCTCTGATACAGCAAAGGCTGATAATGACCGGGTCATTTTGGAGGCAACCAGAGAGGAAAAAAAAGTGCCAGCACGAAGCAGAAAATACAATTTTTCTCCCTGCTAATGCCCAGCTGAGCCACGTGAGATGGAAACGACTTCAAAAATAACAGCCAGTGATTTCAGCCCTGCTGTATTCCTGTGGATTATCCCAGCAGCCCARTCTCATACCAACTCCTACACTTCCAAACCCTGCTGAGCACCTACATGAAATGCAGCCTGGATGAAAAGAAGGAACCCAATCCCAGATCCCGGTTACACAAGCCTTGAAAAACCACATGTCTTGGTAGGCAACGTGAGGTGTTGGTTTGGTAGCACACCAGTGCTACACTAACCTGCCTCATTTGGTCAACACATCTTCTGTCTCCTCAGCAGCCCATGGCGGGTTAGACACTGTGGAGCCCTCCCCACATCTGACTCATGTCTCTACATCTCCCTTTAAACCCAGGCCTATTTCAGTGGAGGTTTTCAGGAGTAGCTAGATAACATTACTTGAGTCCCTAGGAAAAGCTCTCCCTTGTTTGGGGGATAGATGAAGCTTTGACCCCAAAACGGGGAGGCCTGGGCTAATCCCGCCTCGTCAACGGGAAGCCAGGCAGAGAAGAAACATCACAAGCTGTTTTCTCCCAAAGCCGAAAGCAGTGGCCTTTTGTCTTATAGTTCCAGGCGCTGGCACCTTTGTCGTACCCCTGCATGTGCTGCTGTTTATTAACTGCTCAGTTCGCTACATCATTTTAAAAGTGCACCAGGAATTTCCAAGAGAGAAAAGAAGTGCAGGAGCAGAGATGCCTCCACCAAACGTCCTCCGCTGCCCTTCCTCTCCGAGGAGCACACGGACAGTAGCTCCCTGCTATTCTTACAAAATAGGCCCTCTCCGCACACATCCCCGTTTGCGGAAATCTCCCGGAGCCCTGTTTGCACACCAGAGCTTGCCAAACACGGCCAGCTCCCAGCGAGGGGCCAGGAAGGAAGGGCTGCTGTTGGGTGAAACACAAATGCCGTGGCCAGTAATTCCCTCCCTCCTTACGTGGTTGCGGATTGCAATGGTTCACTCCTGGGGGAAAAGAAGAGCGAGGAAGGCACAGGCTGGATGGTCTGAAGAGACCAGCTCTGCCCTTCCGTGGCTGCTGCCACCACTGCCATGTCACTCAGCATCGCCACGTCTGCAGACGGAGGGGACACCAAGACACTGAGGGTTTGCTCTGGTGACCTGCTTGCAGCRGCTGCCTCTGCTGCATGTATATGGTCTTGCCCTTAGATCACAGACAGGCAACTGGCTTGGACKTCTCTCCCACCGCCAGCGTGGGCAGCCAGCATGGGCAGCTTTGCACAGGAGACACAGCATGAATACGGCTCTGAGGGGAGAGATACAGAGATTCAGCAGGCCCAAGGAGGAGCAATCGCCCACAAACGATTTGCTCAAGAGGATGCAAAGACACTGAGGAGGGGCGAGCAAAGCACCCGCGCCGGCTCCGAGCCCCTTGCTGCAGGCAGTAGCCTAGATGGCAGGTCCCCTAMAAACTGGCAGGCAGTGGGGAATGCTTTGGCAGCATCTGTGCTTTTGCTTCCCGAAGTTTGCATTTTTTGCAGACATTCGCCCGGTGTGGTAGGTTCCTCAGGAGCAGAGGCTGTTACACTAAACTGGAAAAAGAAAAAAAAGAAAGTTGAAGAGCAAGGAAATTTTCCTCTTGTTTCTTTCTACAGGAAGCTGGAGCTGGAGGAAATTCCTGCCAGCAGATGCAGCCAGAGAGTGTCTTGCATCCTCCAACTGAACTTGGCCGTTTCAGATTTCCAAACGGGCTGTCAAGATTATCAATGTCTGCAACACACACCCACACACACGCCCAAGAATACCGAAGGAAGTTTAAAGGTCTCCGTCTTGCAGGTAGGCAAGACGTGGGGCACGGGAGGGCCCGCCTGGCTTTGCAGCCCTTCACAGTGGGGTCACGCYGAGGCAGTGAAGAAGACACAAGCAGACTGCTGTGCTTGGGGGACGTGGCATGGGGTTCACCTCCTTCGGCATCAACAAGACGGGGTTCTGGGCATGCCAACGCTCCTTCTCTCCCAGTACATTTATTTCCTCCATCAAACTGCCTTCCAGAACTGCACCAAGAAGTGAAGTCAGTGATTTTTGAGCCCGGCTTTTCCAGAGGGACGGGGCAGATGTGCAGCCGTCTAACGAGGAGAGGCTTGCGGCGCGCGGCCGGGACGGCGCTGGGTTAGCAGCCGCTCCGCGGYAGCTCCCTGCTGCCTCTGGCCTTGTCAACACTCGCTCGGGCGCCCGCTGGGTGCTTCAGCGTTCAGCTCCTTACAAGGCCCTGGGGAGCCGCGCGGAGACTCGCAAGGGAACCTCTCCAGACTCGGCAAACTCARAGACAAACAGGCGGACGCACAAGAAGCGGAGCCATGGAGCAGCAAACGGTTGTGCAGCAGCAACCCTACGACTCTTGTGTTGCTACCAGTTTTGTAGCTGCTATAATTCTGGTCTCATCCCTCAACCCAAATTCCCGTGTCTGTCCGGATAAATAGCATGGGGTATTTTAAACATTTCACATAGCAATTAATTTTATTTTCCTAGCAGAGATCTGCAGGGCTGTGTTCAGCGTGGTTGGACGAAGGAAGTGGCCATTCACAAATACCCTTCAATGGTCAGTGGCTAAACGGCCTCCAGCCTTGCCTGCCAAACCCATCTGCCCATCAAATCTGTATTCTTTGGCATCCTCACGAGTTAAAACCTACTTTCAGAGGCCAACTGGCTCCCAACCATAGAGACCGAGAGTTTATGCTTGGCCAGCATAGGAAGAACAGGCTTGTTCTTGGTGGCAGTGGAAGGAATTTGTTTTTAGTCTCAGACCATCAAATCTGGGTTTCTGAGATACTGAACATGTTTTTTTTTTTGCAAGCTGAATGGCAGAGGGGGGAGAGACAGAGAGAGAGAGAGAGAGAGAGAGAGAGAGAGAAAGAAAAAGAAAAAGAAAAAGAGACGGGAGAAGCTTTCCTGTTTGCGGGAGCTCACAAGCATTTTATGAGCACAGATTCTCCACATAAAGTTTTCCTGGCATTTCTTTGTTTCCTCTTGGTAATGCAATCACACAAACTGCTCCATAAATGCAGAAAGAGCAAAATGCTCCCGCAGACTGTCAAAATAAAAGTTACTTGAAACCCTTATCTAGCATTAAGTCATCCTGTGCTTAAACCTGCAGGAGTTGGGGTGCTCCAATGTCACTTGTGCCCACCGAGGTTTCGCTCGCCTCTCATCTTGGCCCTCCCAGCTTCACCACTCAGGTTCTCTATCAGATGTGGGTTCTTACTCCTCACATACCAGTGACAGCACAGTGATAGCAAAAGGGGCAGTGGGTGCCAGTTGCAGCGCAGGCAGCTCCATGTGCCCGTGAGGAAGARCTTGTTTGGKGTGAGGGTGCCCAGCCCTGGCCCAGGCTGCCCAGGGAGGCTGYGGAGGCTCCTGCTCTGCAGATCTGCCAACCCGCYGGGATGTGACCGGGTGCCCCGAGCTCTGGGTGTCCCTGCTGGAGCAGGGGCTGCGCTGGGTGATCTCTAGAGGTCCCTTCCAACCTCAACCACTCTGTGATTCTGTGATATCTGCTGCATTTCATCTGCAAGTCTTGCATGGGAGAGATATCAGCTACACATGACACGGTTTCTAGTTAAGAAGGSGGAAGGCAAAATGTGTTGCTGCATTTAGATAGAACCATGAAGTGGCATCAGGGATGGCTGTTCTTCCTAAAACCAAACCCAGGCATGTGGAAAATACAGAAATGACACAGCCTGTTCCCACCACCATAAATGGCTTGAAACGCCATTTTTTCTAAAGACCCAACAATATTCCAAAACAAATATTTTCGGCTTAAGGACTGTGAAAGAGATGTAACATCAAAACACCTAAGCTAAAGAGGACTCCTAAAGATTCCTCAGTTTGGGGCTTTTCCAATAAAACAGGGACAGGGAAGGACCTCTGCTCTTGGACAGCAGAGTTGAAGCGAGAAGCAGCTGAGCAGGCGCCAACGCGAACTGCAGCTCAGCCAGTGCCCTGGGGTGGAAAACACCAAGAATTAAACAAGTTGGGAAAACAGAAAAAGCACTATTAAAAAAAGGCAAAGGAAGGGAAATGGCAAACAAGCAGCGATGTCCGTGACTTGGCAGCAGGTGAGGGTGTGGAAGATAATCCAGCATTCTGGCAGAGCCTCGTTTTATGCTGTTGTCCTCTCAACACCCTGGTGAAGCAAATGATGCTCCACTTTATAGAAGGAAAGCCAACAGAGGGAGAACGGGGCCCATCTTTTAAACCTCTTTAGATGTTTGCCTGTACAGCTCTCGCTGCAGATTAAACTGACAGAAATAATCTTGTGTTTGCTCAAGGACAGCCGCGCGGACGCGGACCCGATGGCTCAGTTGACTCAGGATAACTCCCTTAGCTTAACCTGGCGCCGTGGGAAGCTGAAGCCACTTCCAAAAGCAGGATTTTAGGCTTGCAATGCCAAGGGTCAAAATAGTTTATGCTGYTAAAGATCTGGGCCCGAGTGATTTCTGTCAGAAATAACAGACGTTTCCACCCATGATCTGAAGATCTTYGGGATCCATGGGTTCCTCTGAAGGGCCCTGAAGAGGTAAAGCAGAAAAGCAACCCTAACCCTTGCTGTGCTTCCAAGCCTCCAGTAGCAGAGYTCAGGGAAACAACATCCACTAAGATCTTCCTTTCTTCTTCACAATAAGCTCGTGTGTGTGCTGAGCACACACATCTTGAAATCTCCGTGGTTTATGGCACCATGGAAAGGAAATCAGTGAGTACAGCCAGACTTCTCCAGCTCTGTGGAGATGCTATCTGGAGAGCACAACGGTCTCTCTTACCTGCTGCCTTTGATGTCAAATAACTGTTTTCRCTTCGAGGGTCAAACTCTGGTTCAGCTCAAGCTACCGACAAAACTCCCACCGACTTCAACGGGTCCAGGAATTTGGCCATCAGTCAATGCGGAAACGAAAGAGACTTTCAGAGCTACAAAGAAACTGCAGAAATGCTGAAATCAAGGGGAGACAGCCAGGGTGGCCGAGCTGCAAATAGGAGGGTATCATTTGTGCCATCATTTCTCCACTGATTTTTTTTTTAATTAAGAAAATGAGATACCTTTCAACAGACTTCAGATCAGACAAATGTCTGCTCTGGTGGAGGAGCCTATGCAAACAGATCTAAGACCCCAGCTGTCCCCGTGATTACCAGCCRACATGCTCAGAAATACGGGATTCTGCTACGTGGTTTGCTCCCAAGGAAAGGGGCTGGAAAGCCCAGGGCTGGGGAAAATAACTCCAGACACGTGCACAGCTGCGGTCTAAAACCCAGTTGCTCCGTCCTGTCAGCCCTGCTCATCCCTCTGGAGCTAGACAAGTCCTCCGCAAGCTCGCACCATTTGTCTGGCATGTTGAAAGCCTGAGGACAATGCGTGCTCGCATTCTCCCGGCAGGCGCGTGGAGATTTGGTTAGGCAATTCCTGTAAATATGGAGAGTTCAGTCGCTCCCATTCCCGAGAGCCTCTGGAAAATTCACCCCGTGACGCGGAGCAGCCCGTGCGCTTCAGGACAGGATACTCTGGGCATCCCCAGCGGTGCTGGGGGATTTGCATCTGGAAAAACTGTCCCAATGTCCTGACTGGCCTCCATGTGAGATAACCCTCCTGTGGGACACGCCAAGCTCCTTGCAGGGAGGACGATGTTTTCGTCCTGCTTTCGTGCAGTGCCTGACAGCTGGGGCCACCACCACGGCCACGCAGCAGTTAACAGCAAATAGCTGCTCACAGCCACTTTGGCAAGAAGTTGAGACTTAGCACTGGTGCCGTGCCCAAGGTCTAACCTTCTGCTTCCCGTTCATCTTTCTGGTGCTTGAATGAAAACACTCCTTGCCATGTTTTGCCTGCCGGCTCTCCACTGCCCTATGGGACAACTTCTACACTGTGTGAATCTGCAAAAGAAAATCCAGAGAGGTGTCCAACTGGGAGAGAGGACCATGCACACACAGAAGACTGGTCCTTGCCTGGTCTCCTGCACAAGCAACATGTTGTCTTTGCCCCAGGAGCAGGCCCAGGAGGACAACACCAAATCTTGAGAACGTCTCCTGACCAGCTTTGCTATTAACATGCCTGCGATGGAGCAGATTCCCAACCTTCTAGGCCCTCCAGGATCTGCCATCCTCAGGAAGAACCAACTTATTCATGGCACTCTCAAGGCTAGGAGAGCAGAGCATCCCCAGGGCATAACATTATTGCAGTTATGAGCGGAGAACATGATGGATCAGATCTATGAGAGGAAAGGTCACCTTCCTCCCTTCCTTGCTCCTATCTTCTTCTCCGAAAGCCCCTCAGTGATTTTCTGTTGGGAGGGAGAGAAATTAAATATAACTGAGTCATCAGTGAAAGAGTTAAAGGCCTCAGAGACCCTGCTAGCAAGAGGGCAAGCCAGTTTCTGCACTGTTTTTCTATTTAGTTGCCTGGATTAACTTAGCTTGAGAAGACAAAAAGGCCGGAAGGAGCAGAGTCCTCTTAAATATCCTCCTGAACAAACTGATTTTTCTGGGCCCAACCTTGGTGAATGAAGTGTTTCACGCAGCGTGAAATGGGCAGGATCGCCGTCCCTGGCGCGGGGCACAGCGCGGAGCCGGGCCCGGCTCGGCCCTCGCCGGCGCCGCCGTCCCGCCGCGCTCACCGCGGCCCCTCTCCCTGCAGAGCTTCACCCAGGGCACCCGCTGGCCCTGGCAGCAGCGGCGAGTCGCGGCGGCCTCGGACCTCGCAGTTATCCCGACGCAGGGCGCCTGGATGCGCGGGATTAAAGCCCAAATGCCTGGGAGCGCACGCGGCATTTTAGCACATGCCCAGGGATTGGCAGGCTCGGAGCTCTGGGCGCTCTCCTCTCCCCTGCTCCGTGTCCTTCTGTCCGTGATGGCTGCGCTCCTTGCTCATCCCTCAGGCATCATCTTCACACCGCCCGGGGCTCCGGGGTGGCTGCACTGGAAAACCCTGGACTCTGGACAGAAATGAGCTGCTTGCTCATTACTTTGCCTGCCCAAGATGCTTCCAGGAGCTCAGGTTTGGGGTGGAGCTCGACAGTAATGTCTTTCAGCTTTGGAGATGCGCTAGGGAAGCCACCACTTCTGCTTGGCCCCAGCCTTGAGTTCAACTGTCTGCAGGGCAGCGTGGTGAGCCACGCTGGGCAACTGGTCTGACCAGCAAGGTTGACCCCCAGCCCAAGGAACGCGCTGGCCCAAACCAGAAGGCCTGAAGGACTCCAGCTAAAGCTTAGATGGAATTTTACAGCATCTAAAATTAGTCCTGAAGATCTGCCCTGAGGGGTGGTAGGGAGTTTTGCTATTATTCCTATGAGGAAAAAAGCCTGCATTTCCATTCTGGAGGCCTGAGGTCTCCCAAGCGTCTTGTTTTTCCACCAGGCCTGCTTCCACCAAAGGCACTTGAATCTTTTGCGTACGTGTGTGATGCTAATTCAGTGTCATGTCAGTTCAGGGTGTTGCAGCCCAGCCAAGGCTGCTTTCTATCTCTGCTGTGATTGAGAGTGGGAAACATTCAAATAAGCTTAACGGTTCCACACAATTTAATAAAAAACCTCAAAACTCCACAGAAAGCAACAACCACCAACTCCAAGCATGAAGAATACAAGACTTCTGTGTGTTTTTCCTTTGGCTTCCTCTCTCAAACTGGTTTCGCTTGGCTCCGGTTTCATTTTTGTTTGCATTTTTCTCTGATGAGAGGGGAACAAGATACGATGTTCACTTCTGAAAACAAAAATGAAATTATTCACACTTCTTTTATGCCCTTTTGTCACTAAGGTTCAACACTATCCCAGTCACCGGAACCAGTCTAAGCATCCTAAAGGATAAAGCGTTTTGGAAGGGCAGAAAAATCACCTGCCAGAATGGTGGTGATCAGGTTCTAGAACCATCATTGAACACTGCAGATGTAACGTGCACTTCACATCTTACAGATCTAAATCATTGAACAYGTGCAACCAGCTTCAGAGGATGAGAAGAGCCAAGAGAAATGATGACACGAGGAGGAGAACCCCATTTCTCCCTCGTGCCCTTCTGCCATGTCTCTTCACACCTTTGAGTCCCAGCACGGCCCCCTTCGCGGTGAGGGACRGTCCACTTGTGAGAGCAGTAAATGGAGCAGAGGACACGTGGGCTGGAGAGCACGGAGGCTGAGCGGGACTTCACTGAGGCCTTTGGAGCAGCCTCAGCAAAACGCTGAAGCACAAACTTGTCCTCTGCGGCAGTCAGATGAGACTCCCTGCACGCTGCAATGTTTGGCTGGCCGGGCTGCCTGAGTCAGCTCTTTTCTTGTAAGCTTCATGGAAATGAATCTTCAGGAGGAATTTAAGTAGCTGTTTTGCAACAGCAGCTTGGGAAAGACATCCCAAGTACAGATGGCATGCGAGATAGCTCCAAAACAGCTCTTTTAAATGCTTTGCTGGGTCTCCCACAAATCACCAGGGATGTCCAGATGGAAGCCCTTGTTGCACAGACCAAGCCACCAGCTAGGAAGACACTCCCGCCTCTTCCCGGCCTTTGAGGCTGATTGCCCAGACTGGTGGAGAAATCGTAGTGATTTAATGCAGAAATTGCTTCAAAATGATTTTCTTCATAAATTACATTACTTGGAACTCCGAAATTACATGAAAACCATAAAAGAGCACAGCGACATGCAACTATATCCATTTCAGCTGAAACAGTTCAAATCTGAAGTACGTAACCACGGTATGCAATGGTTCCCAAAAATGTGCACAGCGCAAATACACACGGATCCTGGACTACTGGTGAGAATGCGGGTTGAATGAACATAGGCTCATCTTTTACTCCATCGCAATAAAAGAGCTTAAATCTCAGCCTGTGGGCTCCTTCCTTTAAAAATACACCAAGACCGATCGCTTATCCCMAGATCAGATAATCCTCTAATGGATATAATAAAATGTAAACCCACGCCAAGATGCACAGACTCCCAGACACAGCATCCCTCCATGGTCCTGTCCCTCCTAAATAGTACGTATAAAACCCCACCTGCTGCCGTTGAGCTCAGCTGTCTTCATCCAGACCTCCGTGACTCTTTGACCCGCGGCAAGGAGACATCCCTGTTTTTTCCATATCCTATTTATACCAGTGCTTTCTAGTGGACAAATAAATGTCTTTCCCATAGAAGCTCAAGCAAGATTTGAGAAGATCTCCTAGCAGCTGTGCAGACACATGAGCCGACCCAAAGGCCGTGGAAAGCAATCACTTCCGATGCAGGGATGTGGTGGGACACCAACCCAAGGAACATAGATGTTTTTGGACTTTGGACCCTCATGGTGTATACCAGGAATGGACAGTGAGTGATTTGCCTCCCTCTGCCCAAACTGCCTTCCTTGCCCCATGTCCTGCAGCAACCTCACGGCACTGGATCAGCAAATGGGTCCAGCTTCAAAAAAGAAAGTGTGAGGAGACCAAAGAGAGATTTCTGAAGAAATCCTGACCCAAATTGCTGCAACTGGCCCCCTGGCATCTTCCCAGTCAATGTAAGAACTATTTTTCTCACAGATGGTCCCTGGAGACAGACAGCGGAGACTTCAGAAGGAATAAACGGAATCAAAACAGTTAACAAATATCCCAAAATAGAGCGTAGTTAACATCTTTTTTTTTTTTTTTTAATACGAAGGTGAACAATCCCTGGGTGATTTATGTGACAGTAGTGATATTAGATGCATATAATAGATGCAATATTTTTAATACTAATATTTTGGGCTGAGACAAGAGTGGGAATGGAAAGTATTTCTAGTGCTTTGACTTCTTTATTTTGCAAACATCAGTTGCTAACTGGGGTCAGACAGAAATATTGTTTCTGCAACAAGAGCCCAAACAACTTGCGCTGGCAGCCTCCTCACGCAGCACCATGCCAGGAGGCACCGCGGAGATCCTGCACATTCCCAGGTCTCCGGGGCCAAAGGCCCCATCCAGCTTGCGAGGAGACAGACAGGGGTGCAAAGGCTCTCCGAAAGAGCAGGCAGGCTGCTCCACAGGGTGTTTTGAGCAGGCTGCAAATACCTATAGTAGATTTTCCAGAACCCTAGAGGCTGATGTGAAGATCTCTGCGTTAATAAAAACCGTTTCACTATGTTGAGGCCTCGTCCATCTCGCCGTTAGGTGGAATAGCCTGGAGAAGGCAGCACTCCTGCTAATTTGATGGCAATCCTTGGCTTCTTCTCAAGAACATAACGTGAACCAGAGCCTCCATGACCTCCAGGCACAGACMTACACTCTGGGGCTTAGTCCGTGCCGAGCTTACCCCAAGGGTGCCGAGCAGCATGACAGTTCATGATCCCAAATGGTGGGTTTTTTTTGTCCTCACCTTCTTCCAGCCCTCCTTGATGCAAAGGCACAGAGGGAGCCTGAGAACAGCTTTGATTTAGGGTTTACCCTGGCTAGGATATAAAATCATCGAAGAATCTTTGAGAGCAACCCAGGGGCAAAAAGCCCTTGATGATAATGACCAAAGATTTCCCGCGACAGGGCCCAACCTGCTGCCGGGGCTGTCCCGCTCTGGTTTCYCTGTGTGGAGAAGCATTTTCCATCCTTCCTATGGCAGCCTGTTAGAGGCTGTAAACCCATCTCTGAGGTTTTATGTAAACCACATCCCCTTATACTACTGTAAACTCACACTGCGCCGAGCCGTGCACCTTCTTGAGGGACAACTGCAAGACTGAACCCAACTGAACGTCTGGGCTGAGAAAACGAGGGGGATGAAGCCACCGGAAAATGGGTCCTGAGTCACCAGTTGCCACACGTTTATATTAAAGGATTAAAAGCAGGAGAAAGAAAATAAGGGCTTATTCATTCTGCCAACAATGCCTGCCATGAACTCGCATTGCAAAACAACACGTAGATGCAGAAAACCGTTTTCAGGGTTGAGGAGCTGCGCCGGAAACACTCCACCAAAGCGAAAGCCATTTCAATAACAGATCGGTTTCCTAGAGGAGAGGAACCTGCTGCTATATTTCCTTCCCTCAATTCTGACAGGCTGAAATAGTAGCACGTAGACGTTTATATTTTGCACTAGCCGACACTAAAACGGTGGCCTTTAAGCACGGGCCCATGGGCGAAGACATCGGTGCCAGTGGCAGGGACACGGAGGCTGCTGGGTCCCYGTAAGGTCTGGGCTGTGTGGGTTGTGTAGTCACCACCACTTGTCTCCTAACACCGAAACCCAGGTGTCTGACAAGCACRTCGAGATCTGTGAGCAAGAACCAGCCACTTGTTAACTCCTCTTTGACTGCAAAACAAAGCCCCGCGGCCTACCCAGAAGCRGCCGTGTCACTTGTGGGGACAGAGCTCTTCATCGCTCCACACAAAGCAGGTTTTCCTGGTAGCCACGGATCAGTGAAACTCCCTTGGCAGTGTGAGGACATGTAAGTCTCTTGGTTGGGATGGCATGCATCTGCCTGAGCACAACATGACTTTCTTGTTTAAGAATAAATAGACCATAACTTCAGCTAACAAAGCAATGCTGAGAGACCTGAACTGCCTGAGAGACATCTTGGGTGATGGAAGGCCCCAGCCCAGGCATTCCCAAGCTCTTCTGTCAATGACCTCTTTGGAAACGGCAAAACCTGTTTTAAATGCTGACTGCCACTTCACGGGGCCCGACTCAATTAAACTGAAGAGCAAATGAAGTGCTCAGGGGGTTACTCCACAGTTATGGAGACTGGATGTGCCCCAGTTCTCTGCAGGCCCAGCAGCACCGGCATGTTGAAGAGCCAGGTCTCGTGAAGCCAAAAGCAGGAGGAGGAGAAGCCAAGGGGATCCAGCTCCTCCTCTGCTCATACTGACCTCCTTGGGGAGACACCTACTTGCTGTCTCACCTCCTGRTGCCTCCCCTGCCACCAGCCAAGCGCAAGAGGCTTCTCAGGAGGTCACCTTGGACGCAGCCACCTCTGGGASGCCGCCTCGGCTCACGGGGATGGTCTGTGCCACTGAGGCCATGTCAGGGCTGCGACATGCAGCTCAATTGGCGCAGCTAATGGTGAAGCACAGATCGCTGCCCGCGGCGCGCTCGCGGCGAGCATCGGATAAGGCACGTGGGGGCCGACCTCAGCGACGGCGGCTCCGCCGAGCGCGCTCGCCATAAAACCCAGCGAGGAGCGCGCGCCGGCAATCGCCACGGCCCAACTCCTGTGGTAATTCATTAAGCCGCAGTAACGCAATCAGTTCGCCGGCTCCTTTTAGGAGCGAGCCGACAGAACGCTATTGCACCCGGGGGAGCTGCACTTGAGCAAATTAATTTAGTGTAATAACTTCAGCAACGCTGCGGACAATCCAAATGAAAGAAGCAGGGAGCCYGCTCTAAATTGCCTGTAACTAACACTTGGGCTGATACAATATTCATCAGCGAGCGCCAAGGCTGCCGTGCCGGCCATGTGAGCAGCCTCCCGCGGGCCGCTTGGCGCTGTCTTCAGCACGAACACCCAATCCTCAGGGAATCTCGTGCTGCAGGGGAAGCAGCTCCGCATTTGGCCCTCCGGGACACCCAGCTCCGGGCAGCACGGCTCGCCCCGTGCACGGCACGCGCTTCCCAAGGGTGGCTCAATGCAACTGCTGCYGAAACGCGCCCGTCCTGCAGCAAGCAACTGTTCTGCTAGCACATCCCTGCAGCCAGCTGCTTTCAGTTGTTTAGAAGGGTTTTYCTACAGTTATTGCCACCTTTATGCTAGCGAGATGCTAGTGCTGTCACTCTCCAAGGCAAGTACTTGAACAAAGACTTTATAGTTAATGTTAACAAAATGTGAATCAAAATGCTGCTAAGATGAACAAGGCATTTGGCTTCCTTCCTTTCCTCCCTTTTCCTTCTATTTCAATACCATTCATTAAGTTCATTTCAAAACCGCTACAAAACATTGTGATTAGTTTTCAGCAAGCACACAGCTCATCCAAAAAGCTGCATTTTGTTCCAGCTACCAAGAGAAATTCTGCACTGAAATAACGCCTTGATATTGTCGCTTTCTGTAATAAACATCCTCTCTGCTCACTGCAAACCTCAATAAAGGGCTCCGAAAGAACAAAAGACATTTCTGTATTGTTTTAAGTTCTCTTCCTTTCTGAAAACCTCAATTAAAATGGCAAAAAAGCAAACGTGTCGGTACTACACGCTTTAATTATGAACTCATTTCTATTCACTCTCGCAGCGGGGGAGATGTGCCCTCCTGACCTTTGCGCATGGGTTTCTGAGGCTTTTCCAAAATTTCACAGCATTAAAAATGACATGTTCATGTCAGCTGTAAAACACGCTCACCTTCGCGTCCACCCAAAATAACTTGCAATCTGAAAATCTATGGTGAGTGACATTCCTATTACTATTTTTGCTTGCGAAATGAGCACTAGCGCTGGGCCATGAATAGAACGGTATGGGAGCAGCTCTTGAAATAGTGCAACTTTAAAGACAGCAGGAAAATTGCAGGAATATGGCCCTTCAYGTCAGCTTGCTGCAGAGTTTTGCAATAAATACCTCGCGTGGCACACGCATATGAGGTGTTCAGATGTATTCTTACTGATCTGATTCATCTTTCCAACACAAAATCTACCCGCCTTGGAGATGTCCTGTGTCCCTGCAGCCCTAGTCTCATGATTTGCCAGTCTGGTGCTTGCTGAAACACGTTTCCTTTTGGTGAAGTCTAGCTGAAAAAACACTTAGTGAGACAAAATGCTAAAAAAAACCCTAGTAACATAAGCACCTTTTAGCGGAGAGTGACAGATAAGGAGGGTAAGCAAGGGGAAAAAATGTTAGTTCTTAAGTAAGGGATTTCATGAAATAGTGGCTAAGAGGATGATGTATGTGAACTCAGAGCATGGGGAATGCACCACAACAGATACTCACACAAAACAAAATAATATTGTCCTTAAAACACAGTCGAGAAACACAATCTAGAAAACACAATCTAAATCTAAAACACAACCTAGAAAATGGATGCAGTTTAGGATCCATTCCTAATTCTTCCATGATTTCAAGCGCAAATGACACAGACACCTAAGGACATATATTTGTTTCTATTAATATTTAGGACTCTCTCCAGGGGAATATGCATACATCCCCACCACAGCTTCCTAGAGCTGGGGTTCCTACACCCAACAGAGCAATTCACAAAATCCTGTGTGATCCCATGGGTCTGGAGGGCCTCACATGCTTTGGGCAGAACACATGTGCCTAAAACGGTCACTCTAATGTATGTCCTGAAACGCCACCGTGTTCCAGATTCTAAATTCAGTC
This sequence comes from Nothoprocta perdicaria, assembly GCF_003342845.1. Lineage (NCBI taxonomy): Eukaryota > Metazoa > Chordata > Aves > Tinamiformes > Tinamidae > Nothoprocta > Nothoprocta perdicaria. The sequence continues at coordinate 1,698,452 of NW_020454094.1, forward strand.
ATCTCCTGCTTTAGGACCTGCCAGATTCGTGAACTCGGTAGCCACCCTTCAAGATTCCAGCAGCCACAGTTGGGTAGGAAAGGTCCAACAGACTGAGCTCACCACCAGGCACATTGGGCACACCGGCTCTCCATAGCTCCTCTCCTTCCATTTCCACTTTTTGGAAAACAAATYTAGCAACTAACACACTGCTCAGGAAGAAGGGGGTCTGCATCCCTGTCCCTCATTATGAAGAAACTCAACCTACCATCTTCTCATGCAGGTGGCTAACAGCAAGGCTCGGGCTGGGGCAGCCTGCTGAAGTCGCAACACCAGCAGTTTGCTCTATCATCAGCACCCATTGACAAAGAACTAGGCATGAAAAAGCAACTACACTTCATCCGGGCTGCTGAAAAGCTACCAAGTTGCATCAGCTGCTGCTCAGGAGCACTGCCCAGCTGGCCGGGCTGGTAGACCCAGCTGGAGGAGGACACTTGATGGTGCAGGRAGGACTTGTTCTTGTCTGTGAAGCCAAACGAGCCAGGATGGAGAGGTGGGAATGAGAGCAAGGAGGTGTGGTGTAAACGTAGGTAAGGAATTTCGTCAGCCATGGGCACGTCTATGTGCAGATACACRTAGACTTTCACATACATTTTCTTCAGGCCACAGAAATATATATGGCAGGCAGGCTCTGAAGGAGAGTTTGCTGTTCCCAAAGCAGAGGGGACAAGCTCTCTGCGACCACGAAAATGTCTCAGTGGAAAATCTTGCACATCAGGTTTCAGGTGGCTGAGAAGAGACTTCTGCACCCGGAGACATGATGCCCAATCRCAAGTCTCTGTTATTTTTAAAGAGRGCACAGAAACAGAATCCCTGCCACAATGCGTCCTCCTGTGTGAGGTGTTTAGCTCAGCTCCTCCCCAACTTCTTTGTTTTTCAGACTTCCTAGGTTCTGGTCAAGAAGGGAAGATGAAATAAAGCAAAGAAACCTGTTCTTGCAAGATGGCCAGACTCATTTTCTATAGTTAGGGTAGGTCTCTCAGTGYGAGGCTTTTCAGAGTTCTCTGCAAACACAACCTGTCGAAATTCCCTCCTCTCGGTGCGTTACTGTAGGGTCGCTAACAAAATTCAGTCGTGTACAACACCCTTACCAGAGTACSTCAGGTCCTGTACATATATACTTAAGAGTATGAAACGCCTGCTCCCTAACCACCATTTCACACATGGGGAAGTGGAGGCACGGAAGAGGGAACTCCCACAGCTTCTCCCTTAGGATGGGTTCAAATTGCCTGACTTCAGGTATCTGCAGTATCAGTGACAAAGTATGAGGCATCTAAACTCCCATTACAACCAGTGCCAGCCCAATCTGAATGGGCAGTGGAGGCTGGAGAGCGACTCACCTGGCCAAACTCCCGCTTCACGATGAGATGAACCATCCTCTGGACTCTGACGGACTCTGGACAAAATCCCCACTGATTAAAATGGCAACGTGGGCACCCAGTTCATAGACAGTCATCTTGGCTATAGACACACACAGTGGGATACAGCTGTGTGCATCACTGAGGCCTRTCTAGGGCATCTATCTGCCTGGTGTCCATCCCATCTTGCTGCAGGTTTCATGAGCAAGATGCTGTCATGCTGTAAGTGGGTACCAAACAAATACTGAGTTTTGAGGAACTCAGTCGTCCCTCCCCTCAGACACACACAGTGCAAAAAGGTCTCCTAGATGTTTTGCTGGAGCAATTATTTGACTTTCTACGAAGTAACATCATAAAACCCCTGAGCTTATCCAGCAGGCCATTATTTTTCTATTGAGGTTTCATAACAGTGAAATGTTTTGCCAGCGGTACATTAAGTTTTTTGGTCAGCTGCGGAGCTGGAGAAAAACAACCTGTGAAAGCAGCCTCATGCCATAAAGACCATGGGCAGCCTGGCAATGCCACTTAAATTTAGTCCACAGGACAGGAGTYGCTGCAGTCACCAAGGTTATGAACAAATGTGGAGCAGGAGCCCCATGTTGTAGAGCCCTTACATAAAGACAATCTGCTCTGAGCAGAGAGGGGCAACCCTGCGGCTGGGAAACGCACCCTCTCCTGCCACTGACTCCTGGCATTAGAGAAAGGGAACAATGAAAGGAAAGGATTACATTTGCTTAGATGAATAACTTGTAACCCCTTCTGTACCACGCCTTTAGCTACACGTGTAGGGAGAGTGAAGCAGATGTAAGGGCTGTGGTGGCCACACTCTCCCAAAGTCCTGTTCATGAGCGATACGTCCCATTGAACCCTCAAAGGGTTTTTTTTCCCTCTTGGCACTAGCCTGGAGCCAGTCCTGCCCCATGTGAAGGGCCCAAGCTCTCGGAGTGCTCTCGTATACACAGCAGTACATTTTCCTCRCATCACACGAGAGAGCAAATTCTGTCGGCTGTTGTTAGCGTCAGGGAAGCGGCTGTGAACTYGGCCTGTCCTTCCGTGGTGGCGTTTGTCAGCAGGCCTCCAGCCACACCATCTGCCCTGGGAGGTGACTCCCGGCTGGGTGCCTTTGCGCTGACCTCTTCCTTACGGAAGGGCCTAGGCTTGCTCGAACTGGCACAAAGAGAGCAGCTGGGCGGACACCCCTTGCTCGCCCCAACGCTGCCTCGCAGATTGGGGCACAGGTGACAGTCAAAACAACCCCTCCGATAACCACTAAGCACCAGCTGCTGCACCTTGCTATTACTGGTGCTTTAAACGGGCCACTGGGTAGTAGTAAAACCCCAAGCACACGGCTTTGGGGACAGTGCTGGGACATGCAGGCGGCTCTCAGGAAGAGACAGTCCAGACTTGATGCTGGATATAAAGCCGGTTGAACTTAGCTCTGGAAGGAGCCCAAGGAACCCAGCTGGCTTCACCAAGCCCTGCTGGATGTTGAGCAGCTCCTTGCTTGTCCACGTTCGGTTGCGGGAGAGCTAAGAGGCCACGGCACAGGGCTGCTGAGCCCCAGGGAGGTCACGGGCTCTGCACCCCAGAGGAGCAGCAGCGCTTCCCAGCCCATGCCAGGCCCGGAGCAGGGCAGCTCTACGGCACCGCACCCGGGGCGTGAGTCACCCGCAGCCGCATACCCACTGGTCATCGCRGGTGGCTTCTGGATCATGCGGTATTCCAGAAAAGCTCCTGCAATGGGGCTGCCGCTCTGGGCTCTTTGTTCTCAGTTCCCATCTCTGGGGAGGCAGCTCCCAGCTCGGTGACCCTTGGCAGGAGCTTCCACTCGATGCCTGGAAGGAAGGGCAGCAGGGACCACACGATGCCAATGTGTCTGSCCAGCAAGGCTGGATGAGTAGCAAGGGGCCCTTTCTGACCCCTCTGATAGCATCGCAGACCTAATCCTTCATTGCCTTGCCCAAGCAGCAGCAAATCTGCTAGCCGGTCTGAAACGATGCCGGCTCTGCCAGCTCGCAGCCCTATCCACCCTCCTGTGAGGGCAAGAGCTGGGAGTAACGGTGAACAYGAGGAGGGGGCTGCAGGGGCCCTTGTGTCACTGAGTGACAGCCTGGCTCCTCACGGAAAGCCATCCACAGAGAGCCAAACTGCTCCAGCTCCTCCCTTCTGCTGCTCCTTGGTGCTAACTCCTTGGTTCCTTAGCTTGGTGCTAACCAAGATAGACCAGGTTTTCCACCCTGTATGAGTGAATGGTCCGTTTTCATGGAGGGGCTTCTCATGGCGACACTCTTCTTSAGCACAAATCGCCCTTCCTCCTCCATGAAGTTCACGCTGGGTGTTTAGAGCACATACACACCCGCCCCCAGCCTGTACCTGGCAAGGCGAAGCAAGCAGAGATGTGTGAAGAAGCGGTTCCTTCTCCGTGCTTTTAAGTGAATGTTGTTGCTAACTTCCCTACGTGACCCGGGATCCTCTTATTAAGACAGCAAAAAAGCAAAGCAAAACAAAACAAACAAAAAAAACACACATAAAATCCTCACATCCCCCCAAACTCTTGCTTTATCTCTCCTCTCAGAGGGAGACGGTGCCTTAGTTCCCTGCCAAAGGCTCCACCTTGCTCCATCATCAAGCAGCCGTGCTACTCCCATCCTTGCTTATCTCTTCTGCTGCCTGCTCCGGCTCTTCCTCTCTCCGCCCGTCCTCCCTCGCTTCCCGCTCTGGCCGCCGGCTGCCAGCCCGGAGCCCGGGCCCGCGCAGGGTCCCGTCGGGTAAAGCGGAGCCCTGCAACGTTTATTATCGCCCAAAGTGGTAGGATGCCCTTTATGGCGTTGTGGAAGGAAATTGTACAGGAACAATGTCCCGAGCCGGGTGTCTATTGAAAATTTTTCACAAAGGGACTTTGCCACAAGAGGAAAAGCGGCTTAATCAGTGCAACTAATCACCGAGGTGGCTGAGTGTCCCCGAGGATCCGTAAAGTAAAATATAATGGGCAAAGTGATATATCACAGGCCGCCTACGCGCCTTGGCAGATCCTGGACGGGCCCCGCTTGGCCCCGAGCCCACGGTGGACAGGACAGGAGAGCAGGACAGGACCTTCCAGGGTGGAAATGGAGCCGCGGAGCCTGCCCTGCTTTATTCACCCCGCATAACCCTGCCCTCAATGTGGGCACGAGCAGAAGGGGAAACTGGCCCTGATAGCCACCTGAAGCTCTCCGGGATGGAGCATATTCCTGCTGCTCCCAGCTCAGAATCTAACTGAAAACAAAAACAATGTGGAAAGAAAAGTCCAGACTGTTTTTTTCCYGGTCATTTAAGTGTAAAGCCAAGTTAAAGGTAGGAAGCAAATTGGGACAGCACGAGAGAAAACCTGGGGACATTTCAGTAATCCTGTTATCAAAAGCCATAGGTATTTGGGGCACGCTGAGAAGAGGCAAGGAAACCACAGGAATCTCTTTGTCCCACTTCTTTATTTCATGTAAGAGTGGGCAGGACCGTGGTGGTTTTCTGGCCCGTCCCTGTATCCCCACACAAGGGCGATGGATTGTTCCCCAGTTGCAGAAACGCAGCCCCTAAATCCACATCTGAGAGGAGAAGGATCTCAGTGGGAGGGCGCTTTGGGTGAAGGCCCTTCGCCTGCACACTGGAGACACACGCAGCTTGCTGCTGTGCTCACCCCAAACCCCACCAGGGACTTGGACAACACAAGGGTCCCCACTCCCAAGGCCGCAACTGGCTTTGAACTTCCCAAGGATCCAGATCTTGATATTGATCTCTTCCATGTCTTGATATGGAAAAGAGGACTTTGGAAGCCTTTTGAGAGAGAGAATTGTTTTTTCCTTAAGCTTCTGCTCCTCTCCTAGCCACAGGGCTGTACTTCCTCCTGGAATTCCATCCTGCTTTTTCCTGCAGAACAACTACCCTGCGAGCTCCCGGCCTGCATCCCCACACATACGAAGACTTCCTCTTGGAGAGCAAATCAAATGGACTGGWCTTCTGAATTAAGCACGAGGCTAAAACAAGCAGAATCTGCACCAAAGAACTGATATTCTCTGCTCACTGTCACCACCTCAAACAAGAAGTGCAAATCATTTARACAGATACCAGCGAGACAGGCAGCTGCATAGATTTAAAAGGTAAAARAACCCACAGAGGGTATTGCAGAGAAATAAACAGTTAAATTCAATTGAGAAAACACACTGGACTACTGACAAGGGAATTAGTGAGATTCCAACCATGCAAACTCCTGAGCAATTCCCCAGCACACTCTCCTGGTCTCTCAGTAAGTCTCTGYCCCTCCCTAAGCAACCCTGAATAATTTCTGTGTTCCGTTAATCAGAAGATGAAGAACTGGTGGAAACTTAGTTGCCTTGACCCTGCTTTGAGAAACTCACTGGAGATCCACCAAAGCCCACGCTTCCCCCTACCCATTCTCAAGAGGSAACTCCTTGAAACCCTGTTGCTTAGTCAAACCACAGTAGTGATGGGCCAGAAGCGCACGTGTAGAGATGGGGAGTTAAAAAGAGTAGAAAGGCTTTCAAGCTACATCTGATTCTTGCCATCTTGTGCCCTGGAGTCTAAAAGGGGCCCACAAGCTGAAGTAAGGGCTCTGCTGGGCTGAAATTCTAGCTACTGCCTTGGCTGGTGAAGAGCCTCTTTTAAAAAGGGGAAAAAATAGATGCTACRTGTTCTTTAAATTGTCACCAGGACATGGGAATCATAGAAAACAGCAAGGAGGAGAGGAAGCTTGAGAACTCATCTAGGCCATTTTGTAATCTCCAAGGCAGGGTAACTGAATCTAAATCATGGCTTGTGAACATCTCTTCTTAAAAACTTCCTGTAAAGGACATTCCGTATATTCCTTGTGGCTGCTACCTAGACTGGGCAGCATTCCCTACCGCTTCCAGTAAGGGTGTCCAAGCAGYGTGACAGGCTTGACCTCTGGCAGGTCCAACCGAGTTCTCTTTGGCGATATCTAAGTCAGATGGGGCTTGTCTGGACCTCGGCATCCCACCCTTGCTCACACTGACAACTTTGGAAATACCTTCCCCTGGCGCGCTGCTCCGTAACACCCTCAAGAGGCAATGTCCTTCCTCAGCATCTTTACGCAAAGAAGGTGCATAGTCACCAAACCTCCCTCCAAAGCTACAGAGGAAACACAGGCAATGGAGGTTTGTGCAGTGTGCCTGCCTGGCTACCAGCTCCTGCAACAAGSACCTTGTCATCCCCTTTACGGTACCTCGCACAACTCAACTCCGAGCCAGATGTGCTCTAACACTGATCTGTGTTATAGAAAATCTGCCCGACAGACCCACACTGACCGTTCTTTAAAGGGGAAATTCAATGCCTGCTTTAATGTCACCTTTAATCTGCTCCCATGAGCAATGAGAGAATTACAGTTGCATGTGCAGGAACAAGGGCAGAAAGACAGCACTTTGGAAGCCTGATTCTGGAAATGTTAAAAGGTTCTATTAGAAAAAAAAATCACATGTAATTATGAAATCTCTCTTTTTTTTTTTTTTTTTTTCCCATGTGAAAATAACTTAGTTGAAGGCAGGGGGAAAGGATTTAATTTTTCATCCCACTTTTTGTCCTTTACTGGGAAGACAGGCCAAGCTTCAGCAGAGGATGGATCATCCACAAATTTCCAATGCTCTATCAAATATTTTGGAACATCAGCCATTCTTGAAATAAATAAGATTTTTCCCATGCAAAACCACAAGAGCTATCACAAACTTTGCTGGTAAAGCCCTTTTGACAACACAGTTACTGATGGGGAGTGAATGGTGGAACTCTGATTGGGTGAGATGAATTCAAACGCAGCTTGGTGACGTCCTTTCCAGAGGAAGGGTGACAGGAATGAAGTGGGGACATGAGCTGCATCTAACGTGGCCAGACATGAATGTCATTTCACACGAGAAACACAAGGTTCTTCACTAGGCCAAGACCTGGCTGCTTCTGAGCTTCACAACTGCGACCCTGTTGCTCCCAACCCTCTTCTAAGAAACCAGCTCTTCTTCACTTGCATTCCTGTATTTACACTTGCTCTGCAACCCCCTCCCCAGGCCTCCTGGGCCTCCTGAGCAGGGCTCAGCTCCTCAGTTTTATGCCTGACTTTAGCAGCGCAGCTCCCATGTGCTGGGGCAAACCCYGCCTAACACCCGCCAGGCCCCCGCGCACCCTCGAGACCCTCCCTGGCTCAGGGGCCACGAGCTGCTCGGTGTTTTACAGCCCTCTTAAAGTTTCGCTCCCATAAAAGCAATGGCAGAAGGAGCACGGTGCACTCTCCTCAGCGAAGCAGCCTACTTGCTCAAGCTGGCCCGCGCGGGCTCTGGCACAGCACCCTGCGCTTGGTTTTGCAATTTTGGGTCTTTCCACAGCCAGACAACGTCTAAAACAAAGGCCTCCCAACTGTTTCACTGGCAATAAAAGCTCTCCTGCGCTGCTCCTGCGGCACAGGGATATTTATACCACCTGTGCAGCTCCAGCAGCTATGAAATGAATCCTTGCTCCGCTAACACAATGCCGGGGATATTAAGATAATAGCAGTGCAATAAAGCGCCAGCAGCTTTGCAACCGCTCTGTGTTCCAAAACAATCTGGCATTTCAAGTGCAAAACAGTTTCGGTCAGCGACTTTTTTTTTATTATTTTCCCTATTCCCACTCTGCTGTGTTTTTTTTTWWATTATTTTTCTTCACATAAAATAACCATTTGGAGACCCCAGTGGCTGCCAGAAAACCATTTTAAGGAGCGAGGGCTCTCCCAGGGCAGCTCACGTGGCACCGCWATGACAGGCAGCCTGAGGTGCCGTTCAGCTCCCAAACGTGCTGTGGAGCAGTAGGGATCCCRAGCGCTTGGGCTGCTTGGATTTAGTGCCACCCATCAGACCCTACGGTGTGGGGGCTGTCGGGGTCTCCCAGCTGAGGTCTGGAAGATGGGGCCAGGTCTTTTTGGTGTGAATAACTGTTTACAAGAACCTGCTGTTTCACTCCAGCTCCCCCTGCCCAGGGTTCTTAAGCTTTAGTGGTTCGCACGGTTTGCTTTCTACATGTAGATGTCTTAAAGATCTGGCTGCTGGCAGTTCGTTTTGGTAATCTGAACAGACTGAGAAGCAGAATAAATCCATCTAGCGTGATCCTTAGAGCTGCAAAGTGGCCTGGTTTCTGAGCTGGGAAAAAAGCACTTATGTGCAATCACCGACATGTCCATGAGATGAAGSTCTAGCAAGACATGTGTCAGCCTGGCTTAAAAAAAATGTTTCCTGGGTTTCTTAGTAGCTTTGTGGCCTTCTGCAGAGCTGTGYGAGCCTCACCTGGACAGCAGGTCCTCACTGCTGTGAAGCCTTCATCAACTTCACCACCATGGTRGAGACAGACCAGACGTCTCTCTGGGGACAGGGCTGCTACACAAGCCCATCGCTGGCTTGGAGAGGCTGTCTGGGAGTGAAGCGCTCTTGAACCTGATGATCTTGAAGGTCACTTCCAACTATAATGATTCTAAGCACCACSTCTGTGTGTTGCAGGTCGGGCTGCAGCTGGTCATGATGCTGAATTTCCGCTTGCTCGGAGCACGAGACAGGAGATCCCGCTGCTCCRCTCGCATCTTCCCCTTCAGCTCAGAGACATTCCGCCTTCAGACGGCCAAAAAAGACCCATTTTGAGGCGAGGCAGACAGGGTGGGAAGACTGAGGTCCCGTCCACGTTGCAATCCGTGCAGCGCTGAAGCCTGGAGCTCCGCAGTGCAGCGCTCGGGCGAACCTCACCCAACCCCGGCTTGCAACACAGGCAGAACGAAATTTGCTTTTCAGCGCGTTCCTGTGCTGAACCGAGGGACTTTTTCCCCCCTAAATCACAAGACCAAATGGTATTTTAAATTGGGTACAGGGAAAAAGAAAGGAGCCCAAAAGAGGATGGAAACGGAATTTGTCGCTGACTAACCACAAGGCCACAGACGCATGATCGATAGCCAACACCAGCCCCGTCTGATTTTCTTCCTGGCTTGCCATCACCACTTCACAATAGCAGCACAATAGCACCTTAGCGAGCATATTCTGCAGGGATTACTCAAACGCCCTCCATTTTTGGCACTTGGTCCTCTTCATCCCCGCGAGACCATTAGACTGAAGGCAAAGAAACTGTAAAACCCTCAAGGATGGTGACATGAAAGCAAGTGAAACCAGACAGAGGCTTGTGATCAAGTACTACATCATAACTATCCAAATTACAGGAATGACACATTAAACTGAAAAACAGAGTTTTGCTCTAAGCCCGGGGGGAAATTCGCAGTGGGGACCAGCTTGCCATGCCTGGTCTCTGCCCACAGAGGAATGCGTCTTGAGCGTCGCAGCAAACTTCTTTCAGCTGTTTTTCAGTTGCTCAAACTCAGGAAAACCAACGCAGAGTTAACTGTATCGTGGCTTTCCGAAAGCTATTGGTGCTTCAAAAGTGATGGCTCTGTGATCGCATCCCAGACACCACGGTTCCTGAGCAGCTCTTTGCAAAACTGCCTTGAAAAATCAGGCATCATCGGGTGCCCAGTGAGGCACCAGAGCTAAKATACCCAGTTTTCAGCTTATTCTTGAAGAAAACATTGGCCATTCTTTCTCTGGTTAAACTACATTAACCCTGCAAGCTCCTGGTCTCAGGCAGGTCTCAGTGTCTTGGCTTTGCAGCCTCAGCCACAGCATAAGAACGTGCAYGGAGAGGAGAGCTGCATGAGCAATTGCCTGATTCTTCACTTATTTTCAAATTTAACCACAAGCACAATTCCTATGCAGGACTCTAGATGCCCTCATATAATTAAATGCATAATTTATCCAATTAAATATACAATTTGCACAATTAAATTAACTCAGTAGATTTAAAATCACCCATTCCACAGGAGCTCAGCTGGCTGGTTACTTAGCACGCAGACTCCTTCCCACGGAAAGGTCTGATCCTTACTGCCAACCCCTTGCAACCAAACACATTTTGCAGCAGGCACTGAAAGTCAGCAAATTCCACTTTTTAACCAAAGGAGAGGAAGTAAATTCCTGGAACTCAAAGCTTTTATGGGAAATATCTTGGCAGTTGCCTCTTCTAATGAACAGGGGGGATCTGGCCCAAGGGCAGCCGGACGTTAGGGTTGCTCCAGGTTCCCCCAAAGTGTTGTTGCCCCAACTTGCTGGATGGTCTCAGCTCTCAAGCAATACAGAACATATCCAAAATTTTAAAGACCAAGTAATGGGATGGACAGACATTGCAGTCCCAGAGCACTAATGTTCAACTGAAGRATTATGAACCTACCCAACAGTGCCAGCTGCTAAAGGTCAACATTGTCCAAAGACATTCCCAGGAGACTGATGTGCAGTGAGGAAGAGAAGATAAAAACAATATATTCAAAAAGATGTTTAACCTACCTCCGGTCATTCCTCCTCCTTCTGAACAGCTTTTTGGTGTGTGCGATTTCAGCTTCATGAGGCAACGGATGGTAGCCCTGCTGTGAAACAGAGGAGAGGCAATTAGCGACCTGAGCTACAGGAGGTGGTGCAGTGCTTGTGGTCAGGGCGAGACAGAGGTGGGTGTCTAAAATGAGGACCTGCTGCAAGAAAAACCCCCTGCCTAAGCATCTTTACAGAATACCTATCAGTGCAGTACTTCAAACCTGATCAAGGAAGCTCTGAAAAGCTCTGCAAGTCTCTTATATCTACCCAGGGCCATTTCAATGAGCACAATGAAGTTCTCTGCAAATAAGAGAACCATGTACAGCAGACAACTTCAACATGCCCTGGTGCAACCCAACATCAAGGAACTCACCCACCCCCCAAGACACTTCATGCCACTTCTTACACTGCTGCTTCCCCCACTACTTGTAGCAGCATTTTAGCAGTGCTGGAACGCAAGTTGTAAGAAAGGGAGCATCACTTATCCAGCAGAGCACATGAGCCCAAAGGGTTTATCACAGCTGCATGGCTTGCTCGTAGCATGAACAAGTCAATAAATGTGTTGTGGAGCATCTCCTGGTGTCTTCTCAGCACCAGCCATGAACCCCATCCACCCTATGGAGAAAGGGATGAGTGAGATCCCACCCCATGGACCAGAAACAACGGAGATGCTGAGATGAGATGACCTGTCCGAGTCAGCTCAGTGGAAGGGCTGCAGTAACCCAAGCTGCTCTTCACCTGCCTTGTCCTCCCTGCACTGAAGGTGCTAAGTTACCTCTCCTGCACTTGGTATGCTCAGCTGATAACGGAGATGCTGTATTTACCTTCCTACTACGGACACTGGGAGACTGTTAACATGAGCTAAGAGCTCGGAGGTTCCTGGATGAAAGGCACTACGTAAGTGCAAAGTATTATTTATTTTCCAGAGACTACAGAGCTGTCATAACCATAATGATTTTTATTTATGTAATATTGTACTTCCCAGGCTGGCAATAAAAGCCCTGTAAAAACTGCTCCTTTTATTTCCATAACAATCTGTCTCATCCTCTAAGCTGCAGCCGCTGCTGGTGAATCACCAGGCGAGAGGGGCCACGAGGGAGCAGGCGGATAAGGGCAAGGGGTGGCCAGGAATGTTCCTCATCAAGCAGCAGCCTCGTCACATCAGCATGATGCCCCATGCTGGTACAAAAATTCTTCTCTTTGTGTGCAAAGATCCTCAAAATCTAGAATTAACTTCAGTAGTGGTTATTGCAGCAGTACTGCTGGGAGATTCTCTGATGGAAAAGGTAGAAAAGGGTAGAAAGGTCCTTGTGAATGCTAACAAAAGTAGGTTGGCAGTTTCTGGAGTGCTGAGGAAGCCTCCTAGGTACTGGGACCTGAAGGGCTTGTTCTGACAGTCTTGAGGACTGTGACCATGCAGCTACTGTCGCCAGCCTACAGCTCCTGGGAACCTTGTCTCGCCAGGGAATGTTCATTCTTCGCAGGAAATGTTCATTCTTTTCAAACATTTCAAGCAAAGAGGAATCCTCCAAGACCAGGGGTAAGTCATGCTGGTTGTTTCCTGGGAAAGCAAAGAACACTGGCAGTTCCTCTTTGAACTTTCTCCATCGTTTTCATACTTCCCAAGCAAATTGCACGCACACAGATCGGAGGGGTTAGTATGGGCATTATAAGTAGCCTCAGGAGTAGAGCAGCAATTTAGATTTGGTAGCAACCAAATCATCCACCTCTCCTTGGAACATCTATTAAAAAATCCTCAACACTCAGTGGTATCACTTCAGCCCAAGTGTCCTACAGTATAAATCACAGCAGTGGTACAGAGGTCATCGTTACATGATGCTACATGAGCTTTCCCCCAAAACTACTTGTCACTGAGGACCTCTCAGTGTTGTTCTCCAGTCATTTGCTTACACCCATCCACCCAGCATGAGCAAGAGCACCTTTCCTGCTGCTTGGATCTTGCCTCTCCAGTTAAATACAGCCCATCTTCCATTCAGGAGAGGTAGTTTGGGAATAGTGAAGGCTGGAAGGTGGCTTTCCTGTGGCCAAAGTTGGTTACCACTTATTTATCAAGACTTGACTTGAGATTTTCCTGCAAATGAACACGTTATCGTGATTTTGGTGTAGAATCTTTGGTGGCTAATAGCTTCGAAAGCACGTTGAGGCTTTTTCATTACTGGAGGCTGCAATGGGAGCTTTTCTCATCTATTCAATTAATATATTTTCACTGAATGTATAGGCCGAGCTTTGTGTCCATGATCATTTGCCTGTAGTTGGCCAATGGGTTCCCGTGTTGGTGAGGGAAGGGAGGGAGGGAGCAGTTGCAGACAGCTCAATCACATCAGCTCTGCTAGTTTAGGAAACCAGGCTAAAAATAGTAGAATACTCAGCGAGACTGTTTCCAAATGTCGTACTACTGCAGCATGCTAAAGCTTGGRGTATTTTTAAGAATTTGAGCTGCGCTGCAGAAACATGTGCAAATACAATCACTCGGAGCTTGAAAAATGACACCAGCTCTGCAGAATGCAAGGGCCGAAACCACCGATTTCCGCAGGAGCGAAGTCTTTGCTGAGTCCTCTGGCTCTGTTTCTGGCACGAGGAAGGCCGTGCCCAGCGCCGCAGGCTTCCTCCGCGCAGAACATCGCTGCTCTTCCGCAGAGGCACGAGCAAGCGACTCCTCTGGCCACACACATAGGTGTGAGACAGGATTTAACTAGGAGGGCATAAACTTCCGAACCCAAAGAGCACATCTGGAAACTTCATGTGGCCAAAGAGGCCAGAACTCAGTGTCCCCATTAGGAAAATCAAGAATCTCCCCTCTCCGACCGTGCAGTTCCCTTCCCTCGTCCTCAGACAATGTTTTGGAAAAAAGCAGTCACTGGTGCCTACTCCTGTCTATTTTGGTGCTCCAGCAGAGCTAATTTTGGAAGGCAGAAAAGTCGCTTTTCTGTGTGTGCAGCAGGCTGATGTCAAAGGAAGCGGCGGCCACTTCCAAGGAGGGCGGGAGCAGGGACATGTCCGAGGGCGCTGCCCGGTGGGAGTGGGACAGAGGCCCCAGGCAAGGACACGCTCGACCCAGACCTTGATTTGGTGCTGGCTTCCCACCACAGCAATGCAAGTGCTTTCCATAAAGCTGACTTGCTCAGGACAGCGGGGATCTGAACTGCAGCTCTGCCCTTTCTCARCAAGCCAGGGCAGTAGGTAGAGGCTTCATGAAGCTGAAATCACTGAATGAAACCAAAAGGATGCATCTTGCAGTGCAGAAGACAAATACACCCTTGCTCTGCCACGGGCTTAAAGAAGAGCCACCCAAGAGAGATTTCATTTCCACCCRAGCCAGGAGACACTGGCAAGCCAAACTGTCCAGGGGTTTCAAATGCGGGTTGTCAGCTTGTCCGTGAGCAGCACAATCACATTTGGTCTCCCCCACAGCGGTTTGATTTTGATATTTATTCCCAGGTGACGCAAAGAGAAYACAACAAACATCCCACTTCAAAGCCACTAGCTCTGGAAGTGAGAGGGGTGGGAAAAAGAACAAGAGGTTCTTTTAGGTCCATGGTTTTAGGAAGTTCCACTAATAGGGGTCATTTTTAATTTTGCAGTCTGCTTTTGGGGCTAATCCTCTGGAGATCAAGTATGTTGAGATGTCTACGTTCTTTTTCGGAAATTTTGGGGACAAAAGTTCTTGGAGGAGAGAGGACGACGACCTGCAAGCTTGGGTGACTGTCATACAGCTGCTTAGCATATGCTAAGGGAAATCCATAATTAACCTAAATTGGTGAAAACACACAGGGAAATCCAAGTTTGACGCTGCTCCCGGGAACATGGTGTGTACAGGTGGCTTGAAGAGAGCGATTCAGAGGGGACAGAGCCGAGGAAGGTTTCTGCCAAGGACAGGACGCTGCGGAGGGCCAGAAGCCACACTCGGATCTGTCGGCACGGAGCAGGGTGCCTTTTTGCCAGCACAGCGAAGGGAGCTGTGCGCACACGTGCTCACGGAGGCTCTTTGCAGCGTCTACGGGAAGCACCCGATGGACAGGCCTGAACAACTCGGCCCCRTGCAACCGCTCCCAGGAATCCAGCAGGACGACAGCTGCCTCCTTGCTGCCACAGCGCCATTTGCGTGGAAGGTGAATGAAAGAACAACAAAAAATAACRAAACGCTTCCAAGATCTCACTGACATTGTTGCAGCAACCCAARAGCCTCCGTTGCTGCCGCCTTGCCCTTCAGCACCCGCCACCTCCTCGGGGAACTCCCCTCTGGGTGCCGGCCTGCCGCTCTCCTGAGGTCACCAAGCCCAGGTTACCAGCCTGCAGACACACTGAAGTGGGGTTGGGGACCAAAGGAGAGAAACGGGCACTTTTCAGGCTACTCTGCTCAGGTTTGAGGCTTGCAAGCATTCTTCTCTGTCATCCTTTGCMGTAGAATTCATTTAAGAGGTTGGAGTGAAGCAGCAGCTTTCTGGATTTCACTGAGGATGGGCAATCACAAGGACAGAGACTGAAATAAAGCATGTCTTTTCCTCCAGGAGTGCTCCTGCTTCACTGCCCGCGAGTCCACACTCCTTCCCCTCAGCTTCCAGAAGCCCCAAGTGCGGACGCAGCCGGGGCCGCACAAATCCCGTGTCAGGCACTTGGGCCAGACCTGGCAAGAACCCAGGGGGCCAGGGACGGCTGGAGGCCACGGCTTGGCCTCTGGGCTGCTCATGTCTGTCTGACTCASTCTGTTTCAGATGGGAAACGAGGAAGCAGCTGCCTTTGCTCTTACTTATTTCTGCCTTTCTGGTGGTGCAGCCCATGCAGAGCCAACGTGTGCAGCCCTGCGACGCTGCAGCACGCCGAGGCCACCGAATTCGAGGCTGCGATTTTGGAGAGCCAACAGAAAAACCCTGGGAGAAGCTACAGGACACATGGAAAAAACAACACTGGGGTGATGAGAGGAGGAAAAGCAACTATCTGGCGATACTGAAGTATCATTCCACATGAGCTTTATCTCGAGAGCCTTTTCTGCCCTCGAGAAACATCTCCGCCCCTGCTTATCTTAAACAAATGGTTTCAGAAGGTTTGAACTGAACAAACAGGTTATGAGGCCTCCAGTAGATGCTGGGAGTTTTGCTCCTCTTTAATGCACACGATGTTCAGGGTGGGATGTTGCTTTCTGGGGAGGGGAGGGAGGAAGAGGAGGGCAGGGTGGGACTTGCAGGGGCTCTGAAGGTGCTGCCTCTGCTAGTGCTAGGGCAGCCCTGCAGAGGCCGAGGCCAAGGGCAGAGTGCTGGGAAAGAAAGAAAAAAGAAAGAAAAAATTGCAGTTCCACAAATCATTCAAAAACCAACCCAGAACCTTATAAGACGCTGTGATACAGAGGCTTTAACCTGCCCCCGTGAGGAGTTACTCACGGCAGGCGGGAAAGCCCGGGGCAGCACAGAGCCATAGATGTATTTATGTAAATGTTACCGTATCAGCCCCACGCTCTGGGCGCCTAGAGGGACTGAATGTGCCAGTGTTGAGTGGAACCAACCCAAACGGGGACTGTCCCGGTGGGACTGCTGCAGAAAAGCAACTCACTGCTTGGCCCTTCCCTACTCCACAAGCCCTTCAAACGTCCCACTAACATCCCATTGCCTCCCATCCTTCCTTGCAGAGGCACTGGAGTAAGCGGAGCAATAGCAGTGGACAGCAGGGCACGAGGGCACGCGTTGGGGTATCAGACGAGGCACTAGGCACAAATCTCATGGGGTCCCCGTGTGGCTTCGTGCCTGAGATCCACGGGTGGGCTGAGCCTGCGTGGCCAGAGTGTGGCTAGACCCTTCCCCTGCACTGCCAACGTGATCCCAAGCTACCTTCCCACCTACCGCTCACAGCCAGAGTATACAATGCCAAGAATATGCACCAGAGGCACTTCAGATACARGCAGCTCCTGGGAAACCGGCTGCTATTCCTTCTCCTCATTCCAGGAATGTCCACAGATCCCGGCCTGCCACTCCTTCTTCTGTGTTACACGAGGGGAATTTTCTCCCTCTTGAAAGACGTCGGCTGTGGCATGAACCAGAGCCTTGACCTGATTTGGAAGCCACCGAAGAATACCAAACAATGTCAGGAAGCAGCCTGTAAATGATTTCCTCCACATTAAAATTTAAGTGATAAATTTGTTCCTTCAAACTGCAAACTATTCATTTTTCCTGGAAGGTGTTTATAATAATAGCTGCACTTCTGTATAAGGAATCAATCGGTGCACCTTTTTTATCTGGACCYGATAGTAATGGAGGAGAAAGCGTAAGGGTTTTGCAGAAGGCTCCGAGCCCGAGGTGGGAAGCAGCTAAATCAGAGCCCTTCGGCGCAGTGGCTTTTCCCAGGGCCCAGCAGTCACCCCGCACTATGTGTGGCTTAGACATTCCCAGGGAGATATCCCAGTTTAGAGGATTTCCACAGGAGCTGTGTCCTTGAAGAGCGCCCTGCAGATGTGCACTGGCCTGCACGGGCTGAAGGGCACYGAGGAGGAGATTCTTCTTCCAAAGAAGGGCTGGGGGCACCAAAGCGATGGCAGTGACRGTGGCACGACTGTGGCACTGAACAGCCCCCCCAGGGCTATTCCGTGTGGGGCTCTGCCCTCCCAAGTTGCCCTGAAGATGCCAACTCTCGGACAAGGCCCCTCTCACAAACCGCAGGTGTTTTAATGAATCACAGACCATGCACGTGCCATCCCAGATCCGAAGAAGCATCTTTTCAGGCTCTTCTCTTCCCACTGCTTTTCCTCGCTATTTGCTCCCGCCTCCTGGCAGGGAGCAGACACTGAGCTGGATGGATAGTGCAGACCATTGAAGCTAGCTCGGGAACAACACAAAAGCAGCTGAGAGAAGGGCTATAACAAGGGCTAAAACAAGTGTGGAACTGGGAGGGGAGGGCAAACACGGAGTTTAAAATGTTAGAAATCAGAAAGCAGACCGGCATACCTAAGTATCTCAAGTCAAAATTTACCTTGAGTCCTCCCCAGCGTGTGGTGCTGATCACCATCAGCAACCTTCCTGGGGCCTATTTATAAATTCAGCCCCAGAGCTCCTGAATTATACACAAGTTGGAGATAATAAAACCTTAAAATCCAGGACAAAGTCTCCTCGAAGGACCTGCCTCCGCAAACACATCCCTATCCATAAATGCAACGTCTGGCGGCCGCGATCACCGTGCTGGGCAGGGCTGAGCCCAAGCTGCACAGCCAGGGCCGCCAAAGCCCAGCTAAGCGACCGGGATCCGCACCCAAATCCCTCCTGGAAACTGCACCGAAACAGGGTGCTCCAGACGGACTGAGACGGACACACTGCRCCAGAGGAAGAGTATAAATAACAGACAAAAGAAATCCCCTTTGTTACCAGAATCCGCAAATCCAGAATCGGTTACAATCTGACTTAGGAAATAGAGTTTTTTCCCATGTTGGAGCAAAACGGGAACAATACTTCAGGAGTGGAAGTAACTCTAATTGTTTTAACTGATGTTATTTTAGTGTTGTTTAGGTTTATTGTTTATTTGTATGTATTTCCTCTAGCCGGGTCACACTGAAAAACAAACCTTGTTGTCAGCAGTAAAGTGTCCCATCCACAAATACATTTATTCAATAAACAGAGATAAAACCACACCAGAGATTTGCTCCCAGGTAGTCTGAGTTTGTCTGGAAAATGGGCTGCACTGGTCTGAACAGACCTGGTGAGATTTTGTCTTGCTTAGGATCTAATTTGGGGGTAAGGGCAGAATTGCTTTAGTTGGGAGCAATAATAGTACGATGTTGCTATGGGCATACTGGTAACTTAAGCTATCTCAGTCCTCTGGGGACCTAGCAGATGTTTAAAATAGTCTTTTCCTCTATATTTTTCAAGTTTATACAACCTGCAACTTCTGCACGTTGCTGTGCTCCCTCCTACTGCCCCCCAAGCTGAGGTGAGAGGTGTGGATGAGACAGCAAGAGGAAAYTTAGACTGGCACAGAAGGTAGAAGGTCCACCACCCTCCATCCGGTTCTTCTGACACTTGCAGAGCTGAGTACTGCACATGCATGGAAAATGCACTGGTGTTGAGTGGCTAATACAAATGCAGATAGCATCTCGACTGACTGCTCTAGAAGGAACATTATCCTTCATTCCTTGTTCACACTAGCACCTCTTCATCACGTATCATGCAATCTTGGTGGAGGGTGTCATGAGGAAGAGAAGTCCTTCACAGGACAGCCCTCCCTGACAAAACGTTAAGGTCATCTATTAACAAGTCCCTTAGGACATCAGAGAGTTTGGGATTAGCTCTGGAAGCTCAGAGATGTTGGATCAGTTCACCAGTAATGAAGACCCAAGCACACTGGTAAGCACATCCCCACAAAACCAAGAGGTGGCTGCTCTTCGCGGCGTGGGTAGTGCAGCGGCATTACAATAACTTTCTCACCATTCAACCCTTGGCACTGCTGTGGCACTTCCCCTTGGAGAGCATCCAAGCACATGAAGTTTCATAACACCTTAAGAAGGCAGACAAGAGCTAATAAGTCAATACGCATTTTTTCTGCTCTGCTACCTGCTGGGTAGCAGACCTAAGAGGCTGGTGTGCAGAAGATCCCAGATATCTCCATGCAGAGACCCGCTGCATGTCTATCTTGCCACAGAAAATTCATCTAATCTTATGTCCTGCTACTACAGTCTAAGGGAATCGTGCCACCAGTTTCAACGGGGACTTGACTGGTGGGAACCCCTTTTGACCTACCAGACTCAGTTCTTCAAATACGTTCTTCAAATATGGCACGTTCATGGTCGATGCCAGCTGTGCACAATATCACCGTCTTTTTCTCCTCAGGACCCCCATATTGTTCTTCAAACACTTTCAAACTACAGATATTCCAGTATTAGAGTCCTGCACTGAAGACACAGCCAACACACAGCTCCTGGGACTACACCACAAAGAAAGAAAACAAGAATAACAAAAAATGTGTTTTGGCCTTTCTGAAATCGCTGCTTAGTCTCACTCAGCCATGCAAATGCCATTTCATTCTAGGAAAGAAAAAATAACAAACAAAATTCATTCTTCCCTTTGAAAAATACAATTTCTTTGCAGGAGTGTGAGCTGTGTGACACAGAAAAGTGTGACACTTTTCTGCTCACTGGAAAACTCACTTTGCCGTTGGCTGGAAGCATACATGAAAAACCTGGACAACCTTAGGCTCTCCTCAGAGCGTTCTTAATTAAGTTGTAGCAACAGAAGCTGTGGTCAGACTGCCAGCAGTTTCTACATGGGTAGAAGAAACTGCTTCTCAAATATCTGTCTGCTCCTTCCCAAGATTTTCCTTTTATGTATCAAATACTAAAATTCCTCCTGCTGTAATGGATTGTAATGCAGGAACAAGTACATAAAACATTATGCACTTGCCACAGACTATCAATCACATCACATCATATATTAATTATGCTAGTGGTTTCCAACTTGTGCTTTACAGACCCCTGGGAGCCATGGACTACTTGGAGTAGTCAAACAAGCAGGAATAAGAAAAGTAAGAAGTTCCTATCTGCTTTATGGGCATCTCCAAATGTGACATCTCTAAATGGATGTGGCACTTCCATGAAAAACACTCTCAAGGTTCATGTTCAAAGAAGGCTGGGACCCATGAGGTGAACGGGGCTTGTTCAAGCACCCAGCAGCAGCTCCAGCGGGTATCTGTGGACCCCTCCCCAGGTCCAAGCTCACCCAGGCTAGGAATCAAACACCAGAGCCTGAAAAATTACTTTTTATCCAAAAGCTGCTGCAGGACAAGCAGTGAGATTGCAGCCTTCTCGTAACTTGCAAAGCATGAACCTCAGCCACGACAACTCCAAAGACCCACAGATATCTCCTGTTCTGCAGGCACTGCTCAAACGTTAGCCCCTCTGCCYCAACAAATAAGCCCCGTGATGGTCTTTGGGATGCCTGCTGTGACCTGGGTGAAGCCTGTCCAATTCATTTCACACAGGACAAGCAGAAGAGCCTTCAGGCTCTTCCTCATGAGAACCAGGTGGGGACAGAGAAAAGCCAGTGATCAGAGCAACAAAACCTGATGAACAAAGCCAACTTCTGGGCGTTTGCACGTGCCCGGTGACAGCCCCACAGCCTTGGCTCCCTCTCATTTCTCAGCCACGTGATGTGTAAACAGTTTGATGAGCATCCCCAGCTGTGAAGCCCCGAGGATGTTTACGGGCAGGACTTGTGAGAATTTGTGCTCTGAAAGGTGTTTGCAGTGCGTGTTGTGCTGCCCCTTGCCAGGGCTTTTCCAGCGCCCTCACTCAGTGAATGAGACCTTCTTTGTAGCAGGATGGAGCACGCACGATGGTCAACATCAGGGCTCAGCTCCAAGACACAGCTGTTGGCTGGGAAAGGGCTGGGATAGACCATTACTTCACTGRCAGATGCTTTGTTGTTATGTCCAGAGCTGGAGGAAGGAAAGTCTTCGGGCTCTGCTTAAAGCCAACAGACGATGTTTGCAGAGCTACTTGGAGACGAAACCTGCCCATTTTCCCCTCTGCCCTTTGAACTGTTCTGACCACAAAATGGGCAGCACAACCCTGCCACGAGGCTGTGCTACTTGCCACAGAAATGGCTAGCAAATACCCAAYGCAAACATCTCACAGACAACCCACCCACTGGAAACCACGGCCAGAACAGCCTTCTGTTGTTCTGCATTTATGTTCCCCAAGGCCAACCCTGCAGCAGGCTGTCCTGGCCTCTGATGATCACTGATACATCACATTATATAGGAACGTCAGTGCACGAGCAGCTAAACTCACACATGGTCCTTTCTCCTGCTTGTACCTCTGTCACGAGCGAGGACAACCTGGCAAACCAGGACACTCAAAGCCTGACCTTCAAGAAATCAATTCATCAGATGTCTCTGCGGGTGCTTGTGTCTCTGCACTTGGCAGCCTCTGCCCTTCTCTCCGAACTGAGGCCAAAACCACTCGCTTAGCACCCATGGCCCCTTGCCAGGAAGGGCGCCACACTGGGAGCAAAGCGGTCTCTCCGCTCCTCAACCCGAAGCAACAAAGCGAGGCTCTTCCTCAAATGAAAAAAAATTGCAAAAAAAAATTCCCACCAGCTAAGAAAAGCTGGAGGTTAATATAAATTCCATGGTTTTGAGGGGGAAATGGAGCTGCATTCAAAGACTCAATGGCTAACCACGCTTCCTTCGTCTGGCAACTGCGAGCTCCGTGAGCAGAGTTATTGAGGAAGTTAGACGAGGGCTATATTTGTTGCAGCTGCAGATTTCCCTTAACCCCTGGTAGTGGCGTTTTCAAAAACACTGATTTTGTTTTCTGCTGCTTTTCATTTTCATGCCTGCCATGTTACAGCTATTAGCTTTAATCACTGTCATTCATAGATTAAAAATAATGAAAAAACCCTTGCCACTCTAAGAACTCCAGGCTGGATGAGCAAAGGCGGGGATTAAAACAAGGCTTTCAGGAATTAACTTGGAACAGGAAAGAAGAAGATAAAGCCATTATAAAAGCTTGAGCTAATACAGGAGTCTTTTTTGTTGTAAGTGTTAATGCAGCCATGCAAATTCCTATGAAGATTTATTAGTCAGGTCATATAATCYGTTCTCCTTCCTCTTATGATGATGAAGTCGAGGCTATTTTTCTCTATTAAAATGTTTTTCTCAGTTAAGAGGGAAACAGCCTTTTCCAAGCCTGTTTGTAGGATACAAAAGGCTAGCTTTGAAGCTGGTCCTTTTATAAGAGTGAAATACAGAGGCACTGAAATTAAGATAAATGTTTAGAGATTAAACTGTTAGGATTCTCCCTGYGAGGAGAGTACACGCAAGAGATTTACAGCGCTGTCCCTCTTCATCATCCCAGCACTGCTACAGCATTACTCACTATCCCAACACAGGTAGAGCATCTTACCTCTCTACTGATTGCCTCAACAGGATCTTAGTTCACTTTATGTGAATCTGCTCCTAAGTCTACTATTTGCCTTGGCCCTCGGCCAGCAGAGCACTTAGGCACATGCTTAAAGTTAAGCACAAGGGTAAACAGATTGAAGTCAGTAGGACTTAAAATTAAGCACATATTTCAAGGATTTGCTGGATAAAGGCCTTAACCCTGGTGTGTCACGTTTAACTAGGATGACTCTCAGCTTACTAGTTCCTCCCTTTCCGCGACCTCCTCTCCATTAGACCGGGCAATAAATGGTTTCTGTTTTGCTGATACGTTTTGCTACCAGGCTAGAGTTCGACTTTAGAGGAACCTTGCCTGGCTATGGGCAAAGCATGTCTTTCCTTAATTATACCTGCCTGTGAAATACCTTCCAGAAATCCCCACCCAAACAAAGCCTCGGGAAAGGAAATAACGGAAATTCTTAATGGGTTCCATGGGGAAAACGATCCCAACCAGTGAGACGAGGCGCACGTAAGATGAGCCCGATGCCTGATCCTACTGTATATGATTCCCAGCCCAGAGAGGTTCCTGAAAAAAACAGGAGACACCCCTAAGTATTATAGGT
Organism: Nothoprocta perdicaria; assembly: GCF_003342845.1. Taxonomy (NCBI): domain Eukaryota; kingdom Metazoa; phylum Chordata; class Aves; order Tinamiformes; family Tinamidae; genus Nothoprocta; species Nothoprocta perdicaria. Next base: position 1,721,762 of record NW_020454094.1, read on the forward strand.
CTCATCTCTGAAGACAGACACTTCTCTGAACATGACTGCTGGACGTGGTTCTTAGCATGTCTCATATCCTGCCTTGCCAATCTGCAGAAGTCTCACGGTGGRCACATGGAAGAAGAGATGTGGGTCAACACGATACCCAAGAAACCACCGTATTTTTTCTCCACAGGCAACGGTAGCAATTGGCAGACAACATTCCAAGGGRCCGCAGCCTCTGAAGGGGTGTAGATGTCTCACCACCACCTCCACAGCTCTGCTCTGCCTGCCGTGCTCACTTTTGTGTGATCTGCAACTTCACTGAGCCTATTGCAGCTGCAGCTACACATCCGAGGACCCGGGCTCTCCTGGGCCTGCAGCCACACGGCCTCTTCTGGCACTCTGGTGCGGAGAGGCGACCACCCAAACAGGCAGCGGCAGCAGGACACACAAGAAATGGAGAGAACAGATAAACAGAAGAACTAGAAACTTAAAGATTAAGATTTGCTGTTGATTTCTCTAGAAATAGGATTGCTCTCAGACATGACTAGCAACTTGTCTTGGTTTGACAGGAGGCTTGTGGAACTTCACCCAAGTGCTGCTTTTATCCCTTACCCATTCCTATCTAACTTGCTCCTACGCAGCCTCAGCTGCACTTCCATCTGCTCCCAGTCGGTCCTTCCCACCATGGTATGATCATCTGACCTGCCTGTGCAATGCACAGTAATGACACTAAATAATCCGGGAACTTTGGAAAAGCACCCATGAAAGATACCTGGTTTACTCCATCCAAACTGCAAACTATTTTGGATGATCACTGGATCATTAATTTTCACTGCAGCATATGCAGAAAGGTTTTGYTGCTAAAATATTTCATTTTATTTTGTCCAACTTGGTGTCAGAGAGGCTACCTCAGGTCTCCTGGATCAGCGGCATGGTTGTCTTCTGCTGCACCATGGCCTAGGCCATGCTGAAGCCAACTGACTCTCAGAAACTGAGGGCTCTCAAGGAAATTCAACTATTGCCTTGTACACAAATCACACAATGAAAAGACATGGCACGWAGGGAGACAAAAAAGCCAAGTCACTTCTGTGCTCTCCATCAAGGTCAGTGTTATCATTTATTTGTATTRCTGTTGGAAACGCAACAGAAATACAAGAGCTAGATGCTCTACCCAGAAATCTGAAAGCTGCCCCATGATGTTCCGCCAGGGAGAAAGCAGCATAATATTGAGGCCAGAAGAAGAACTGGCAGCTTACATTTACCTGCAAAAACAGGCACTGGTTTAAAAAAAAAAAAAAGTTTAAATAAGTGTGTTTATTTAAGCATTTACAAATCGAGCTAAGAATAGTTTTCCTTTCAAATAAAGGACCCTTGTAGTGTGTGTAGTCCCAACACTGCGGCACTGTGAAGATGGGTGTGAGAACCTGAATTTCTCCCCGTCACTGGGTTTTCCCACTGTGCCCTCCGCATTTCAGCSTTCAGTGCGGCAACTTCCCCCACCTCCTCTGTCAGGGTTCCTGACCTCTTCCAGCTCTCTGCAGCCAGGTTTGGCCTCAGCCCCAAGGCCTCTGTGAGCTCCTGAAGAACCGTTTCCACACACGGGCCACAGGCTCCCACACCTGCAYGGCTGCGCTGACTCGCAGGCGAGGGGAGAGAGAGGGCAGAGGAGTCACCGCGGAGCTCTCCAGATCATGTCAGGTCGCACGTACGTTTGAAGTGGGCCACGCAGTTCTCAGCAGCGAGGAGCAATCCTGTAAGGGCGACTTCCTCCACCGCTTGCAGAGCTGAGCTCCAGGAAGGCTCTACAGCGCGAGGAAATCCTGAGCATGGCCACCAAGGCATTAGCGACACAACGAGGAGACACTGACGGCAGGAACTGCCTTGCGGCAAAATGGCCATCGTGATTCATGCTAGTGACTGGTGCCAAAGCCCAACGAGCAGGCCGCTCCGTAACGGAGCCAGAGGAGGTCACACAGGCTATTAGCTGATTACTGGGCAGGAAAAGAGGTGGGCTCCTACAAGTTGAGGAGCATTGTCCACCCTCCTCGTGGAACGGGTCATATCTGCGCTGCACAAGACAGAAAAAAGTCTCATCACTCAGGCTGGAACAGAGCCTGGAGTGGCCTACAAGGGCACTCGGGGCTGGTTCCTGGTTGCTTGGGATTCACAAGCAAATCATGGACACCCTAGAAGGGCTGTGATCTGTGTATTAACCCCCACAACAGAGACATGCAAGTTGCTCTGAAGAAAAAAGCAGACCTGTGTGCACAGAGCTGTGGGACAGGCCCTGTCAGCACTTCTCTCGGGATCTTTTTGTCTAGAGGATGCTGGCTCAGATCTTCACACTCCGTGATTTGATATCTAGTGCAGCGTTCATGTAGTAGAAAGTGTTGCCTTGAAAACCTGGGCCCCAGCAGACACTGCTTAATCCCTGGAAGACGCTCAGCGTGGAAAGCAGTTGTGCCTCTTCCAACCCCATCCTTGCTAGGGAGCTGCACCGCAGCGACATACAGGATTTGCACGTGTCCTACGAGAGCAGAAGATTCCTCCACTCCGCATAAGAAGAGAAACAGCCCAACAAGGAGCTCCTGGAAGAGGTCAAGACGTGGAGAGACATGAGGGCTCACCTAACATCTGCCATGAAGCAGACACTGGGAAAGACGCTGCCACAGGGCCCTGGAGAACCTGTGCCAAAGCCAGAGCCTGCTAGGACRATACTGGAGTAGCGAGTGCGTTAGATCAGCCCTGAGAACCCCCTCAGTACCTTCTCCAAGCGCCAACGCTGCACCAGAAATAGCAGACTCCAGAGACTCCAGCTTTTTTTTCCGCAACCCAGGATTACTAAATTCGCAGAGCTGTTCAAGAATCTCTCTTTAATGTCACATGTGTGGCTCAAGTCCCTCAGGCCCCAGCAGCAGCAGCCTGGGATATTTGCACATACCCCGCACAATGGAAGGAAGAGGGTGTAGGAGGGAGGATCAGACTGCTGACCCCTTTATTGTTCTTGGGCCAGAAGAAAGCTTCCTCCTGGCTTAAGAACCACCGCACTGAAAAAGTTTTCCAGCCAGACCAAGTCACACGGAGTCACTGGGTTTTTTTTGTTGTTTTTTTTTTTTTTTCTTTTTTTTTTTTGTCTCTCTCCTTCCCCTGCCTCCCTCTTTGGTCGAGCGACGGGGAGTCACAGGGTTGCGCTCCATTCACAAAATACCTGCTGCACATCACGTAGTCCTTCCCCCCGGCGGCGGCGAAAGGCGCTGGAACCCAAGCAAACGAAAATAAACCATTTTTCTCCGCGGATTTGAAAAAAAAAAATAGAAAGGAAGAAAGGACCCTGCTCCCAGACTGACGCCTCCAGCGCGCGCTCCGGGGAAGGGGTAGGCGGGGGGAAGCGAGACGACGATATGAAAGAAAACAAAAACAGCAAATTCTGCTCAGAAAGGATTAAATGGAGGTTTTCCAAAAAAACACCCCGCCATTATATAATGAGGCTTAACTYGGAGTCACAGGGGTCACACGATGCAGCAGACTGGAAAAACCAAAGTGCAGTGCAGCCTTTTAATTGTTAAGCCAAGCATAAAAAAAATAAAATAGAAAAACRATATTGGGATTGCACAGCAAGGTGGCCGCTCACACCGACACTGATTCTGGCCCCTCCGCTCTCTCCGGCTGCAACGGCCTTCAGGGAGAATTCAACTTTTCCCCTTCCCGATTTTGGGTTGGTGACCCACTCTGTCTAGACGCCTCTTGGTTGAGTCGCGGCTCCCTCTGGATCTGGGAGCCGATTTGTGGCCCTCGTCAAGCGCCTCAGTGCCGGGCCCGGGGCTGATCCTGCAGCACGGAAGGAGATGGGAGAGCTCAGCCCCATTTCCGTAGCTCCTGAGGACTGAGGCATACGCGGCTGATTCCCACTAAAGACGAAACAAAGAGGTCCTCGTGCTGGATGGCAGACAGTAATCAGATCCTTCAAGCACGATTCTGCTTGTGGAAACGACTCTTGTTACTTTGTGCTCATGATCTTGGTACCAAAACCTGTGCTTTTTTTTGGATCAAAATCTGCATGCAAGGGGATTATTTTTATCATGATGGATACATATAAAAAAAATCAACTCTGATCAACAGTGGCAAAGCACCTGGCTAGCGTATGGGTACCTCCCTGGTTCTCCATAAGCTTTACAATGAGTTGGTCACCAAACCTCTGGAAACATCTCCTTGAAATTCCCCCATCGCTGACATGCCCCAGCACCTGCAGCTGAGCAAAGAGCTTTGGAAATGCCAAAACCAGGGAGAACTTAGGGTGAAGAAGAATGACAACATAGAAAGCTTCATTCCAACCCTCTCTTCCAGGGAGTGAGTTGCTTCCTGCCCCGAGGAGCTACAGTTCTCTCCAGCACACAGACTCTTTTTTGTGCCTCCAGCTACAACAGCAGAACTTGCAGGTCACRCACAGGTGGGGAGCAGCACCCACGAGGAATCCCCGTTCCCTGGCAAATCCAGAGCAAAATGGGGCACTGGTTTCGTACACACTCTATTTATCAGGGRATCCCATCAGGCTGGAAGTCTGGATGCCATGCTGGGCCCACCCTGGCTTTTAAACGGTACCAATTAAGAACGCACGTTCGACATTTGGTTTTTAAAAACTGTGTCTTCTTGCCGAATACCCTTTAAATAACAGCAAAGAACATCTCCTCTTTAAAGCTGCTGGTTCAAATAATGCTCGTGTAACTACAGACCACAGACCTTTCCATCGTGCYCCAGGAACTACGTGGTAACACAAGCTGGAGGCTCTAGAGGTCACATTTTCTTTACTGACGGGTACCCCAGGAGGAAGGTGGGCACGGGGGCAGCACACACAGCCCCCAGGGTAAACGAGTGGTACCATTCACATGTGTGTGGTTGAGCAAGGCCTGGCGGCTGCTTCCAACAGATGCAATCTATGTCTTGTATGATACGGGCTTGTTTTGCCCCGGCGAGAGGAAACAAACTGCTCCTGCGAGCACACATATTTTCTTTCCGTTCGGAGCGGGCGCCTCCAAARAATATACAATGAGAAATGAAATAATCAAGCGGGCCACAAAAGCAGGAAGAAATGAAGCTTTATCATTCTCTAGTGGTTTCTCTGCTCGTACATTACAGGAWTAAAAAAAAATATTTAAAAAATAAAAGAAAACGAAACCCAGAAGCGAGAGCCGTTTCACGGGGCACTGCCAGCAGGTGAAAGGCCAGGCTTTAACCCGAGGCACRAAGCAACGTGCTAGGGAAGAAGAGCGACATTCCCAGGTCACACTCAAGAGGAGATGCACGGATTAAAGCAAGGGCTCCTGCTTTAATCCTGCTYTGTCCTCTGTGGGCTCCTTCCTAGCTGAGAACCCACAGGACAATGCTGGAGCGAACAGGGATGCTGAAAACCTGGAGCAGGATGATGGCTCAGCTGGGGAAGCACTGGCCATGGCTTGTGCTCCGTGTCGCCAAAGGGCTGGCAATCCCTAGTGGCCTCTRGGCTTGCCTGCAAGCTCCTGGTTCCCTGCCTCAGTTTCCCCGTGTACTCGTACCAAGCAGCTACCCGTTTGCTGCATTTTGCCACACGTACATGCGTATCCGTGTCCAAATACGGTCCAGGGAGACACAGGGGGAACAAGAACACATTCCTTTTGCTATTTATATTAGCCCAGATTAAAGCCTTTAACCCCCCAATTCAGCAGAGGAATTTCAAAGACGGCACGGACGGCTCTCTCGTGGACTGTCTTGCATTCTAGCGCTCACAGCCGAGCGGCTGCTGCTTTCAGATCCAGCGGAAAAGTGCCCGGGGTAGCTCACAAAAAGCCAAACACCAAACAATCCCCAAAGGTATTTTTAAAATCATAACCTATAGAAAAAAATTAGGGACAACACAGGACTAGGAAGGACCTTGTSGGTACAGAGCTCGGTCCTGTGCTAGCATGGGCAAGTATATGCTATAATTCCCTCCCCAAACAATCTTTATCTTCCCCGTGAAAAACACAGGCAGGCATCACGTGCAGCAATAAATTTCCTAGCTAAGGCACAATCCCTGCCCGACCTACCTTGTCTTGCAACAAACATCTAGCCTGCTACTGAACAGCTATATTTACATCCATAGCTATATATATATGTGCCTCCAAGCTGCCTGGCACGTTCAACTGCAGCACGTAAGAGGATTTACTTACCTGCTGGCTGCAAACAGGAAACCTGTGTTTTAAGAACCTCTGGTCTCATTTATTGCAGCAGTTGCTATTTCTATAACATCAGAGGGAAGATTTTTTGCAAAAGGTGGAGSGGGCATCTTCTAATTAAGATTTTATTTTAAATGCTGCAGGAAGCATTAACTTATTTTGTCACACAAGAGATGTCATATTAGCAGAATTTTTATGAGAAGCTGCATTTTTCTGCTACTTGGTTCCTCTGCCAATGGGAACATTTGCATGTGTCTTTTCTTCAGTCCTTGGATTGTTCATTTTTTAGAAAGACGTTCTTTCCTTCCCTTTATTTTGCTAAAAAATTCAGGCCTTTCATGGTGAAAGGGGAGAGGATTATGATGTGGAAATAGCCAAGCCATAAGAAGCATTCGACTGACCAAAGTAGTATTGAATTTTCATACGGGATCTTTAGAAACCTAATTTTTTTCTCTGCTGCTTTCCTAACAGCTTTTTAACTTAAGCGCTACTCCCCAGCTGGCTTCACGAAAATATCCAGCAGAAATTCAATGGAGTGCTGAGAAAGACCTCTCAGGTTTCTAATGAATCCTCTGGGAAAACAAAGCAGAAAAAGGATATACCATTCTTCAGAAGTTAAAATAAAATTCAAGCAGTTTGGGGGAAGGAGTGTGGTGGTATTTTTTTTTTTCTTTAAATGATCCATAGAAAGGAGCAAAATAAAACCTTTCAGTCTTTCTTTAGACATTCTATAGCTGCAGAAATCAACTTCTTTATTATTTATTTATTTATTGTTCTTATGAGAAGTCAGCTCTAAGTCTGAGAAAAGCCTGTGYTGTTCTTCAGCACGTTTAAGCCAGAGTGCAATGCAGTGGTGCATTAGAGCCTCAAACATCCGCAGGACTGTTATTTATATGGCAATACTAGTCCTCCTGTCCATATTAGCTAATTCCCTACCAGCCCGTGGTTCTCAGGTCTACAGCTACTTGCTGCACTCCTTAAAAACAACGCTCTTGCTCACGCTGCCAGGAGTATTTTCCCACCCAGCTCCCAGGTCTTCTTCTCTCACCTCCTCGTGGCCYCTGGCCATGAAGCTCCACTCCACAGACTGCACTTGCACTTGTCTCAGCCCAGCGACCTGGCTGCTTGGTCAACCAGGCCAAAGGATGACCTGCAAAGTGGCTCARACTCCACTGATGCACCTCTTTTTTTTGTATAATTGACACAAATTAGTGCCTGAAAGCCCAGAGCTCAAGGAAGAGAGGTTCTCCAGTACCAAGCACCYCTGGGCAGGTATCTACCTCCCTCCTGTCTGCACATCCTTGCACGCGGGCTGGAGGCAACACGTTGGATGAAGGACAGATGGAAATGATGGAAGACCAGAAAAACAGCACTATATTCAATAGGTCGTGTTATCCCCAGGGAAAAGGATGGTGATGCAAGACTCCTCCTTGTGGGGAGCAACCTGTCATCCTCCCATAGGACTAGAGCCTAGCAGGGGATTTTAAAAAGATTTTAAAAGACTTCCCAAAACACTGGGGAGATGTGGCAGCGCGATGGAGGAAGGCCTTGGTCGTGGGGGCACTGCAGAAATGGCTCTCTAGGCAGCTGGGCATGAGGTGCTGTCTGTGAAAGGGGTGATGGTASCGTCTCGCAAGGGGACATGGGGCTCGGAAGAGCCAACGGTGGGGCCTCCGTGGCTGCTGAGGGGCTCCTCTTCCCTAAGGAGGACACATCTCTGCCCCACGTGTTGGTCGCGCTCAGGCCAAAGTGCAGAAAAGCCCCTTCCCTCTGTGGCGGCAGCTCCGCGGGCCCAATGTGCACTTGTGAGGTGGCCGCGGAGGGCAGGGATTTGCCGTGTGGAGAAGCGTGAGGCGGAGGCCATGGCAGCTTCCTCTGGCAGAGCTTGGCGGGCGGGCGGCGAGGCCGCCGAGGCCGCACGGAAAGGCCGCAGTGCCCTCTAGCGCTGCGCCCGGCCCCGCGCCCRCCCCGCGGGCTCTGCTCGCCCAGGGTGCCCACGATGCCCCATCCCACTAAATCTCGACCTCCTGCAGCCTTCGGGGGCGGCAAATCAGCCCCTCTCGCTCGCTCCCTTGATCCCTCTCAGCAACTGCGTGAGCCTGAGGGTCCCGTGTTACTGCYGCAACTGCTGCAACAAACCGTGTTCAGAGCATTGCCCGGAAGAGAAATACAAGGAAGGACAGCTCGTCAGCCTGAAGGAAGGCGATTCTGACTCGCAGTCACCACTTTCCTGGTGCTTCCTGGAATGACCGTGTGTCTGGAGCTCACAATCTGCACAGCCTTCTACTCACAACCCTTTGCACAGTATTACCAGACAGTCTAGCACAGTATGCMAGACAACCATGATCTGAAACATTCACTGAAGAGCTACCCTTTTTCTGCCGCTCTTATCAAAAGCACTGTTGTTATAGCTTGATTGAAGCTCACAGAGCAACTGTCCCTTGCAAGATCACCCAAACAGAGGAACCACACGGAATTCAAGCCATCCCTGCTCACRATTTGTCCTTTCCAACTCTTTGTGGACCATAACAATCTTCTGTCCTGCGCTATTAGAATGCTTAGGGTTGGAAGGGATCTCAGAGGTCCTCTAGTCCAACCTCCCTGCTCATGCRGGGTGACGACCTCTGTGCTAACAAAGGAGTGACATTAACACTGAAGGCTGCAGGTGACCAAGCCAATCGACTCACTCATCCCCTTCCTTTTCCCAGGGAGATGGTCACTGTCAGCAGAGTTAAATGCCACACAAGATGGATCCCAGATGATGATACCTCACAGACAGCCACGCACTTCTTCCCAACAGCGGAGATCCGACTTTCAATACATCGTGACCTACACTCAAGTAAAGCTTGGCTTTTTGACAGGGACTTTCCACAGCAGTTTAAGCGGTTACAGTGCTGGAAAGACCCTTGGGATATGGGAAGCTGGTTTGGTAAACGCAAAGCCTTCTCAAAAAACTGCACGAGGCTGGCACACAGCTGATTAAATTCAGGAGGATACGGCTGGGGAGGGAAGAAATCCCTCCAGAAATCCCTCCAAGCTAGCGTGACTTGGTCGCACACTGGGCTATGTGGACATGTAAAAACCTTCAGCRTCACTACAGGACTAGCAGAAGAGATATGTAGCCTAGGAAGATTCTGGGACACAGATGGAGCTAGAACTCCATGGAGTCAATACTTTTATTTCCAGTGGGAAGGGATGCCAGCTATTCAGAGATGAGAAAACCCCAGGTGTACCGTTATGGAACAACCTGCTCCGAGATGGCTACGCAGTGAAGGCTGAGGAGAGTTTCCTTCAGGGTTTCTCCAGCAGTTTTTCCACATTGATCCAGTCCAGCCTTGCCTTTTTTACCTCCTCTTTGCAAATAAGGATGGCAATAGAGACATGTGGCCCCTGGCAGAAAGGTATTTACAGTGGTTAAGCCTTACTCGTGTCCCATTGCCTCTGTTGAGCACAACTGCCAGTTTTAGGGACTGCGATCACCTCCTTGCTCCAAGGAGAGCGGACTTGCAGCCCCTTGCCTTGGAAGAAGCACGCTCAGCATATGCATGCACAGGACCAGGCTCCCCTCTGCTGGCTGCTTCCAGCAATACCTCCCAGCAGCAGGAATTATGCTTCTGGCTTCAGCGGAAAAGCAGGAAAGCTCTGTGATGCTGCCTAGTCCCCAGCTGCAGTCCAGCCTTTCATCTCTCAGATGACAACGGGCCGTGGCACTGGGACGTGCAACATCTACAGACCCATTTCTGGGAGCCAGGTGTGCAGGACAAGTTGACTGCTGACCTCCTGGCACCCAGGACGCCTCCGAGGTGCTGCCGAGAGGGTCTCCTAGAGCAGCCGCTGGCAAGGCAGGGTAAGGAGTGTTTGTCAGCTCGCCAGGGAGTGCTCATGGGTGAGAAGTTGCTCAGCAGCCTCAGAGCCAGGAGGCATCATGTGCAAAAATCCAGCTCTCCAAGTGAAAGGATTTGGGCTRGTTGAAGGACTGGCTGCCTGGAGAACAGAGGGGAGGGAAGAACTGTCCAGAGGCCTCACTAAGGCATCCTGGAAACCTTCTGCTGCAGTAGAAAGAGGACCAGGCAGCAAAAGCGGAGGAGGATGAGGATTGCACTGAGGGGATTCTGAAACTGCATGAAGCACAAGGAAGGTAGAAGAGCAACCACCAACAAACCATCTTGGAGCCCCATGGGGACCAGAGACCACTGTGCTACTGCAGCCACGGTCCACTCCAGGACAATCCACACTGACCAGGATCCCCCACACTACTGTAGGACATCAAGCTCTTCATTTTCAGCAGTAAGTCAAGGAGAGCGACAGCACAGAGAATGCTTGCCCAGGATTCACTTTTCTCTCCTCAGATGTCTGGGTCAGCTTCATTTCTGTTTCCATGTCTAAACACACTAAACATGTTTAAAYGTCCTGATAGGGTTTGACGAGTGTAGATGCACATATCCTCAGTTAGAAATCATGTGACTTTTTYTAGATGCCTACATTAAGATGCAAACCCAGAAACATCTATATCTTTGCTATGGCTAAAACCCAAAGTTACCAAGATAGAGACTTCTACCTTAACTCATATGAACTCTGCAGTAAACTCTAAGCTCTATTTGCCAACAAGAAGGGAATCCCAAGGAGATTAAGAAGAAAAACCTATTAGGTGTCTAAATTTAGGTGGGAACCCAGCACAGTCAGGAAACCTGATGCTTCTAAGCCTGCCAAGACAAAGTCTGGAATATAACAGTGGCTACCACATTTGCAGCATCTTCTGCACATTGCTGCTGCTGTTCTTCATCCTCCTTAGCAGCCCAAGAAATTACATGGCAGGTTTTTCCCCCCCCTTTTTTAATATCACATTCCTGGTTTTAATTAAAGTATTTATAGTTCTACGTCAAATAAGCTGGGAGCTCTCAGGTCACCTSAGGTAGGCTGGGCTCCAGCTCATAGTGGTTACCTTAGGCAGCAGCTGCACATTCACATAATCACACAGCTCTGGCGTTGGCCCCTTTGACTTTCAAGCTTTTCAAAGGTTTCCAGGATGGTTCATACGTGCTAAAAGGAATCCAGTAAGCTGCAGTCTCCCCCTTTTTCCTAACAAGTTGCACCACTGGCTTCTCATCCACCAATGAGGCTGAATGACAATCAGACCCATTAACTGTGCAGAAATGACCCAAATACTAAAACCACAAATGCATCACCCGATTGGTCAAGAATCTGTAAAGCAACAGAAAGCCAGGAGATGTGAATCCTGCAAATGGAAAGCCCAAAGCAGCAAGATGCCCATTCAGCAACCCTTGCCACTGCTCAGCATATTCGTCCCCCAAAATTCTTTTTATGTCTATGAGTTCAGGATGTCCCATTGACACTTGGTCTCAGCTACCGGCTTTCTTTGCAAAAAGCAAAGATGTGGAGGTAAGAGTCAGGTGTTTGCCTTGTAGTTTGTCAGGAGAAAGGAAAGACATCACTACAGAGCAGTGGAAGCAGATTACGGCCCAGACAAGGTGGAAGCCAGTGGCAATGTGTCGCTCAGCTAGAACACAAAAAGCCAGTCTGGTAGGCCTAGGGAGGTGACCCTGAGCTGGTCTCACGTATGGACATCAAAGCACAGTGTTTGCATGGAGCCAACTGCATCACCTCTATTGCAGCTTCTGTCACCTGACAAAGGGACCCATCTGCAACAGAAACAGGACTGTCGGGCACCAGTTGCGACTGCAACACCAAGCCCTTACTCCTTGATACCAAACCGGCTGCATGGTCTCCATCAAACCAGCTGACCAGCAAGGTGAAAACTGAGAGGCTGATGAAAAGTGGGATATGCATCTCACCTGTGCCTCTCCAAAGCAGGGATCAGTCCTCCCTGGAGAGCAACAAAAAGGAGATAATGGCTGGGGGATACTTATCTTCTAAACGTATTTTTTCCAAAGCCACCTTTTGGCAGCACTTAGGTAAAGTGGTGCCCAAGTCCCACTACAAACCCCTGTGAATAAGGAGAGATGAAGGTTACATGAGCAGAGCCAAAATAGTGACATCCTGCACTCTCAGCCATTGCCAAAGCAAAGGAAAAAGCATTTGCTGCAGTTGCATGCACTGGGTGAGCGAGCTCCTCCAAAACCAGGGGGAGAAGCTCTGTTAACGTGGGCTCGCTGTTATTTACAGGGCAGCCGATGCCCACCGCAGGCGCACTGCGTTTTCCAGCTGCTTTCCAGCAGTGTCACTGTGATCCTGAGTATTGTGCTAGCACAAAGGCAGCCGCCCGGCCACTCCCACCGTGCTGCAAACTCATTCATTCCCGATGGAAGGGCCCCGCTAGAAGCTTTCCAAACAAGCTCTATTTAGTAGCAAACCCGCCCACGCCAGCGGGCCTGGAAAAGCTGGGGACAGGAGGAAACTGAAGCACAGAACTGGTCAAGGCTGTCAAGACAGATTGGGAGTACTGGGATTGCGATGCAGCACTGGTGCCGCCTGCCCACGAGATGGCAGAGCCGGCCGGGCTGCTTCGCCCTCCCCAAGAGCAGCTCTGAGGAGGGAGACACACCCTGTAGAGCCAAAACAAAGAGCTGGGCACAAGCGCTTTGCCCTCACACAGGAATGAAGCGAGAGTTTGAGGGAGGTTATTTATTTACTACACCTGCAAATAGTACCACCTAATACCACAGGCTTCCTTGCAACGTTTTGTTAAAAGCTATTGAGAGATGCCCGCAGCAAAACCCAAATTTACTGAATTGCCAGACAACTCCAGCATTTTGCTTAACGCCTGCAAGAGGGCACTTGGAAATACAATCCAAGATACAAATACAGATTCAGGTGTATCCCAGGAAGATGGCAGCATCAAAGAAATGTGCAATGGAGCTTTGCTCTTTCTCTCTCAAGCCTGGTGCTCTTGGTTATCTCTACTACAGCTGAAGACGCACATTTAGAAATGCAGAGCATTTGTATCACTGGATCATCCCCAAGAACGAGCCAAGAGGCCAGTGTGGCTCTCTGTCCATGCACGGCTCCCTGTCAATTTGGCACCTCCTAAGAGATGAGCAGGAAGTAAGTAGAAAGCATTTGCTAATAAGCAACAATAAGCAACATAAAGTTTTCAACACAGAGAAAATATTTTGCATCTCTGACTTAAAAAGTCTCTTTTTCAGAATACGCCTTCAAAACAACTGYAATGTGGGAAAGCTCCCTGGAAGTGAAAGGAAGGATTCATTTCCTYACACGCACCGTGTACCCTTGTGCACCGTATCCCAAAGAGCCACTTAAAACAAGGAAGGGATAAACTGCAGCCCAGGCACTGCCGGCGTCGACTGGGCATGTTCAAACCAGCCRACAGGTCGGGATTATCCCAGCTGTTGGGAAGCGTTTCACTTGTCAACGCGGGACGTGGTAAATCCTCTACAATAACAACGTGGCTTTTCGGTCCCACACACACGACGGCCCAGGCCTAGGTAGGCCAAGCTCTGAAATAGCRTAGCATTTACAAACCAGACCCGGGGTGCAAGTTAAACACCAAATAAAATATGAATTCTGCCAGGTAATTCTTCAAGGCAAGATTCAGAGCCACCACTCTGGCAATTAAGATCTGCAAATAACACCATACAAGTTTGAGATGTGGCTAGAAGCACTTGATTGATAGAGATTCTCCTTTGACAGTGGTATATAGGAGAATTAATTCATTAGAGTATCACAACAGCACAAGAGGATGCCCAGAAAGACCCGGCTGGCTTAATAGCTATCACTTATTAAAGAAATTCAACTCCAGCTCTGGAGAAGAATGTCAACTCCTGGCACAGAATGAGAGCTTCTTCTCTGAAAGAAACTCCTAACAGTTTCTTCTAATCTTCTTTGCTTCTTTTGGATAGTTTCTTCTTATAGTGCAAGGTGCCATGATTAAAACATCACCTCATCAGCATCAGTCCCACTCAGTGAGGGACACTGAAGTCCCTCTCCTGAATGGGAAGGGATCTGCATCCTGCTGCCCTGAGCCACAAGTCACTTACCAGGCAGTGCCCTTATTCCTTGCCTACTTTTGCCTCCTATCCATTAGAGGCAATTGCCTGGGTAATTAAGAGAAAGTGCCATCCTGAAAGGAAAACTCCACCCTCAGATTCTGCACTTCTGCATTCAGCTYGCCTGGTGTGACCTTGGGTATTAAGCACTTACCCTCCCTGTGCCTTAGTTCTCTAACTAACCTCCCTCTGTAGACTGCATTCCTGTCTCCTACTCTCCCAAGGGATATGTTCAACTAGTAAGAGTCCTTAGAAGAGGGTCACAGTCCTGGCAACCAGGCACAGCCTGTGACCCCAAAAATACGGTCCCAGCACATCGGGAAACTCCCTTCAATTCTATACATAAAATAGTTTCAATCATTCCCCAGAGAAAATAACCTCATTTTGTAGACTTACTCAGGCTAAATTTACTCTCGGCTAACCCTGATGTTTTCTGCCTCTGACCTCAAGTCCAGACACACTGAGCACRTAAGAGACTGAGCAGAGAACAGAATCACAGAATCACAGCTGTATGAAGTGCTTCTCTGTGCCAAAGGCAGCAGAACTTCTCCACTCTTTTCGCGTCTTTATTGCCAGCTAGTTTACTCAAAAGAAATAGTAACACAGATCATCACAAGACTTGAGATGAGCAAGGCTTTTCCTCACATGATGCATAAGCAAAAATCCCAGCAGGCTCCTACTCAGGGCTGAAAATCRAAACACTGCCATGGTACATGGGACGTCTCAGCCCTTTCCTAAGACCAAGAGGAGCTGTTCTTAAGACCCAAAGGTGACCTCAACAAGAARCGTGCAGAGCACCTTCAGAAAGGTGCATAATGCAGGGCACTCAGCTCTCTTCAGGACTAGGGCACGGGAAAGAGCAAGGGGGGCTCAATGGGGCTATTTAATTAAAGGCCACATCCTACTATTCCCTAAAATCTGAGTGCCAAAGGTCAGTTAACCAGAGCTACCAAAACTAATTGAAGAGGATGGATCTGGTGTGAAAAAGGCTAGAGGTCACTTACAAATGAATAATCATTATGTTCACACACACACGCATGCTTCAGGGTACAAAGATCTGAATCAACATAGGCATTGATGTATTTTTGACAGCATGATTCCTTCTCATGAAACCTGAAGGATCATAGCTCAGGCTATCTGCAGTGCTTAGGAGGTTAAGCCCTAGGGAAATTAATGGAGTCACAGCCTTGCAGGATCTTGGCCTGAATTTCTTAGCTGGAAGTGGTGGTGGATCCAAAACTTTCAYAGGATTTAACCAAATAGCAGTGAAAGCCCCTGTTGCCCTCGGGCCACCGCTGCCAGCTTAGATCACTCACCTGACCTGGGAGCTTTCCCAGCCTCCGTGGATCATTTAACGAGGACAGGCAGCAAAGGCAGCGGCTGGGGTATGAGCAGTACCGTGGAGCAGAGATGGCTCCGACACCTACCTGCCACACGGGAAGGACCTTCTCGATGTCGTTCAGGTTGATGCTGTCGCCATCCTCGTATTTCCCTTTGCCRAGTCTACAGCAGGAAGAGAACAAAACAAAAGCTCATGACCCAGGCAGGAGACCCTCACARAAATAGAAATGAACACACCTCCAAAACGCTGCCACACACGCCCAAAGCCATTTCTACCACGTGAGTGCTTCCAATCCCACCCGCCAGCACCAGCTGCCTCTTGCCAGAGCATTAAAATGCTCTTACCACGGCCTGGTTGCCACTCTTGGGAGAAAACCTAAGGCAGTCAGAACACTAATATTAGGTGATTTGAAAGGAGTGAATTCCCATACCAAGGCAAATGGAAGTCACATTCCATTTGCATAAAAAACAAGGAAGAAAAATGTAACCATAAGTGTTTCTTTTGAGCTGCTGCTCATTTACTAGACTCCCCCCGTGCTCCTGTTCTCCTGCTGAGAAAGATGGCAGCGAGCAAGCATAAATTTAAATCACAAACAGGCAAAAAGCAGTACACAACAATCAATACAAATATAAACATAAATTTTGAAACACAAAAAATTGGCAAGAGAAACCAAGCGTAACAGACCAAATCCACGGCTGCCGGGATGATTAGCAAGCTTTACTAGATCAAGAAATAATAACAAGAATTCTGAAAATATTATGAGTCTGCTACTACTTGAATGCAAATCACTTGTTAAGAGGAAGGAAAAATTGTCAATCTATACAGTCTTCTGCATTTATAAACAATCAGAACAATCTTTTTTTATCCTGTGAGAATGATCAAAGTATTTTTCAGTCACTTAGTGATAAGATAATGTGAAACAAGGTACACGAGCAAACCAATCAGAGAGCAGCAGATCAAGGTAAATGGTGTCTAGGGGGCCAAGATCAGCTCTTGGTGAAATCACGGTCATAGACCTCTCTGGAGATCCCAGAATATCCAGAAAAAAGTGCCATGCGTTGAAGCACCTTTCTGGATATTCAGTAAACTCAGCCAGCATCATTTCAGTGGATGCTTTCAGTGGAAAGCTCATGAATGTCCCACACAACAAACTTAAAAAGGAATAAAAAAATCTTGTCTCTATTTCTTCCCTTCTAATTGGTGTAACCTATGACTTGTGTTAATCACATTCTGAGAGATGAACTGTTTGTGCCAATGACATGCGTTTAACCTAGAAACTTAAGAGTTACTCACATCATTCCAAATATTCTGAAAATTAGTTTATTTACCTGCTATAAATGTTTAAAAAGTGCTGAAGAGCCTTACACAGTTAAGTGCTTTTACTTCTTGTAACCCCAGCACCAGTTACAAAGGCAAATGCTGATCCCTGGGCTGAGCAAGGATGGCTACCAGGAGTTAGCCCAGATAAGTGGATAGCACTTGCCCACACTTTGGAAAAAAAACAGCTCACTAACAGATAAATTACTCTGAGAGTGAATTCTTATCACCTACATAGAATAGAGTAGCACTGAAAAAGATCACTTAGGATTTTCTACTCCCTATTTTCTACCTTTTCTCATTTTTCCTTCATCTACAGATAAAAATGATTTGTGAAAAGAGCAAAAATACAGCTAGATAAAATGTAGCTGTGGGGTAACTATACACTTTCTTCAGCAGAGATCTTCTAGGAGTTGCATCAAGAATGTATTGAAACTTTGGGTCAAACTGGGATCTTTCTCCCAACACTTAAAAGTGGTTCAGTCTATGAAATTTAGCTTGGACCCAACGTGGTCTAAAACTGAACTCCACCAAGCAATACAAAATATAGTGGACAGCTCTGCTCCTGCCCAGAACGGCTTGACCAAGTTAAAAACCAGGCGCTTCCATTTCTGATTCAGGAGATGGCAAATCCCACCTGTGACCAAATCTTCTGTATGAGCCATACGACCCAGTCAGCCTGCCCACTACAAGGAGAAGTTATATGTCACTGGAGAGAACACCGTCACCAGTGCTCCCGGGGCCGCGGCCCCTCCACGGACACGCAGCACTCACCCTTCTCTGTCTATGTGAGGCAGCGGGTGTTTGGAGGTGTTTCGGAGCTTCCTGTGAAACTGGGTGAAGTCTAGTTTTTCAGGCTGCAAGTCCCACGTGGCCCCACTACGAGAGAAAAACGGAGACATGCAAAGAAAGCAAGCACCCTACTATGTAGACACAGCAGGGCTGAGGAGCAGGTGGAGCATCTGAGCTTCCCCAGAGGAGGAGGAAGGCTGCTGCTTCTGGAGGCTCTGCTCCAGAACACACGACAGACCTCCAGCCTTTACACTGCTGCATTATGTGCCATTTCGTCAGGTTTTGGGAGATGCTGAGCTCTCCAAAGGAGGAGCTGCATGTTCTAAGCTCCTGCTTTCAATGGAGATGTAGTCTATACCTTGACAGCTATACCTGCTCTTTAAACCAAGTTTTTGCAGCAGGCATTAGCCAGGTCCATGAAATGCAGAGGCTCTGTTCCCTCACAGGCTGCCTGCTGCAATGTGTCCTTCATCGGCTGGGGCGCCGGATTAAATCCCAGGGGAAACATTAACTCCTGCAGGCTCCATGCAGGTTCCTGTCGTGCTTCAAGCATAGTGCAGGGAGATGCACACGCCTGGATGGAAAGCATATGTCCCCGATCTCAGCTGCCATTGCTTCAGTGGGGCTGCACGCTCATTTTCCCAGTGCTGGAACGGCAGCTGAGCAGCAATTCTCAGCAGCTGCGAAGCAAAACGCATAAGCTGCCAATTAACAGGAGAAAAAATCCCCCAAATCTGGGAGCTCGGAGTTGCTTTGGTCCTGCCCGGCCAGCTACAATTAATCATATCAGTAACTTATTCAGCCATCTGCAGCGCGCTCAGCGGCCTCACTTAGCACATGGGAYGCTTCTGCCATGGGCTGAACGGTGAGGAGGAGGAAGAGCAGTGACAGGGCCTGGGCCACAGTGCCACCCTATGCAATCACCTCCAGCACAACACGCTAA
The DNA here is from genome assembly GCF_003342845.1 of Nothoprocta perdicaria. Classification (NCBI taxonomy): domain Eukaryota; kingdom Metazoa; phylum Chordata; class Aves; order Tinamiformes; family Tinamidae; genus Nothoprocta; species Nothoprocta perdicaria. The sequence goes on from NW_020454094.1 coordinate 1,740,305, forward strand.
CAAAAGCTAAGGGAGCCCACGTTTTAAAAGACATTTATTGAAGGGCTTACCTGAAGGACTCAAAGGTATTGGCTGCCCAGATGTCCGTGCCCAGCATGTCCAAGTTTCCCTCTTTGTTGCCATTCTGAAAAGAAGGGGGGAAGGCRGTTACTTGTAGGAGGGAAGGGGTGAAGCTCCTTCCAGCCGTTGGCCCAGCTCCAGGCCTGTGTGCAGGCCAGGCCCAGCCCACAGCAAGAAAGGCGAGCGCTGCAGCTTGGCGCGTGGGCCTCACCATGGTCACAGGGCCTCCAAGGCTCTTGGGGCTTTCTCGTTTCCCTGTCTGTCTGAGGAGGGTGGTAACACCAGCACAGGGAGGTTCTTTAGAGAGGTCACAGCCCATGAGCTGAAAGGTCGGCTCAACTGGGGGTCACAGCAACGTTCAGAGTGGTCGGTGGCTGCACGCAGTGACGTGGCAGGTCATGAGAAGCCTTAGGTGCATAACGACAGCAAGATGCTAGGCCACCAGCAACTTTGAGTCCCCTCACTCACTAAAACAGGGGGTTTTGGAGGCAGGGAGCGACACACAGTTTCAACCTTATGGACACACAGCTGTGGACAACATAGAGTGGACAACACACAGCTTCTGCTCCAACTTGGGCACGTCCTGCTACCCCACCTTCCACAGCCAACGCTGGGGCACGAGGCCTACATGACCCACCAGGGCCCAGCTCCCCAGCTGGGCAGGTTTGACATGCTGCTGGTGAAGACACCCAACCTGGGCAAACCACAGAGCAAGTTCTCCCCTACGAGGATGAAGCCGACTAGTGAGACATGGGGCAGAGCAGCCTGAGGAACCTCTAAACCCCTCTAGAATCTACCATCACGTTAGCTGCCTTTTTGAAGAGCCCCAGCAGCATGACTGCTCTCTGCTCAAACTAAATCTCACCGTGGGATATAGCAGCGTGTCAGAACTAACATCACCACAGCTGTAGGCCTCAAGATCCTACCAGTCATTGCTAGAAAGCTGCTACACAGAACATTCAAAGCCTCGTGCTGAGCTTGCCAATACATTTTTTCTCTCTTCCTCAAAGGCATCAGCCATTCACATGAAGCGTGGAACTAACTGCAATTAATACTAGTTTGTTTTTTGTCTCATTGCTTCTGCTTGGCCTGACATCAGGCACAACCCAGGTCCAACCTCCCCATTGAAATGCATCTTGCGAGGGCTTTTTGAGGAAAACCTCTGTCTCGAAGGCAAAACCACCCTCTGTTCTGCAAAGCTGACTCCACTGTGTGCATGTCACACGCTGCTGACTCCTGCACCCTTCCCTGTCAGACAGCAGCACCTCCAGCAGCATCCGACCAGCACGTGGAGGACGTGGCAGCCCTGGGCCTTACAAGTCAGCATGTGCCACCTCTGCAACAGAAACTGCCGGAACCTCTTGCTCTGCCTCCAAACAGTGAAATCTCAGTGTTTGTAAGGAAAGGACATCATGCTCGGCTCCCTTTCCACCACAAAAAAAAAACCCCACACATAGGACTACATGGTCGTGCTGGACTGGTTCTGGGGTCTTCATGAAAGAAGATTTGGATTTCTTCTGCAGCCTGTTTAAAACGTTTCAGCCCAAATGGTGCCACCACAGAGAAATGAGTGTAGGACAATGAGGCTCATGTAGGCTCTGATTTCAGAGGGGCCCAGACCGTGTCCAGCAGCCTTCACCACTGCAGGGCCGCACAGCAAGACTCTCCGCAAAAGCAGTTTTAGGCTGTTTTCAGCCACGGGCACTATCAAAATAGAAATCAAATAAATAAATAAATAAAAAGCAGGTCTGTCTACTCGCACAAGCAATTCTTTAGCAGTGTGGGCCCAMGGAGCAGCATTTTATTGTCATGTACTGCTGTGCTTGGCACAGCTGGTCTCTCTGAAGATCATCCACGCACTTCCAAGTGTTAATCTGCTGTATTTTTGCTGATAGTTGTCCTGCAAGCTGCTGCTTCTCATGTACAAGGTGCATTTAATCAGTTCATAAAATCATGATACCCATGCTGAAAACAAACAGCAAAGATTCCTAGGAAGAAACATTCCTTAAAAACACATATAGCTTTCCTGAGAGACCAACAATTTTTAATACTAGCAATAACTGAAAACTCATCAAAACTGGACCATTTCTTAGTGAAGCCCCATATCACAATTTGCACACAAACTGAGTGCTGCTTTTCCAAAGAGAAGGGTGTGCCTCTCCAGCATACTACAGATGGCCAGATTTGAGAGCTATTCCCAGGACAACAAACAATTTAGGCAACAGATGTTCAAAACACAGTTGCATTGCTCTTTTTCTACCTACCTCTTCCTAGAAGTRGTCTATGGATGATGACTTTAACCTTCTGGGATCTGCAGTTTAATATATTTCTGTACACAAAGAAAACTAACAGAAAACCTCCTATGATTAGTTACGGAAACAGAGCTCTTTAATTTCATCAAACATAAGTGAAATTTTTCTCAGAGAGAAATTTGTTTTCTAAATACTTAGAGGCATCCTCATCCAGTGTAATGAGTAGGAACRTGCTGGTCTTCTGAGTTATCACCCCAAGAAGAACCACCTCTTCKTGCAGACAGCAGCATTTCCCTGCACAGGGGCTTCCTATGGACATGGTGTATTTTAAGTATCKGTCAACGAGCTACCAACAGTAGGATTTCCCCAGAGGACAGTGTTTAGACTGAGGGAGAAAGTGTAGGACCATGTCCTAGCCCAGTTACAATGAGGATGAGACAAATCAGCAATACCCTTATAGAACAGCCAAGACTACAGTGTGGAGATGGGTTCCTAATGAAATAGGTTGAGTCATGAAACTGTTTTCCAATTCAGCTTGGTGCTGAATAATCCCTAAAATAATTCCTAAAAACGAGATGGAGATCACAGAGGCTCAGAAGATGGGTCTAAGCTTTTAGCTGCTGTTGGATACCCACAGCTCAACCAGACTGCAACTCATCTGGTCTAGACCATCCCTGTCACTTCCAGGACACATTCAAAATATTAGTTTCACTCCACAGAAAAAGGCAACTGGGACAAATGATAGTGCAGTTTGTCATTAAGTTGTGCATCACTATGATCCTTTCAAGACAGTCCTCTTGTCTTCTGTCTCCATTCAAAGGGCATGCAGTGCAGTTGCTGTACCAAGAACCAAAGAGAGAGTGGGGCAGCACTCACTCTTCAGGGCAGCAGCTCTACACCAGCTACAAGGCACTATGAAAGCTCTCAATAAGATACTGAGATCTAATAATAATTCAAAAAAAAAAAGTCTCTCCACTTCTCAAGTTCAGAGGGAAAAGAAGAAAACACATATTTAAGAAGTTACTTAAGAAGTTACTTAAGAAGTTCCCCCAAGTCTGTAATTATAATCAGCTTTAACTTGGAGTTCTCAGTGACCCAACCCACAGAGTTAGATAATAATTTTCATCAAAAAGGGGTTAGGACTGTTGAAAATTAATTAAGCCACCAGGAATGATGACTGAGAGACAGGTTAATGAGAGTGTCACAAACACTCGGAACGATCAGTGATTCACTAAAACAGCCCCTACGCACACGGTGCTTTAACTGCATTTCCATAACCTCCGTCCCCCCGCTCCTGTGAGCACAGACCCAGGTGACTAAAACCCACACGGAGCACTGCTGAACCGCTGCGGCTGCACAAACACACACAGGGACAGACGACCCCGGCACCGGCGCGTGGACTCTGCGCTCGTGCATGCAGCTTCAGCAAATTCCCCACATAAAGTCGGCATTTACATGCACGCGGGCGCCTGTCGAAACCCCAGCTCAACCTGACACCGGTTTCTGTTATTGCTCCTCATTACCATTCCCTAGCAAATCATGGCAAATGCAAAACCATGCTCTTCATTGCTTGACTGCTGCAGCACGTCTAATCACTGAGCTTAGCATTAATATAAAATAACACGCAGGGTCAGCTGAGTCTTAGCACTGCCCGTGGTGTAAATGCAGGGATTACCCTGGGGGATGTGGTATTTTTCCAGCGCATGTGAAGTCTACATTTGCCAATATCTCCCCTCCCAACCTCCTCCGCCACTGCCTATGACCCCTGGCTGCACTTGGCTGGAAAACAGRAAAGAGCACATGCAGGTAGAGCTGCCTAAAAAGGCTCTGATTTAAGTTGCTGTTGTTGCAAAAATGACAATTTGTCAAAACTGAAGGTTTCCTTAAAAAAAAAAAATCAGCAGTTTTGGCAGGGGACATGAAGGAGGTTCCCAGTGAGTTCAGGTGGGAACTGACCTCAACACGGATCAAAAGTCACCTCTCAAATTCCCTTTTTTCAGATCAGGAAAGTAATTCCCCACCTCGCCCAGCCAAGAGCCCCCACAGAAAGCAGCGGGTGTCAAGGGCACAACTACTACCGTGCCACGATGTCCACTCGTCTTAAGCTCCTGCCACAGATGAGCTTCTAACAGATACTTGCCCAAAAGAATAACTGAAGACATCTCTTTATGTCCCCAGTTTCGACACACCTAAGCAGACACACGCCTTGCCGTGGCAGCCAAGCCACGGACGCTGCACGACCAAGCCGTCGGCGTAACTCACAGCTCACACGCACGCCCTCCACGTGGACACAGCCGCACACAAGCCACGTTCTCCAGAGGTGCCTCCGGTGGCCAGCCAAGCAAAGGACACGACTGCAGCACTCGTCCGCCAGCTCGCCCCACCGGCACTACCACATATACCTTGGTCGAGCGACTCAACTGGCTGCTTCTCCCGCGGCTGCCAGACCTGGAGCCAGACCCACGCGTGGAGCCCGAGCTAGGCCGCGATCCTGAGCTGCCACTGCTGCTGCGATCCCACTCTTCCTGGAAACGACAAACAAGTCGCTTTAGTTACTTTAGTCACCGGCTTTAGTCGCCAGCCCGCACGCTGTTCCCTTGGAAGGGCCAGAGGCCGGCCCAAGCCCGCTGGCCCCGCGGGGACGGGTTCTGCTCTGCTCTCTTAGAGTCCTTCGGCATCTCGAGGTCGCGTCTTCTCGTGTTAACCCAAGGCTGAGGGGTGACGTTATGGGAAGGCAGGATAAGGTCTGGCTCTTGAGCTTCGGTTTAGCAGTCTATGAGAGGGGAATTAATACTTACCGCCTTTACATTCACGAGGGTGAATTGTGCATATTCAGCAAGCTCACATCTTCCAAAACTGTCTATATGTCCTCAATACTCCCCAAACCTAAACCATCTGCTCAGTCACCTTTGCTCTGGGCTTAGACCACAGCTGGACTCCAGCTCTTCATGCACCTAAATACACTGGGATTTCACCAGCCCAAAGCCTTAAACAAGCAATTATTTTAGTCTATCAAAGAGCCACGCCTCACGTTCTGCCTTTCTTCTCCTAGTGCATGTTCTCCTGCCAGAGGCCCGGCAGGTTTCTTGCTCAGTCAGGTGCCCACAGGATGAGCGGAGTCATTGGGAAACCAAAGGCAGCAAAGCCACGGATTTACCCAAACCGCCCGCACGGCAGCCAGGGAGGAAGGAGGGTTTTGCCAGGGCAAACGCTTCAAAAACTTTGCTCAGAGGCTGGGGCTAGAGCTTTGAAGTGACCTAAGACAATTAAAAGCAAAAAAGGATTTTCTCAAAGCACAAGATATTCAGCTCTTTCCCATATTCTGAAAACAGGGAAAATAAAAAAGCAACTGTGTGGTGAAGGACTGGGCTAAGAGCTCACTGCAATTATATGTTTGCTAGGCTGGGGTTTCACAGCTTAGTCTAACCCGCCTGCCCTGGCCCGTGTGCCAGGATTGCATCAGTTTTTATTTACTTAATTAAGCAGCACGCTGCGTAAGCGAGGCYGCATTTGAGCCTCTTCCCCGTGGCCTGCACAGCAAGCGCAGCGCAGGGACGCCGTGCCCCAGCTGCAGCATCCACGGCCACGTTACGCGGTGCTGCGGCTACGGCACCGTGCGCGTAGGTGACGTAGGAGGGGTCGTGGCTCTTCCCAAGGGATATCACACCAATGGGTCTTCTTCTCCCCTTGCCACAGCGCAATCTAAACCTCCCAACGGCTGAGAAATCACTTGGTCATAAATATCAAGCTGAATGATAATAGGACGGTCTATGATGAATTGTGAATTCTGAAAAATATCAAGCAAGACAAAAAGTTAAGGGAACTGTTAAACTGGCATGGAGGAAAAATTGGATTGGTGCCACTGGTSAGACACAGGGCAGTGGCAGCTTGGGATGCCTTGGGACACCCAAGGCATGCCCATGTCTTGCAGGCATCCCAGGAATGGAGAGCAATTTTATCTGATGTGGGGAAGACACAAGCACAGAGTGAAAAGCAGAAAAATGACTCTTTACCACCCAGCTGTTGGAAGAATCMATGATGAATGTTATTGTATCCTACATCCTAAGGCCAGGGGAAAGGGTGTCCTGTCTGTCTAGGTCAGCACTGGTGGGTGCAACACATGGGCTACAGGGTGCCTTTCAAACCACCTCTATAAAGATAGAATCAAATGTACCCAGAGCTGTAKTTCTTACACTTAAGAGATAACATTTGGGGATGTATTCGGAAAGCCAAGAAGTACACAGAGAWTTTTGGAGGTATTTGGAGAAAAACAAACAAAAAACTCATCTTGAAACATGAGCCTGCTCCAAATGTTCCTTACACTTCAAAAGAGTCACTGTGAAGAAAACCCCATGACTACCCTCTGAACGGCGGTCACTTTGCAGAGAGAGACAAAAAATAAATAAATCAAAGATGTAACATCCCTCAGGAGGCATCACAAAACCAGACCGGTTAAATCACATGCTTGAGAAATTTGAGACCTCCACCTTGAAGTTTCTTCTCCACTTTCCTCAGGAATCCCAGAACCACAGAAAGGGTTGAGGTGGGAAGGGACCTCTGGAGATCGCTGGTCCAACCGCCCTGCTCAAGCAGGATCACCTGGAACACGTTGCCAAGCCTCATACTTGGCAGCTCTTGGTGGTTTCAAGTASAGCTGGTTATAGTTACAAGCCTGATTTGTGCTTGTGGTGGCCTGCAGATCAACGAGGGGGATTCAGGGCACTGGCTCAGGAGACCCCTGCCAGGCTGCACCCCAGTCACCCTGCCCAGGCTGAAACTCAGCACCTACCTGTACAAATACCAGASAGGGGGCTGGCCAAAAATCACGCCAGGAGGAAGGGGGGGATTAATTCCACCCTGTGGCAACATCTGGACTCACTTGAGACGCGACAGCGCAAACGTCATGAACCAACAGGATAATAGTCACCGATATTGCTTCCATTCTGTCTCTTTGTTTGCTGGCTCTAATTCATGGCCCATGGGCTTTTTCACTCTTGTATTCCTCATCATCTGCGTTTTCTATCCTTTTCACACAAAGGAACCTTTTATCAGTCAATCGCTGGGCTTAACATTCATCATAGGTTGCCAGGGATCACATACAGCACTCTTACACCTCCAGCTAACTGCAAGATTATCTACAAGTCTCCCACGTGATATTTTTGTTAATTTAAGCCAGCAAAGTGAAGAACAGATCGGATTCCTCTGCAGCTCTGAAAGTAGCTGAAGAAATGGTTGTAATGGCAAAATATTCTCTGTTCCTTGTTCTTGCCTCCCACCGACCCACTGCCTCCATATCCCTGTCCCAACATTCTCTGTTGAGGTGCTCCACAAAAGACCAAGACTCTTCCAGTACCATGAACGACCCTTGAGCTCTTGCTTCCATTTCTCACCAAGCTSCAGTCCCTTTCTATATCTGCCCTTTCCACCAGAAGGGGAACTCTAAGCTYGGAATGGGACATCTCAAGAGATCAATGGAAACAGCTGCTTTCACCCATGCAAATCCTGCAGGCCAAGTCTACAGCCTCTTGGGAACCACGAGGCCTGTGCACATTAATGCCTCCAACCACCCTCCTTTAGGAACTAGTTGTCACATCTCACATTTGCATTTTAATTAACAATAATAACATGTTTCACTTACATCGCAATTTTCATCTTCACAGCTCTTTGCAGCACGAACTAATTAAGCCTCTTTCCTTTCCCAGACCAAGAGTTGATGCTTTTTGCTGCTTCAGCCCAGGTCTGAAAGCACCATTCATGGAAAGAGAGGGTGGTTTCCCCAGCTGTTCCGAAATGGAAGCGCAGCCACCGCCTACGCGGGTGCCCTGGCCTTGCTTTTACAGCAAGCTGCGCTGGGAGAAGCATAGGGAGAAGTATAAATACCCRGAGAAGCATAAATACAGCAAAGCCACCAGCCTCCAGAGGCCGGGGACAACGTCGAGCTCCTCGTCACGCTCGACATGGTGCCACAATCCCCCCTTCAATTTAATATCCAGCTGCAGGGAGTCCTGCAAAGGGCTCCAGCACCCACCCAAGCCCTCAGGCTCCCCTGGACGCCCAGTAGCTGCGCAGGAATGATAGAGCCTTAGCCCCACTAAGAAGCAGAGCCAGCAGCTACCATGTAAAGGGGCCTTTTTGAGGTTTCTCCAGTGTAAATTTTCATGCACCTACTTCCCCCTGCAGTTAAATCATCCAGTGATGCAGAATTTTGACACCAGACTCCGAGTGTTTCTTTCAACAAGTCCCTGCTCTTCTAGAGCTATTCAGGAACAGCTGTTCTACTGCTTTTTCTCCCACAGATAATAAATAATTGAGAAGAACTCTTTTAAGCAAAAAAATTTACCCAAAATATTAACGAGGGACAAACTCCCGGCTTCTTTATTCTCTATGCATTTTATAAAGTGACAAAAAAAACCTTGTCGAAAACTCAGCCACTATAAAAAACCACGCAGAAGAACCAACCACATAGAAAACAACAAGCAGTTACACAAAGAGTGCTGCAAAAAACAATTCCGTTTTCTAAGGTTTTACATCTCAAAGCTGAGTGTTTCTGGATGCCCTGACATCTAATAAAAGTGCACTCATGGCTTCTCCCTCCTGCAGACACATCTGGATGGGAGGCACGTTCAGCACAAGGCAAGAGGATATTTTTCCTATTTACCTCCTTCCTCTCTCCATCTTTTCTCAGAGAAAAACTAAGGCTTTCTCTCTTCCCCCTTCTGCCAGTTTTTWCAAAAAATATAAAAAATAAAAAACACAGAAATGAAAAAAAAACAAGGCAGGGAGGATTTTGCAAGCCAGAGCTGCCTTTCAAGCACCAACGTGGAGCCCACCCTACTGTCTCCCACAGCATGGACTGCAGACAGAGCTCTTCAAGGGAGGGGAAGTGTCTAACTCACATCGCTGTCTCTTCAGCTATCAGCTGCCTCATGGTTATGTCTACTGATGCACACACTTCCTCCATTGCAAAGGAAACCTCCTCTTTGTGCTTTTTGTTTCGGTTCAGTCTCTGCTACATTTGCTTTTAGAGTCCCCTTATCACACCAGCCTCCTCATGCAGCCACCAGCTCCTGGAACCAGTTTCCAAAGGACAGCTCCAACAGACGTGCAGCTGCCTGCGACCTGCACCAATGACCCACGTACAACTGCATTAGCTCTGTGGTTTCTGCTCTGCTCAGCCTCCACCGGATTTCCAGGTTAAGGATGCTCATTTGGAGCTACCAAGCCCTAACTGGCTGGTTTTCCATAGAATCATAGAATCACAGAATGCCCAAGGTTGGAAGGGACCTCAGAGGTCATCGAGTCCAACCCCCCTGCTCACGCAGGGTCACCTAGAGCACGTGGCACAGGGCTGCRTCCAAGCGGGTTTTAAAGATCTCCAAAGAAGGAGACTCCACAACCTCTCTGGGCATCCCACCTCCTAAGTTAATTCAGTGGTTTTCCTGCCAAGACTGCCCCAAGGAACACTGAGTTTGCACAGGGCGGATCAGCACAAGGAACTGCAGCGTGTTAGCAGGCGCTGTGCAGCTGGATGGAGAGAGGGCTGGCACAGGGAAGGGGAACCTTCTGCTCCCAGGATTATATGTCACTTGTTTTGCTGAGCAAGCAAAGAATGACACTTAAGCTCCAAACCCAAACCCAGACGATTTAAACCAGGTGGAGGCTGTTTAACCAGCAGGAGGAAATGAATTAAGCAAGCACAAAGACCTTGTCAGCCTCTTTACAGCCCACCCACTCTAAAGTTGGTCTTGGAAGCCACAGATCTGGGGCATTACTGGGCCCACTGCTGTCAGTGGTTTAAGCCAGCTGAACTAAAAGGCAGGTCAGACCTTCTTTAACACTAAGTTCATGACTTGCTTCCAAATTCATTTTATTTTCTAAGTCTGCATGCCACAAAAATAGGATAATCTTTCTTCTGCATCTYCGGCTCCCCCTCATTTCCCAGAAGCTACTGAAAAGGAAAATATTAGTTTGASCTTCTATTTCCAGCATCAGATATTCTCATCCAAGACAATGGGGCTTTCTTTATGGAAAAGCACCATTTTCTTCTCTTTCCAAAACAGAAAGCTTTAAAATCACTAACTTGGCCAATCCCAAATCATCAAAATACTCAAACGGGTGCTTCTCTCCACTCTTCCCCAGCCCTACCAAGCCCAAGACTTTGCTCTCCCTGTGCTCTGAACACTGAGACCCTGATTTCAGCAGTCTCCTCTCAGCTCCTTCCCAGCTCGCTAAGCAGACACCACGACCCAGCCCTTTACCTAAYGAATGGCTCTCAAAGACATATCAAAGAGTTTCCGATTTGCAACAGCCTCGCTAGGGGAATGCAAATAAAGTATTATGTAAGATCCTCGCACTGGGTCTTTCAGAAAAAAAAATAAAAAAAGAAAAAGGATGTAAAATGATTCCATTATAACAACTTTCCTCATTTTCTTGGCATCCCGGTGCACAGAGGGTATCGGGCACGCGGGAGTGGGTTTCAGCCCAGGGCTTCCAGAGCACTAAGGGATTTCCCAAGGGAAAGGCAGCAAACAGGAGATGTTTCTGCTCCCTCTGAGAGCCAAGGGGAATGTTAGATGAGCRAAGTGTGATTATATGGGATTGGGTTCTCTTAGCAAACCAAAGGCTTGTGAAATGTTTGCCACGAGATGGTCGGTGTGATCCCTTCTTCCCCACAAACCGCCCTTTACCAGTCCCCTGTCCATAGAACCAGAAAGAGGAGAATTAAAGGTTTCCAGGGGAGGTTTGCTCCAACTTTACACCGGCTGCACCTAGTGCAGAGTGCTGCCCTATGGGCACTGACCCCCTTGCAGTCTCTCACTGCAACTACAGTGAGATACTCAGCAGGTATCTGAGCAAGGAGCATAAAAAATGGGGTGAACATGAGGGGATCTTTTCTGGAGACACCCGAGAGCTACAGAAAACCTGCAATGCAGCAACACCCTGGACTGGAAGTTGCATCAAGACATGTTATTACTCATAAGCAGGCACATTACCCAGGAATGCCCCTCGTCCTCTTTGGAATCCAGCTGCCCAACACCCCGTGGATGTTTATGTGCACACACAATACATAAATATGCGTAGATAAATATGTAACACACCTCTACGCTGCTTCATTTCGCTTGCAGTAACCAGGCAGTTCCATGGAGCCTGCCCCAATTCTTGCTTGGCAAGAAACAACAGATGGTTGCTCCCCATTTCCCTTCTCCCTCAGTGTTCAGGATCTCACACGTCTCCATCCTAAACGGGAGGACTCTCATGGCTCTCCACAGAAGAAGCCCCTTTGCCATCTCCAGCGAGGGGAATATCATGGTCACCGCACCCAGGGAATTTTTGCAGTAACCGATTTTTGCAGTAACCAGAGCCAATACAAATTTTACATTCAAGTATTTCTCATCTAAACTGGTACTTCTTGAGCAACAGGCAATAGAGAAATTGCAAAAGGAAATAAGATAAGGAAATTGAAAATGCCCTTTCCAACAAAACCTCTCAAAATCCATTACAAATTGTGATCAAAAAAAGCTTAACAACCTCCCTTGGGAAATAATCACCAAGTCTTTTTCCCTAGTGTGTTTGAACAGTAAAACGTCATTTACACTTAAGACAAATATCCTTTTAATTAATTTTTTTTTGTTGAAAGATACCGATTGAAAAAAAATCACTGGCCAGAAACAACAGTAGACTGGACCTAATTCACCCCAKCAGTGTTTCAGTCACGTATCAGCAAGGGAAAGCAAAGCGGAGCTGGGCACAAGCACCACGGCTTGCAGCTCCTCTTGGTGCCAAGGAGAATTTGTGAGTAGCTGCTCAAGGAAGCCGACCATGCATAGGGCTGATGATCAGCTCTGCTGTAGGCTGGGAGAGAACCCAAACGCCAGGAAAACAGATCAGCAAGTGCAGCCTGGACATCTGTGAGCGTTATCTGTAYGTGCAAAACAAGCTCCCTGTCGGAGGGGATCAAGAAGGTGCAACAGCCAGGAAAAAATGACATAAAAAGGAACAAAGGAAAAGACGGAGGCACGAGGCAGGTGAAAGATGTCGGGGCGGCGCCTGTCRAGCCAGAAATGCCTCGCTGCCGCCCGGCCTCCGCCTCCTCCCGCGGCACAAATCCGCCGGGAGCCGTTGGTGCCGGCGCGGCAGCCGAGCCCGGGAGCCACTTGCCGCTCGGCTGCCGCGGGCTCGGCACGCGAACCGGGCACGCTGTGCGGCGGGGAGAAGCGCCCCTGCCGAGAGGCGCCGCGAGCCGCGGAGCGCCGGGAAGGGCACGTCTGCGCCGTGGGCCCGGCCCGCGCGGCGGCCGCAGGGAGCGGGAGGAGGAGGAGGATTCGTGGCCACGCACCTCAGCGCGACCGGGAGACACAGATCCAAGCTGGAACAGCCTGAATCCGCAATTAATGCCTGCYGCCTTCGGAGGCTGCTCTGAGGCAGCCTCACTGCACTGAGTGCATCCTCCACGGCACCCTCCTGCTCCCGTCTCCATTACACAGAGGTGTTTGTATATAGAACTGGATCTTCCTTTGCTAGGCACTCCCAGCTCCCTCAGGACAGGGCACACAGCACGCAGGAGGAASGGGGAGTTCTGTCCCACTGCTAAGCAGTTTTCAGTGCTCTTTGCTTGGCTGGGAATCTGCTCTGCTTGGGAAAAGCTGTGCCCGGGATGGGGCAGGGAAAAGGGATACAGACTGCCCTGAAGCTGCAGGTCCTGCACGCCCCGGCTCTCTGCTTGCTCTAGGGGGAAGGGGCTCTCACACCTTTTTTCATGAGGTCTCATGGGTGAGACTGGAACCTGGAAGACAGCAAGCAGGGAAAGAGCGGAGAAGCCGCCTGATTTAACCACCTTCCCTGGGAGATACACCCAGCAACCATGAAATGAGGTCCACTTTGTCCTTATTCACTCCTTTCTGTGAGCTCTCTCTTCCCCTCTACGCACACATTCACTAGGGCCCCCCACGCTCTCACACCTCCCTGCTTCCCCTCCCGAGGCTGCAGTTCCTCCCGTTCTTCATCGCACTCCTCACCCGGCTGTGCCTCCCTTCCCACCCTCCTTGCCCTTGGTGGAAGGGCCTTTTCTAGCATCTCTGCGTTTCGGCTCATCCAGGGTCACCTCCCTGGAGCAAGAAGCAGAGCCCGGGAGTGTCCCTGGGCCAGACCCTAAGACTCACATGCCAGGACACTGCAGTTCATAGCGTGGGACCTCCAGCTAATCCCTGGCACAGGAACAGCTCCACATTTGTGAATTAAGAAAGTTGGTCTTATGTTCCAACTCAGCTTTGATGCCTCATACAGGTTGTATTAAGAAGCTCTTCAGGACTGGATGGAATGCTCTGCAATTTTGGTTTTTTATTACGGAGAAATAAGCTTCTGGTCAAAGCAATGTGCATGCCAGGAAGTTCTCCATCTCCCATGGTTTCAGTGGGGGGCAGTTTTCCATGACAGACTGAAGGGAGAAGGTCTCTTGCTGCACATCTGCTTCACACTGTGACTCAAGAAAGGGCATTAAGTCAGAACATGAACTCAGGATGGACCAGGAGAAAAATCTGCTCCTTGTGCCCAGCTTCCCTTCACACCAAGTGATGCTCCTCAGCTCTRAAAGGGGTTTGGTAGCTCAATAAATACTTCTCTCTATTTTCCAGTATGCRGAGCAATAGAAATCTAGAAAAGTTTCCCGTTGGCACTTGATGAAATACTGATAAGCAAAGGTTAAGTGGTTAAAAAAAAATACAGAAAAAGGGTGCATAAAAGCMACAAAAAGATGAAGAAGCAGCCACATCCAAGCCGTTACAGCCCAGAAGTCCTGCTTCTCATGAGCGCAAATCAGAGACCTCCAGGCTTTGCTTTCCCTAAGCCTAAATACCCRTCCTGGCCTCCTTGAAGAGGAATCGCTTCAATGTCCAGTGGGTCTCCATGCCGGAAAGCCRCCGTGCTCTGGCGGGACACAGAAAAGCTGCAACACCAAGGAGTGGGTGAGCAAGAGGCAAACAGGAGCCCTACCTGGTTGTGTTCGTGAGACGAGGAGCTCTTCCCTCTCGACGGGGAGCAGCTGCTGTCCAGCTGCTCGCTACAATCCGCAGTCCACTGCAAAAGGGACAGAGAGGATGGTGTGAAAGAACAGCCRGGGCAGGGAGGCCACGGGGTGAGCGCGGCGGCCGGCCGCTCTCCGAGGCCACAGGAGCCCCCCATGGGGAACAAGGGTGGATCTCTAGGGCTTTGGCCCCCAAATGGTCCAGGGGGAGAGGGATGGGCCGCAAACAACTGCAAGAAACCAAAAAAGAAGCTGAAAGCTTCACATGGCGACACAGACGCTTTGGCCGGCTCGCCACCAACAGCAGCAGGTCATCTATGCCTGCAGGGGCACCCTAAGGACACCATGTTATACAAACATTCCCAGTATTTCCTTGCAGGTTCCAACAGCATTTTTAATCTGTCAGGGTTGGCACAGGCAGCTTGGCACATCCCGGATACGGCTTGATTTGATTACTGCTCGCCCAGAGGCCGGCACCGTATCCGCGTCTCCCAGCCAGCCCGGTTAAGGACAGGCACCTCGACACGAGCACACGGGATCAGCAGCAGAACAGGCACGGGTGCAGATCCCCCCACCTCCCCAGCTAAGCACCTACTGCTAACTTGGCAAAGGATGGAAAAGTTATTTCCACAGGAATGTTTTATTTTAAAAACTAGACAAGACCAAAATCCATAGCCCCAAATGGCACATTCGGGCTGTTTGGATTACATCTTTGCAGCTCACGTTGGCTTTCTGTCACAGTGAAGGAAGCAAATATCGTGGGATCTTCTGGCTCTGCTAGCAGAGCACAGCACATGGAAGAGRACAACTGCTGAAAACAACCTAGGACTTCTTCCCAAGTTTGACAGCAAGGAGCTTGCACCAAAATAATTCCATTTGAGGTCATGCTGTCTACTGCAAAGCTCAATTTTTTGCTCCTCCCAAAGCTGAGACTCCACATTTTCAACCACCCCATCACTTAACTCTTCCTGCTGGAACTGCTTGAGCAAGGAAGCGTTTCAGAGAGTCCCCGCTTGGGTGCCACTACGAAGAATAAATGAAAAATTGGTTCCATATAAACAGCAGCCACCAGAGAACTTGGACCCACAGGAGCAGCTCACTCATTACATTAACAGCCCGCACAGTAACAGAATTGGGAGGAAAGTGCATTTTTCCTCTGCCTTGATTCTCCTTTCTGAAGGGAGCCAGGTTGGAGCAGCACACGTTGGGGCAGTGCCTGTATCTGACCTTCATTGCACCAGCCATAGACTCTGCAGCCTGCAGAGCCCTGGTCCCTACAGCGTGCCCTGCTCTGCCCAGCTGCAGTCACGCCGCCTGCGGCCGAGCACCTCGCACCGAGCTCGGTGGATTTATCCTCTCTCAGGCAGCCAAAGCGTCATTATGGCCACGAGGACATGAGCCACAGAGAGATTAAGTAACTCGCCCCAAGTTACAGGTTCGGTTGCTGGCAGGAGCTTGCAGGTAAAAACAATTTGCTTTGCCTCAGTCCAGTGCCTTCACCATAAACCATCCTTCTTGCTCCAGCTCTCATTAAAAGCGAACGTGCTGCCTTCAGCCAGGCAGATCTACCCACCAGCCCCGCCAGCTCCTGGMAGGGTACCTGCATGTTTATTTTTTGATTTAATAAGAAGCAATCAGAAAAACAGTAAACCAGAAATACATGAATTCTGATYGCTGCTTGCGCAAAGTTAGGGTAAGGTGCAAAGCATCCCTTAAAACACTTTGCCACCCAGAATTAAGCTGYTTCTGAGTGGTGAAGTGGTTGTAAAACTTTGCCTACTAATTTATTTCTAATTTAACATCTCTACTCAACTCTGCACACTAAAAGCAGCACTTGCCTGGCTGACCTGGAGCCCCTTCGAAGCATCACTTCAAGCACAGTCATTTCCCAACCTTAGGTTAAAAAACRCACTATGAAGAACTCTGCATCACTTGATTTTTAAATATATTTTCYCCTGTTTCTAATGCCTTTGATCCTCAATTTGGAAAGACCTCTTTTCAGCAAACTCTGTTCTTAAAAAGGTTCTTTTTGGGGTTAATTTCTTTGGGCAGAGCTAATATATAACAGGGCCAAAGCTCTGGATCAGATCCTCAGCTGCTGCAAGTCTGCATAGCCCAGATAAATCAGCTAAGTGCTACTTATATCAGATAAGCAGTGGATAAGCAAGTTTCTGTGTGACAGACTATGGGACATTTGCTTTTATGATCTCCAGCGCCGTCACACTTGGAAATACGGAGCAGCAGAAGGGAGAACCAGAGCCCATCCTGGAGTTCATGGAAAACTGGCTTCCACTCACTGCACCGCCTGCAGCTCCCTATTTGCAGGTGAAACAGTGGTAGGCAACCCCTAGAGCAGAGCATGAAATGGAAAAGAAAACCTGAAACAAACCCAAATACACTGGAATTCTTGCATTTCCTGCTGCACAATGCTGCATGTTTTTCATATACTGCAAGGGCTGCTTTTGCACTGTGAAGTCTTCAGCTGGCTYGCAGCCTGTATGGAAACAGCAAGGATTTTGGTGTGATTCATCACCTAAAAATTTCAGAAACAAGTCAGGAAGGTCTGTGCAAAACACAAGGCCATCCAGCCGTGTTCCTGATGGGCCTTACCCAGCTCGGCTGCCTTTGCCAACACGAACTTCTGGCTCCGCAACGGGGCCGATCCGGYGGGAGGGATCCTCGCCCTGCACCAAAGCAGCCCCAGCCACGAGGTGGTGGGGCCTGGTTTGGTGTCAAACCCCACTGAGAAGGGCTCCTGGATGGGTTCTGCTCCTTCTGCCCGTCTCCTTCCCCCTTCATGAGCTGCTTGCAGACGAAGTTCGGCTGCCGCGGCCTAATTAGCTGGGCAGCATTTGATGATCAGAAAGTGCTACAAAGCCCCAGGCTGAGCCCCAAACGGAGCAAATCCCTGGGCAAAGGGAAGTGACTCACTTCTCTCCCRGGAATCGCTATCCCATCCATTATTAAAAACCTCCCATGCTTCTTCAGCACTGTCAAGGCTACATGGATATTGCTTCATTAGGCGAGTGCCAGCAGGAGGGAGGGAGGGATGGAAGTGACAGGAGCAATCCGCCGTTATCCAGCCTGCGATGAGACTGCCAGGGCCTCGGGGACGCAGCGTGGGGACCCAAACACAGGTCTTCCACATACCTTCCGCCAGCATCCGCCAGGGAAGGGCCCTGCAAACGCGCGTGATGCCTCCAGAGAGCTTCCTGCCATCCCCATCCAAGGACCTCGCTGAGCATCGGCCACATCCCAGCCACGGTCAGAGCGTGGGAAGCCCCCCAAAAGGGTCCCTTTGGTCGGGGTCAGTGCCCTGGTGACGGTGCAGGACGTGGCGCGACACCCCCCTGCTCCGCTTGCCGAGGTTCAGCAGTCCCCGATGCAGCACAAAGGCAGTTCCAGTGTCAGATACCTAACGGTGGCCAGACCCCTGCTCCTATGATCTTCCAGGCAAAGACCTCTTTATTATTATTTGGTCCCCATAACCAGCGTGTTAGTGCTCTATAACCTGAGTAGTTTATTTCACCAGGATTCTTGCAAGGTCCCTCATACTCTAGCAGGAGGATCAGGGCAGCCTAAATGCATGAAAGAGCAGGGAGCAGCACCCACARCTCGCCCTGTACAGACCTTCTCTAATACTGCAGTTTGACAGTTGGCATCTTCGGCAAGTGCCTGGCACCAGATTCCCAGGGTTTCCCGCAGAGCATCAGCAGATCAGCAGATTAAGTTTCTCCTTACATTGAACCTCAAACGTCAGCTTTAAAAAAACGACAAGATCCTGGCGGGATCTGTTCCTAATGACAACGCCAAGCCACATCCTCCCTCAACGATCCCTCCCTTTGCTTGCTTGCTATTCACATCCTCCGCAACGGAGCAATTCTCTTCCCTGACATAACAATTATGGAGTAAGCAAACAGGTTATTACACATATCAAAATGCGCAGCAGTTAAATGCTGCTAGGGAGTATTTGGGGCTTTCGACTGCTTTTACTCATTCAGGCTTTTTATTAAAATCCCTGAAAGCTTCTGTATGTGGATGGAAGCGGTGCAGGCAACTTGGCCTACAGATGCACTTCTCAGATCTGAATATTCCTCAGGAGAGCCCCTGCAACTCATCCCGAGCCAGGCAAAGTCCTCTGGCATTTTTCCTGTGAAGTACTGGGCTGATTGGAGGCAAAAAATGATTCTCCTCTCTTGTCCTGTCCTACATGCAGAGGTGCTTGCACACACRCTCTTGGCCATCTCTGGGCACCCCTGGGAGGACAGCATGGGACAACCACTGCTATTTTCCAACTTGAGGTCACATCTTTAGGCTATTTCATGGAAAAACCAAACGCGGGTGGCAAGAGATCTTTTCCAAGCACTTGGGGCTCTCATATTTGGCTGAACGAGAAAGTTGCTCTATCACTGGCTTCCCTATAACTCCAGTGCCCCTGTTTTGCATCCTGTCCTACACTGCATCCTTCCCTCACCTGCGAGATGTTGGACTGCGTCTTCTCACTCTCTCCATCCCCCTCTGTTTTATCCGTCAACAAGCCTTGCACTTGGTACTCCAGGACGTAGCTGTCAATGAATCTCTCCAGCTCCTCGATTTCCTGAGAACGGCTACTCCCTGCCTCGGAGGAGGCAGACGCCACAGACGAGTTTTCCATCACTCCAGGTAAGAAAATGAGAACAGAGGGGGCCTGAAGAAGAAAAAAGAGGGAGAAATTAAGTCCTTGTCCTCTAAAACGCCCAGTCTTCCCAGCAATGCYTCCCTCTCACACACCACCCAGACACTCCAGTCTTCCTTAAGGGATAATCACAAGCATCTATTTTCTCTTTCTAGAAATCCATTAATTATAAAAACAAGCCAGGTTGGGAAAAAAAAGAGCAGCCAAAGTCCACTGGTTATGGCCGGCAGGATACTTTTTGCTCCTTGGTTTCCACCAACACTTCAAACCATTAGCCAGGACACAAGCCCTATGGCTTCCAGTAACTGTGAGGGCATTTCCTTTCCCATCTAGCTCATGGTGAGAACAACCCAAGAACACAAGAGCAACCCCATTCAGAAACTGTTGCATGTTGCCATGGACCAACAGGAGACAAGAGCTTTTTGACTACAAGCAGTGTATGCTCCATTTTTGGAGGTTTCTTTGTGGAGTGGAACTAGAGATCCCACCAGAATCTTTATGACTTTATGACAGTTTTAACGTAAGGTACCTYGGGAGGTGAAAATCTTCCCTGACCAATTCCAGGAATCTCATGGATACCTCAGCCAAGATGCTGAACCTTTAGATAGAGATCACCAATGATTCACTAAATATTCTGTATGCATTATTAAAACATATTCTTGACTGCTATAGCCAAAATACAGAGCAGAAAAAGGAAAGAGAACAGAGCAAGYACAAATAAATACGGAAATCACATTATGTCATGAGGTCCTGGAGCTTCAGTCAGCCACCTAATCATCTAGAAGGCCCAGGGTACACAACATACCCCACGAGCCTCATGAAGACACATTCACCCTCACGAAAACGGCCACGGTGTTTCACTAGGCGAGATGTGGGTTTACAATGATTTTCCGAGCAGGAGGCACGTTCTGCCTGAGGACGTGCTGTACAGACGCTGAGCTGCAGCTCAGYGCCCATACAACAAACCCGACGCTCCCGGGATGCGCCAGCTTGCACGGGGGTGCTCAGGGCGGGTGCCGAGGGTCGCCCGGGCCGCCGCGACGGGCAGGTGCCGGGGGAGCAGAGCGTCGCGTCGCGCACAGGCCATGGCCACAGCGCTCGGGGCTCCCGGCGGGGCTCACGGACAGTGAGTGACCACGGCCCAAATCAGCCCTTGGCCAGGGCCAATGCAGCTCGTGCTGCATTCCCAGCACGGGCTCCCGGAGCCGCAGGCTCTCGCTGATCGCRCGGCACCTCTGTGCCTCTCGGCTCCTGTCCCCGCGGGGCCGTCGCAGATTGAACACGGGAACAGTGCCAGGAGAGGTGCTACAGATCRCTGCGTGCTGCAGAATACCCACGACAGCCCCAAACACAAACCTCTTGGTAGCAAACTCACTTAGGCCCCCAAATGCTCCAGCCCCAGCAGCAGGCACAGAACGTTCTGGCTCCTGGGCAGTCAAGACCACAGAAAGGGGAGGGATCTTTGGACAACACGGCCCTTGACTATCCTGGCTAAAGGGGAAGGTGGGAAGTGAAACCAAAACACAGGATAATCCATCAAAATTAGTATTTTCTATGTGATGTATAGCCTGAGGAACCAGCTGCCACCGGAAACCAGGGAGCTTAGGGTCTCCCCAGGATCCTCAAAAGGAACAAACACAGAAAACATCCAGCTTATCCTAGGGAGAAGAAAGGGGAGCTCCCACCACGTTGCAGGCCATGAAGGTTTCATCCCTTGCCTTCTTCACCAAAGGCTGGTGTTTACAGTCTGCTTTGAGATGAGGAGAAAACCATCAAGCAAATCCTCAATGAGTCACATGCCATCCGGAAAGGAAGAAGAAAAATGTGTTCCCGGCTCGTGTAATTTCCAGCTCCTGAACTACGGCTCATCTGTCGCTCCTGAACAATTGTGGCTACGTTTGGAAGCAGCTTCCAATGAGCAGTTCTGGCCTAAGGATTTCACAGGCTCGTGGTATTATTCCCAAATGTGCCCAGACTGTCAAAAAGGCTCATTATGCAGATCAATATCACACATTAGCTCCTGAGCAAAATTGTGTGGCACGGTGCAACAGAAGCAAAAAAAAAAAAAAGAGA
>NW_020454094.1:1762153-1769582 GCF_003342845.1 Nothoprocta perdicaria
CTCAGCCTCTCTTCATACGAGAGATGTTCCATTCCCTAGCATTGCTCGGAGGGAAGCCATGGCCAGATTGGGAAGGCCCCAATACGTGACTGGGACATGGGAAYGTGCTTTATGCAGAATAAAGYAGGGCAAGAGCTAGTATGTAGGGCRCTACTTTTGGTGGGGGGATCAGCCCCATGACGTGCCAGCATTTTGATGGCCAGAAACACGTCACATTGTGGCTTGAAATGCAAGAGTTCACTTGCATTCACCCAAACACAGATCACAGATCAAGTTTGGGATGTTTCTAGGCCCCTAGGGAGAAGCCCTTTTGTCCACAAAAATAAGCCAAGTTCYGATACCCTCATCTGCCTCTGAGAGAGGCTGCAAAAAAAAATCAGCTTAGAAGAAAGAAAATCACGCCGTGCTTAAGGAGCGATGAGTTATCGCATGGCATGGTGCAGGGCTGTCACTCTGCACAAACACCCTCGGAGCAGATGAATGGGCACTGACAGCAGACAGCCTGCGCAGCAAGTTGGTTGACAACCAACTCTCGTAACAAGATAAGAGCCTCGCATCTCGCAGGGTGTAATCTGCTTTATGTGCTTAGTCTGCACAGAGTCACTGTGAATCACGTAATGACAGAGACCAACAACCCGACATGGTGACTCCAGCGACAGCTCCATAACCTATTTACGGTACCAGATCCGCGACCGAGACGTCACTGCCACCAAATACAGCCCTTCAACAGAGAAGGAACATGCGTGGAATCAGCTCGAGAGGCTGAGGATTTCCCCAACCCTTGGGCCTTGCTGGGGGACCAAGCAACTCCAACTGGAAGCCTGTGTCCATGCAAGTGCTGTCAGACATGCAGAACTCATGTTTTGACGGCGTTCTTCCTACAGCTGGGTCACTTGGTTAGCACCACACTTGCCCAGTTACTACAGGTAAGGGAGAACATCCAGACTCAGTCTTGATCCTGTTTTGAGCAAGAAGGTCTCTTGAAGTCTCTTGCAATCTGAATGGTTTTATGATTCTAGGAGATGTTATTCAAGTAATTCACTACCGCTTACAGGTCTCATCCACTCTCTTCATCTACTTTTTCCATTTTCAGCTCCGTACTTCATTCTGAGCAGTGTCTCCCTGTTAGAAGAGTCTCTGACAAGACAACTGTCTTCCTCACTCCCACCAACCCAGTCCAAGACACCTCAGCACTCCCAGAAAAACACTCAGGAGAGGGTTCTTCTGGTCGCCATCCTCCAGGGCCTTTGCAAAATAGGACCTCTAAGCTGATACTTACTGACCTCTGTGCTTTGCCCAATTGTGAAATGCATGTTGATTCCCTAGAACAAAAATCAGAAGAGTCACAGATGTGTTTGATGGCTCCCTATCCTTTGATTGCCTAACCTGGGGCAATATGGGTTTCACTCGAGCCAGCAGCACTATTCCCTCCATGCTTGAAGAAAAGCTCTTGAGCAAACAGGCTCCACAGTGCAAGGCCAGAATTCCCAAGCTCAYCTGCTGAGTCACCAAACCACTTATCCCTTCAAAAGAGACAGATTTTAGAGTTCAAACTGTGGTCCTTCTTCTTTGGTAGGAGACAAAATCAAGGACAGGCCTGTTCAGCTATGAGGGGAAGCAGCTATCTATGTCCAGAACAACTTGAGGCCATCTGCGTGCCAGACTCTCCATCCTCATGCCTGACAAATGCTCAACCTTTTCTTCCTTTCCAAAATTAATGCTCATCGTCCACTGACCCAGAGAACTATTATCTCAACATTTGCTTTATATCCTGTTGTCCACCAGGAGAACATCTCAACCTGACCACAGCCAAGAAAAATGTACATGAAAACACTATCCAAACAGCTGGTCACAGTCCTCCTTATGGCTCTATGGCCAGCATAGTGTCTATGCCTGCGCCAAACCGCTGTTTCAGACGAGGCTCAGATGAGGAAAGGTCCATCACACTCATCAGCTGGTTGATCCAAGGGTTAAGGACTCCAGCCCTGAGCCAGGTGCCTCTAGGTCAAGCTGCAAGTCCAGCAGAGCCGGACCATTCCCACCAGCCTCCCACAGAAACATATATTCTTGGGAGCTCTTTGTGGGGTACTAAATTTGTGTTAACATTGGACCTACTGCCACAGATTCYCAGACCTCAAGCATGGTCCTGTATGGAAATTAATAGATATCAATCCACATCCAACCTCTGTTTTCCTCCCTCTGCTCCTCAGTGCTCCACGTTCTGCCAAAGAAGATGCTAGTGACTTTTGGAGACTGAAAGCCACCTTACATTTTTTTTTTCTATCATTTTCTATGTCACAGTCATTAACATGTGCACATAACACATAATCAGCAGCGTATAAATGGGCAAACTGTATATCATTACCCATTAATTGTTGACATTATTGCAACAGATAATTATYGTTAATAGCTGCTATTTAAAAAAGTGATCTAAATAGGGTTCTTCCTTTAGCACTCTAAGTGTACAGTTTTACCTTTACAGTTTTTACCATCCTTCACATTTGTGTCAAACTCGAGCAACCACCTGATGAGTCCCCTGGACAAAAAACCCTCCCTTAAGTGAAGGGCAGGGTCTTTTAGCCCAGAAACGGCTGATGTGGCAACTCTGCCTGCAAAACCGCTGCCCACATGAGGTCTTCCTGATACCGATTCTTGCTTCAGCTCAGCAAGATAATCTGACACCCTTAAAGCAACAACTGCACGTTCCCCTGCCCCTGCCCAGTGCCAGCCTGGTAGGATATCAGTCATCTTGATGACCGATAGTGCTAATGCTGCCAYCGCCTTCCAGGATGCCACCGTCGGAACAAAATTACCGATTTATTACCAACTAGCAGCACGTGACTAAACTCTGTTGCACAAGCCAATGTTGACATCGTTTTCCATAGAGGAATGCCAAGGTAGGTGATACACGAGGAGCTGCTGCAGCAGGGCTGCTCTTGGCCTAGACGAGCTCAACAGGACTGCAGACTGTGGGCAACACGGAGCCAACACCAGCAGCCGAGCGCCACAGCATCCCAAGGAGGTCAGAAGTGCTGCTACTGCTTGGGCAGAGAAGAAAACTAGAAAAMGAGATTGATTTTGACATTTTTGTTGCGTCCATAGGATGTGTGCTGCAAGCCTAWGAGGATTTCTCACACACGGCACGTCTCCAAAAGCTCTGGGACAGGTCAGAGCACCAGGAGCATCATTGCTCCTGGTATTGCACACACCCCCATAGTGCAAGTGGGAGAAGGATTTCCAACCCCAGTTGCACTGCTAGGAGTTGCTACTTACTTAATGCTAACACCTAAATAAAGGCAGCTGGAAGAGATGCTGGATAAATGCAGAGTTCRGGCAGAACAGGCTAATGCAGGCACTTAGAATGAGGCATCTCAGGGTTTAAGCACCTGTAACAGARTTCAGTTATTAAAAGGATCAACTACCCCCAAATCCCAACAAACGGCAAGTGCCCAGCCCGTCTCCCCAACCACTTTGCTGCAGGTRCTTAGATATGGGTTTAAATTAGTGACTTGAAACATCCCAGTTTGAAAACCTGGGTCTCTTCAGTTCTCATCCTTCCGTTAAGTGCTGAAAAAGCTCCCATGTCGACTCACTGCTCCTCCATTATTAAAATGGAAGGAACAAAGAGCAGTCAAGCACTTCTTAACATAGCTGCAGAAGCTTTAGACAGGCTGCACGCTCTCGCTGCTATTTGCACCTCCCTGAAATACTACAGAGAGCCTGAGGCCAACCAGGCASCTCACGAGTTGTTTAGAGGCAAGTCTTGACGGACCCCAGAGCTCCTCTGGCAGATCACTGAAACCGCTCCTGCCATATGGGAGGTTTTGCTAAGAACCAGAGATGCCTCCTATAAAAGGAAGCTGCAGTGCAAATTCTTCTTCTGTTAACAGGGCCACCTCAYGCTGCTCTGCCCTGGGGTGGTGATCGTGATTCACTGCTCAAGCACGTGCTGGGGAAGCATCCTGCCAAGAAGGCTCTGGACAGGCTGTCTGTGGATTTATGCCTCCCTTACTTCCAAGTGTTGTCTGYGGCTTGAGTTCATCTCCTCTGCGACTGGATCATCTGTTTGCCAGGATCAAATGTTGGGCAGCCACTTCTCAGCCCTGCAGCCAGTAAACATCTCCTCCCGACGATGGGAACTCACCCTAAGCAAGGCAAAGGTCCTTGGAGAGGATCCCCGGGGCTTCCAGGGGGTCATGGTAGTGGCTCAAAGCCACCAGTTCTGCCCCACAGACTGACCTTCATAGCATTGCTGCTCCCTCATGCGGTCTGGTTCACATGCCAGTGGCCACGTGGAGTGAATCCAGCAGAAGGAAGGAAATGCCATGACATTGCACTGCAACAAGCCAGGGGAAAGCGGGGCAAAGACAGCCAAGGTCTCTCTGCACCTGTGGCCTCCTGTAATCCAACAGGCTCCATGTACTTTGGGCCCCCCAGGATGGACACGTGGCCACGTGGTACAACGAAGCTGGCCCACTCCAAGAACACGTTCCAGAGAGCAGGAGAGAGGCTCCAACCCAGACCAAGCCTGTAGACATGTTCTGTCCAGAAGCYCCAACATGAATTTTTGTGTCTCCTACCTGACTTCAGACTCTGGTCCCTGTGCTCTCTACTGCAAACCTGTAGAGACCTTCCCCTCCAGGAGGTGACACCCTGCCCTGCCCACCCCCTTGCTAAGCGGTACCCGGGCAAAGTCGCCCACATCCTGCTCGCCTGCAGTGCTCTCCAGGCTGCACTTCAGCTCCTTCAGGGCCCTCGTTCTGCCTGCTCTTTGGCTAAAAGCCCRAAATTACCTGCTTCCAATTTAATAGCCATCTTCGAGCAGGCTGAGTGTTCCCATCAAGGAGTGAATGCAGAGCCTTTCCTGTTCTTACTGGGCACAGAGAGGCTATAAATTCACCAAGAGGTAAAACTCTAGCTCCGCAAGGCCACAGACACGCACTCACCACAGACAGGCAGTGACAGACATGCCACTGCCCAGCAGGCAGCAGATGCTGCTCGGACCACATGGCGAGGGCTCCTCTTCCAAGGCACACGACTCTCTGATACAAACCACCATCCATCCCAAGCCCACAACACACAACTGCTCAGAAGTGCTCTATTTATACAAGGGGCACTCAGTGTTTTAAGGAGCAGGGTGAAGGAAGGGTACACCAAGAAGGTCCTTACACCATGGCTGATGCCACAAGCGGGCACCGGAGCCCTGCAGTATTGCCCGAGTTTAGGGTCACGTCGGTTAGACCCATTATGGTGCCCACAGCTCTCCATACACTTTGATTTCACAAAGAGTTCACGTAATGTCCTCACAGCAGCAAGTGAGGAACAACCTCTGGCTGCCTGTGCACGTGCAGGTCCGAACTATCTCCATGGCACCTGAGCCCGGTGCCGGGCTCGCTTCCCACAATCTCCTTTTAATGAGCTCCTTCCGCAGCGATATTTTCTCTCCTCTCATGCAGCAGATTTTCAACAACAAGCAATTAGCAATGTGTCTAAAACGGGCCGAGCGTCGTGGCGGATGAAATGAGCAGTTTTCTTCATTGCCAAAGGCTGCCTTTCATCTAGAGCAAACCACTGAAATGGTCGCTACAGAAAATGAAAATGATCAAGAGGAACCACTATGCCCTGCACTCAGGTATCACTGTAGCTCTGCAAGAGCAGATGAAGCCTCACGTGTGCAGCCTGGATTTGCTGCTCCTCAGCAAGCAGGTTTGGGGCTGGCAAAATGTAAAGCTGAGCTATGGAAATCACTGCTATCAGCATCCGACCCCCTTCTAATTAAGCTCTGAGCACCTTGCAAACTGCAGTGAAGTCCTGCCGCTGCACCCTGCCTTGGGCTTCTCAGATGTTCATGCCCTGGGCCTGGCGAAGCATTTCATGCATTTCCTCAGCCTCTCGGACGCGGTTTCAGCTGCCTGGCRAGGTGAGAAACCCCACGCGACACATTGGAGGCCAAGCAGCTGCCACCCGCGGYGACACCCCGGCAGCTGCCACGCCACGGAGTGCACAGCAGGCAAGACTCAGAGCGAATCAAAACAAAGCCACCGCACTAGAAACACAGGAAAAATCCCACAAAACTCAGCAAGTTTTCTGGTGGTACCTGAAAGTCTTCCATACAGGGAGATTTTCTTGGTGGCAACCGTGCAGTGTCTACCAAGTGGTCTATAAAGACAGGACAGGAAGCCCAGGAACAACCAGAAAGCAAAAATTCCTTCTAACCCAACCAATAATTTAATGTCCATCTCRCTTCACTGTGACAAGACATGTTTGGAAGGTGGATTTTTTCCTTTTAACAAAAGCAAAATCTCTGAACGTCTAGATRCAAGAACCCTACTACTCCATCAAATCTGGTGCAGAGTGGAGTGCTTTCCTAAGAGACAGGACCACCAAAGAGACAGAGCAGAGCTACTACCTTCTTGACACCATGGATGGTACCAAGAAGAAGAAACAAGAAAAAGCCACAATACCAGAAAGCAACTAAGAAAAGCCTGGCCCCAACTTCGGGAGGTGAGCGGGAAGAAGTAATAACGCCACGGCTGACAGGTCGTGTTTTTGTCTTGTTTGCTAAATCCTTCCCTTCCACTGCCTCGAGCAGACGGCCCAAGGCAGGAGAAATGGTCTGGGTGCCCCACAGGTTGGAAAGGCTGGTCTGCCCCCACGGGCTGATGCTGCAGGACATGAGATCCCGGGCTGCTGCAGGACACCAAACATGCGCTGCCCTCCAAGTTGTGTGCCTGTATGCTTAGAAAGAAATAAATAGATAAATAAAAATAAAGCATGGAAATATAGCAGCAGTTCTGGAAATTAAAAAAAAAAAAAAAAAAAAAAAAGCAAGAGCAGCCCAAGTTTTGAAACTATGACTTATGCTGGCTGATACTACAAACTGTGACTTAGTTAGACATCACCTGCTTCTGTGTTCCCTCGCTTCTGCTAAGAATAAAACAAAAACCTCTATATTACAACTCATTCCTGCCCTTTTTTTCACCTTTTCCAAAGGAAACACGGAATCCAAGAACCCAGCTTGAACAGGCAGCAAAATAATGCTCATTTCTCCTGYGCTCCGCCGAGAAAGCGGCACGCTGCTACTGCCTTCTGGCCTGAGCTCCAGTTACAAGATACCCAGGAAGGGAAAGGACGAGGCTCCGTATCCAAAATGCACCTGGRGAGCGGATTCACCCCTGTGCACCATGCACGCAGCAAGGGGGGCAAGCAGCAAGGCCTTCACTGGCAGCATGAGCAGTGCCCAAGGGCCTCAGGGAAGCCGGGGCATCTCCTTTGCTGTGGAGGAGGATTGTGAGCACATTCCAGGAGCGGGGATAGTGCCCCATGGCGCAGGCAGGAGCGCCCAGGCTTCCCGCGCCCCGGGATGCCAGCATGTACAGGCAGCGGCGCGTACAGCCGGCGGCACGTACAGCCGGCGGCACGCACAGCC
>NW_020454094.1:1769819-1907304 GCF_003342845.1 Nothoprocta perdicaria
CTGCGCTCTTCAAGCGGGCGCTTGTGCCGCAGCTCCGGCCAGCCTTCTGCAAATAAACGGAGGCAGCCCATTATCACAAACCAGGGCTTTTCTTTTCAGGCACTGAGGCAACATAATGGCCACTTGTGC
The DNA here is from genome assembly GCF_003342845.1 of Nothoprocta perdicaria. Classification (NCBI taxonomy): domain Eukaryota; kingdom Metazoa; phylum Chordata; class Aves; order Tinamiformes; family Tinamidae; genus Nothoprocta; species Nothoprocta perdicaria. The sequence continues at coordinate 1,769,949 of NW_020454094.1, forward strand.
CGCAGAAAGCCCCGTAATCCTAAAAGACACATCCGCCCCAAGCGGAGGCGGCAGCGCGGGCAGCAAGGGCGCCCGCGGGTGGCAGCGAGGTGGGCACCGAGGGCGCCTGATCCCCTCGGCCCGCGTGGCCGGGGAGACCTGAGCTCCCAGTGCTGCTACCAGCACACACCTTGGTGGCAGCCACAATGCCCAGCTGCCACCCTGCCCTGTCACACAGGCAGCCACCCTGGGGTAAGCGTCACACCAGCGACAGCTCAAAAGTTGACCCTCATGGAGGTGAACCCCCCAAAAAGGCAAAGAGGGGTTGCGAGCACCCACAGGGTGCAGCTCCTGAGGCTACTGCAAGACTGGCGTGCMCTCCTCTCTGCCTCCACACCCTACACCAAGCCAAACACCCCCGTTAATCACAACCTTCCTGCTCTTCACAAATGAAGCTGCTCAGTTCTCCAGGCAGGGAAATAAGCAAAAACAAGGGAAAGGCCAGAGAGGACAAGGAAGGAAGCCACRCTCAGGCCATTCCATCCTGAGTGATGTGCAGCAATAGAAATCTGTGGTTAATGCTGCACGAGGAGGCCCAAAATTGCCCACAGATGATCAAGCAACAGGGACATCAGTGCCATGGGAGCAGCACCCTGGGGACCAGTGTACCCGCTTTGGGCTTCCACCACGTTTAGGGATGCCACGAGCCAGGACCTACAGCTGCTTGCGAAGGCAGGATAAAACAGGGCTGAAAAGGGCTGAGACCCGTGTCCTCCTCAGCAGCCTGCACCTGATCACTGCCACGTGGGCTGGGTCTGGTCCAGACAGCGGATTTCAACCTCAAAAAGTGACTGCTTTTCCCAGCAACAGAAGCAGTGACTCTTTCCAACCAGACGGATTGCCTCATTTGATCGAGCTCTCCGATTCACGTGGACAAAGAGGCAACTAAAACATAACGTTTTATGATTGCACCAGACTGCTGGCAGCGAAGAGCAGGTCTGTCCTTTCACTTAGGGAGCAATCACTGTTCCACCCTTTGCAATAAATTCTCTCCGTGATTTAATAAGGACCGGATGGCTTCATTTAGCAGGAGCGCTCGGAGAAGGTTCATTATTTCCTCCAMCTCTATATAGGAGAGAGATCCTGCCAGGCAGAGCATGGAGCCGCAGGCTCCATCCGTCACCGGCACCTGGCTGCCAGTCGCCAGCCTGTGACACCGCTTTGCTTCCCGCGGACACTAAATGACCATCTGGTGGGAATAACTTCCACCGCAGCCCATCCAGACAGACCGGGGCTGGCGCCCGAGCAACACGGAGCTACRCAGAGTGCCCCGGGGGTACAAAGCTTGCGGCGATGCTCCCCACTGCGGCCAGCTAACCAAGTGGGGATGGGATGCAGCCACTGAGGCCTGCAGGGATCCAGCACAGGATCCCCCTCATCTCCCACCTGGATTCCATGTTTTACAGGCACTGACMTGTCTATCCCATGGGGAAAGAGGACCACGACTCTAGGACACGGAGACGAGTGCAGCGGGACGTGGAGCTCGACGAGCTGTCACCAGTGACACCCACACGCGAAGAGCCAAGACATCAGTCCTCRGCCGCATATGGGTTTTATTACCCAGCTGGACCAAATCCCCCAAATTGCTCTGGTGACAMTCAGGAAGAGAGGGAAGTGGCAGAGGCTTCGCCCCATGGAGGGTCACGCAGGGCCGGGAGGCACTTTGAGCCACTGCGCAGCCCGGTGCCACTCAGTGTGGCTGAGGCAGGACACGAGCAGCGGGAAGAGCACCCGCAGGAGACGCGGCAGCCGCCACGTTGCTCGCCCGTTTAATGAGCACCCGGTGCCTGCGAGGTGCCGAGGCGCGGAGCAAGCGCCCACTCACCGGCGCCTGCAGGTGCTCTCGGCGGGCTGCACCTGCAGGCGCTCCCGGCGGGCTGCCCCTGCGGGCGCTCCCGGCGGGCTGCCCCTGCAGGTGCTCTCGGCGGGCTGCCCCTGCGGGCGCTCCCGGCGGGCTGCTCGCACTCAGGCTGCTGAAGGGAAAAGGGAGCGTTTGGAGCTGGGCTGGGGCACTTGCRGCCACATGCAGGTCGTGGCAGGAAGGTCGGAAAGGCACCTCTGGCAGCTGCCATTGCAGGGGGCAAGACGAGGTGCCAGGGAAGCAGCTGCCCTGTCCGTGCTGAGCACTGGGTGCAGAGCTCCGCCTGGCTCTGCTAGCACCGCCCTGAGAGCAGGACACACGTCCTGGCCTTGGAAAYGGCCCCGAGAGCAGGAGCAGCCGCTGTGCCCCCTGCAGAGCACTCAGGGACAGGCTCACCTAGTGCGTCCCTCATCCTGCCCTGGCCTCTCCTTCATCGCACACCCCACAGGCAGAGAGCTGCAAACTGTCCTCTCGAGCGGGGCCGCTCCRTGTCTCAGCACGGGAGATGCCCACCGGGCCTGGACTGATGGGGAAACACCCGTAACAGATCCTCTGAGCCCAGTTCTCCTCCTGGCTCACTTTCCACAACCTAAACCTGCTCTCAAATCTGCCCCAGCTTTTAACGCCTGGGTCACGAGACACAGAAAGGAGTTAAAAATCAATTCAACAGCGTAGTGTGTCCTTAATGAACCAGCTCCATAAGGAGCAAGCGAAGAACCTCCCCGACAGGAATTCTGATGTATTATTGCCTGGCCACCAGTCTCATTTTGAGGCCTTAAGTGCATGCTTTTTGTGCAGTCGCTTGCAGACTCGTCCCTCCAGACAAGTGCTGCTCTGCAGTGGCAGGGCAGGATGGAAGGAGCCCGTCACGCACCACGTGTCCCCCAGCAGGGCCAGGTGTCCCTGCCCTGGCCTTGCCACCCTGCTCACACGTGCCAGGCCAGCAGATGCCTCTCCACCCTGGCACCACAGAGCTGGTGACAAGGAGTCAGCTGAAGAGGAGCAGTCTGCTGACTTCCCAGGGGTAAAGATGCTGCGAGCAGCTACGTTCAGCACTCGAGGGACTGCTAGTTTCGATTAATAAAAAGTAAATGAGGCAGCTCAACTGCATAAGCCCTAGTGGATGGGAGAAGGACAGATCTGGGTAATAAAAAGCAAATGCAAATGACAAAGCTTTAGCGCGTTTTACTTGCCAATGTCATTATTTCAGCCAGCTGGTTAGGGCACACTTTGCAGAATCATCTCTAAAACAGGTGTGTGGGGCTGSTTTGTCCCTCCCCGCCAGCCCGGGCTCCCAGAAAGTGCCACAGGCAGCCTGGGCTCGTCACTGAGCAGGATGAAGAGGAAGGCTGTGCACTCTTCTGTAGAGTTCCTTCGGGAAAATGGATGGGAGGTGGGAAAATYGGGAAGAAATGGGAAAGGGGCTCAAGCAGCAGGTCTTTCTCTGCGTGGCCCTTCAGCCAGGCTGCTCAGCCAGAGCTGCTGCAGAGCCAGCACCCTTGGGAGCAGCAGCCTGCAGCCCAGCTACRATTTGCAGCCCCATGCGGAAAGCAGGACGTGGTGCTCACAGCCAGGGTTGCCGAAGACCCCGGCACGGCAGGGAGCCTGCAGTGGGGACAACAGGCCAGGCCACGCTGCACTGACCTGTTTTGGAGATGAGCTCAAGATCAGCTGAGCTTCGGGAGTGTCTGCTTACCTCCAGCTGCAGTAATGATAGTCTAGACGGCTGGCCCAGATACAGACAGCTAAAGTTCAGCCACGCAGACCTCCACCCCTAGCACCACAACATCACCTAGTGCCAAAGTATCCTGGACATTCGGGTCTCCTGCACACCGTAGCTCTCGGATAGGCCGGCTCGGCGTCCACGTTTCTGCTGGCAGTGAGGAATTGCAGAGCTGCAGCTTTCTAAAAATGGTTAATCAATGTTGCGCATGTCAGCGACTCCCTTCCTAAACTGACAGCAAAAAATAGGAGATGAAGGCCAACATTTACAGTCAGAGTTTCCTGCCAGGATGTTACACACAGACCCATATTCCCTTGCAGGTGTCCCCAGCGACAAGCTAGAACCACCAACTCTGAGCTTATGAAGTAGAGAAACAGACAAGGAGCAAAGGGGACAGGAGCTCTGCAACCAAAACCATGGGGACTAATTGGGTTTACCAAGAAAAAAAAAATGGATGAAAGATATGAACTGGTAAATTTTTTGGCTGCCAGCTCCTACAAGCATACCCAGTTTCACAGCAATGAATGAACAGGCACAACTGTCACCGTGACCTGGCACTGTTTGTTTGGCCATAAAAGCCAGAGTCAGGTTTTAAAGACGGGTGGAATTGGYTTTGATCATCTGAAAGTAAACTTCAGCTCTTAACTAGAAAAGGGAACATTTGGGAAAAGGCTAAGCCTCGTCTTAATGAAGATGACATCTGTGATGGACACTGAAAATCCACGTGGAAGTTGCACTTTGTGCTCTCCAAGACACAAACATGCACTTCAGGGCAGATAGTAAAAGATAACCCATGCTGGGCTCCTGGCTCAGTCCGTTCATTTTTAGGCAATTTAAGCTGTATGTGTCAGGACCAGGAGCTTGAGTTTGTCTCTTACAAGAGCAGCTGAGCTTGGTCTCCAAGCCCCCTGATCTGCCTTCCTTGCAAACATCATTGGAAGCAGACCCCAGCAGGGCCACACGCGCACGTGCCACACRCCAAGCTCCTCACTCCAATTAACACCAAACATGGCACATTTCAGTGCACTCAATGCATCCGTCCCGCCCCCGGCGCAGGGAAACGCGCTCCGGGCTGGCAGGGCACCAGGAACGTCTCAGATCCGGAGTGGGGAACAACGCAGGGCCCCGCTCTGTGTCACTGTGACTCACCCAGGCCGAGAGGCTTCGGAAGTGTCGCTGACACTGCAAACACGCGGCTGGCGGCGCTGGCACGAGGGGAGCGCTCGCCTGGCACCAACACAGGAGCGTGGCATCTTGCTGGCCTACTGTGCTGAGGCTACACMCAGATGGGAATAGTCAAGCCAGGCTTACCTTAGAGACCGAAATAGAGAATATATTACCCTCTAACATCCMGTAAAGAGGCCTAAAGGGAATTCATGATCCAGCAGGTAGAACTGCTCTACAGGTCTTCTGTATATAAGGGACTGACTGTCCCTTCTGGGTCTCCTATCTAAGCATTTAGAGGTTTTCTGTACAAAAATAATAAATATTACAAGATTAGACATAACTTTTAGGGTGTGTCTGAGTAACCATGYTGGGTAAGTGCTCAGCAGCTCAGGAAAACACGCCAAGAATTCCCTAAGTTTCTCCACAACCTCTTACAGGCTGCTCAGGGATAGTGCCAGAAATATTTACTTTGGCAAGTTTGCCTCCCGACCCAAAAGGAAACAGTTCCCACAGACCTGGATGAGCATCGGAAGCCCCAGGACCACCCACGGACATCTGAGATGAACGAGACCCATCCTTCAACAGAGCTGGGTCCACGCGGAGGCTCCCAACCCGTCACCATGTGTGACAGTGACACCAACCCACCCTGCCACCAGTACTGCCCATGCAGCAAGTGGGGTCCCACGGGTAGGAAAATGATTCAGATACACATCCACAAACTAGTTTGGAGTAGTTTGTGTGGTGGCACAGAGCTCAGAAGCATTTTGCCAGCGATCCAGACGGCAGCAGGGATACGGCTGGAAACATTAGCATGGACCTACCTGCACCCTGCATCAGCCCCACCAAACACTGCAGCAGGGATCTAGGGGCTTGGGCAAAGCTCTGCCAGCACCCAAGAGCGCCCTCCCAAACCTCATGGCACTGGCTGGCCTCTAATTACACAAGGGATTAACATCCCTGAAGTTAATTAGAATGAGGAGGCCAAGGGAGGGTTTTAATTGGAGCAAGAGGGAGAATCGCTTGCAATGGTGGCACAGGCTTGGTGGCAGGGAGCCTGCTATTCATGTGCCGTCCACTGCAGAGAGGCAAAGGGAGAGCTCTGGCTATTTAGTTTCCCAAAAGGGACAAAAAAAGTTACAAGTGGAAACACGACTAATCACGAAACACGATATACAGATAATATCTTACATTAAATGGTCTTTTAGAGCAGCAAGTGGAAGCACAGCATTACCCAGTAGCTGGAAAAGGAAGCTAGAAAATAGACGGTAGAATTGGCTCAAGGGTAACTAACGATGTGAATGGATAGCAAGGAAGATGGCAATTTTAGCATCTCCAAAAGTTTTCAAACAAGGAGGACAGGCTGCCAGTGTAAAACAAGTCCTCGTTTAGCCAGAAGYGCCTGGGTTAGTTAAGCGTGTTCAAAAGACCAGCTCTGAGCATGGCCCGAGTCACCGTGYAAAGCTCCAGCCCGTGTGTAACGTGGGGCCAGTTGGACCATTTGATGGATCTTTACAACCCATGGATTAAGTAGCTGAGCTCAAGGCCCCTGAAAAGGCACTTGCAGAACACATGTCCAGTGTGGAAGGTGTCTCCACAGTGCGCTCAAGAGGTCGAGCACCGTCCAGGACCACCGCCTGCTGCAGCGGGAAGTAGAGAGGACATTAGCACTGAGCCAAACGCGCTGAATAATCCTGCAAACACTGAGAATTAGGATGCACGCAGGGCGAGCACCCATGGCCAGCTGTGCTCACACCACCCAGCCCTCCCTGCAAGTGCCCCGTCCTGTCGGCAGCGAAGGGCAAGCTGCACTCACCGACTGCCTGCAGTCTCTTGAGGAACCCAACCCACTTGCGCGGAAGCAGAAAACCCCAACACGTGAAGCCAGTTTAACCCCTTCTCTGCGAGTCAGCGCTGGGCAGAGATGCAGCTTTTCGTGGTCACATTGYAACAGTCACAAGCACATTAATGTCACAGAGCCAAGGAAATAMGAATTCATTCGCTTATTTGCCAGCAAGCCAGAACTGGCCTTGTGTATTCTAAATACTTCTGGTCAAGCTATTTCAGACAAAATCCTGCAAAGAAAAATTTCCTTTTTATTTTAGGGTTGGAAGTTTTTAACGAAGTATTTCTACTTCTATTTCATAGGGATGCAAGTAAAATTTCCACATGTCCTTCACAGAATACACAAAAACCTCATATTTCATTTTGGATTGAATAAAACATCTTCAGCTCGACATTATTTTTTGTGCTGTTTTAATGGAACTAAAAAGAAAACTATGCTGACTGATCCCAGACAAAAATCCTCTTTCAGAGCAGCAAATTCGAGCCTTATTGGAATGATGTTCCAGAAAAGAAGAAGTAATGTAAAATGTAGTTGCCATTTTAAAATATCTGTTGTCAGCTAGAGAGTGTCACCCAAGTCACTTTTTTCTTAAAAAAGAAAATAAACAGAACAGCAGAATGTGACACACACATATCCCCTGCCAGGGAGCAAAGTGCCACGCGCAGCAGCCCCAGGGCCGAGGACAACGTGAGACGCAGACCCAGCCCATGTGAGCCCTTCCTGGCCCTCTGCTCCCAGGAAGGGATCCGGCTTCCTACCAGCTCCTCCATGCACTGTTCTGCCCCACTGGAAAATATTTACTGGGCAGAAGCTTTTGGCCCTTATCCAGGATAACAGCAGCRGCCGCAGAAACCCCAGCTGCGATAACGGGTTGATAGCGCATGGCAGCTCCCCCTGCTCTCCGCTTCTGCCCCGTCTCCCACGTCCTCTCCTGCCTCCCCGAGCCCTTTGGGACCCAACTRGGCTCAGCTGGATCCCCTGCAGGAYACGGCGGGAGAAAAGCGGGTGGTGCCGCGCTGGTCTGACCCCTGCGCTGGGCAGCGCGGAGCTGGGTCCGCACGTGAGCTCAGCCCTAAGCCCTGCTGAGGCAGGGGGGCCGCGSGTTATAATTACCCGGGTGATTACGCTCTGCAGAGGCACCGAGACAACATTCAGCTTTCTTCGTTTGCACAGAGTCCATGTTCATGAATGGGGAAGATGCAACGTTTTGCTGTTTGGTTTTGTTTTCTTTTCTGGGCTTGCTTTTGCTTAATTATTTATTTTAAAGCAGCTGTCAAATCCTGTTACCGGGCTGTAAATCCCCGTCTTGCAGGAAGAGCATTTGGCACCTTTGGAGGTAGCCAACCTGCCGCAACAGAGCTGACCGCAAGGGAGCTGCACTGGGAGGATTTCTACTTGTTTAACGAGAGAGAGGACACTGCACTTTGCCCATCTCTTCTCCCAAATGAACCCTGGCAGGAGGGAAAGCGGAGGGGGCTGTGAGCTGGTGCCAGCACTGAGGCCAGGGGGGCAGGAGGAGCAGACGACCAAGAGGGGTCTTGCAGATGGGAGACAAAACCAGGCTGGACCAAAACACTGGACCTGGGGGGGCACCGAGAGAGAATTTGCCTCTGCTTCTCCCCATGTTTCCACAACTAAAGGCAGGCTGAGGATTTCCCGCAATCTGGAGGTCCTTGGAGCACCCCAGGGGCTCCAGGACTAACACTGCCAGGGCCAAAGCAGCGCAATGGCCACGGGGGCCAGCAGCAGTTGGGAGGCAGCTTGCAAGTATTTTGCTGTACCGTATTGCTCCCAACCTTATTTTTTTGGTTTATATAACATGACAGTGAAAAGAGAGAGAGGAATCAAAGAGCAGCTCGGAGAAACCAGGGAAGCCTCCTAAGAGCAGGGAAACCTGCAGGGCCTAGGGAGCGGCGAGCTGCGTAATTAGGTCAGCGGTTGATTAGCCTTCCCCAAGGCCCGGAGAGTGTGAAGTGCTGACGTCCCCCCAAGCCCACGCTCGGCGGCAAGCCCCCCAACCGCCAGGGAAGCCGGGAGCTGCTGCTTCCGACGGCTGGAGCAGCCAGCRCCACATGGGGACACGTCGGCTTGGCCCTGTGTGGAGGAAGCCCAAGGCTGCACGTCACCAGTCTGCTCCTTCCTGGAAGGGCTGATGTCCTTTTTGCCCATCTGGGCAGGCTCGAGAGGCAGCCCAAGAGGCCCATCAAGGCCTGGTACAGCCTCAGAGTGGGAATTTGGACCCTCATACCCAGATGCCCGACACGGGGCCCAGCAAACAGGAAGGGCAAAGCAGAGAGGAGGACGTGCTCTCTGTGCTGGTCCTATCTCCTGCTGGGCCTCCTTCCTCTCTGCTCCTGACAGACAAGGACCATCATCTGCCTCCATCTCATCAGCCCACGATGGGGGCCAAATTTCCARTCCCCGACAGCTCTGGAGGAAGTGAACATCTTGTTGCAGTAACAGCCCCTGAACATTTTCCAGTTCTTATCCACTAAAAACACCTAAGCAACGCTTGCGCCACCAGGGCCGGCTGCTGTTACTGTGCAAAAAATCTTCTTCTCCAGGGTCTACATGGACACAAAATCCAACCATTCGCACAGAGCAGTACAGGACACATGCAGAGAGCTTGGCTTCCTGTCACTCTGCTGCATCACTTCTGCAGGTCTCGGACCAAAAAACTGCAGACACAGAATCCCAGGAYGGTTGAGGTTGGAAGGGRCCTCTAGAGMYCATCCAGTGCAGCCCSTGCTCCAGCAGGGACACCCAGAGCTCGGGGCACCCGGTCMCATCCCGGCGGGTTGGCAGATCTGCAGAGCAGGAGCCTCCGCAGCCTCCCTGGGCAGCCTGGGCCAGGGCTGGGCACCCTCACCCCAAACAAGYTCTTCCTCACGGGCACATGGAGCTGCCTGCGCTGCAACTGGCACCCACTGCCCCTTGGCCTGGCACTGGCCACCAMTGAGACTGTCAGAGCGTCTCCTGAAACACACACAAGTTTTGCCCTCTTACTGGGTCACACAGAAGATCTCCTGCTGGATGTTCATCTTTAGCCTGCAGGTCCCTCTCTTCAGCCTCTCATTTCATTCAGTTCTCTGGCCTCCCTGAAGCACATGGCAAATAACCGGCCTCAAGTTCTTCTGTATTTTGAAGTGAAGTTTATTGCTTTTTTTTGGTAAAATAATTGGCTAATCAAACACATAGCTTTTCAGCCAGCATTCCCCCTAATGCTTTAATCAATAGATATCCTCAGAAGAGACAGAACATGTTCTAGGTTTTGTTTGAGGAGCGAGAGGACAAGGCTACAGCTTCTCAACCACGTGGCTCGATGGTGTAGAAGTTGATAAARGAACAGCTGGAAGCTGGATGAACACTGGATAAAATGACAGAATTAAGAAAACAAATGGAAAATTTTAGCCAGAGTTGTCAGCCTGTGGGAAGAAAGAAAAGGGCTTCACTGGCTGGTGTTTCCTATCAGCCGCAGCGAAAGGTCTGAGGCGTTAGGAGACGGCGCGGAGGAGGCGCTAACAAATCTGCCTCCTGACACCCAATTAAGACAGATCGGAGAGTCCGGCCACCGCGAACGCCGAGCGGTTACGCTTTACAGCCACTATAAATCGGCCGACTAATGGCCTCTGGCAGCTTCATGATTTGCTTGCRCTGCTTAACAGAAAGAAAGAAAAATCCACCCTGACCAGCAGCAGGCAGAACGCGGCAGCCTTACGAAACCATTCCCCGTTGATGACCTGATCACTGCCGTGCAAATGTTTACCTTCACTGCTAAATTTCCATGACACTCGCATTATAACAGGGTTTTTTCCACCAAGTCTGTGTGAAATCATCTGGCATCTTATCACTAAGCAAGTCCAAAGCACTTGCCATTAAACTTTAAAGGCTTRAGGGTCTCTCAGTTTACACTAGTGGCCAGGCCTGGTCAGGAAGGTGATTTGAGGCAGGTATTGAAGGCAGTTGCATAGCTCTTCACTTTCTGGGGTTTCTTGTAAAGTTACCTGGAAATCCTCGTGTTTGTTTTTACCACACCTTCCTCAGGAATATCTGCTGTTGGCTCTGACCAAACTAGACAGGTCGCATTCAACAGAGATCTCTGTGAAAATCAGGAGGGTTTTGTCCACCCCAGGGGTTGGTTCTTGCTGCGGGATCTCAGGCTAGTGAAGGGACATGTTCCCAGGGTACCAGCTCAACGTGAGGACACCCAGGCAGCCCCTGCGCACCCGGAGGTCACATATTAGCAACCTCCTGAGCTGCTCTAGCCCAGCTGGGCAGTATTTCCAAGCTGTTGAGAAGTAAAATTGCTCCCATGACAAGAGACCACTGCCCATCAGGGTAAGAGTCCCAGCTTCCCAGCTCCTCGCGCTTTCCCCTAACGTCACGCGCTGCCGAGGCTACGGTTGTGCACAGCACTGACGAAGATCCACCCGGACCTTTCACACCAGGGCCAAGGCAGCGTGGCATCCCACTGCAGTGCTGCCAGCACAGCAGTCACCCCAGCAGTCCCTCCCTGTGACTCCCGGCCTGTCTGCTTCATCTCGGGTCCCTGCATCCCTTCCAGGAGCTGCTTGCTTCCAAGCGCAGGAAATGTAACCCTGCTCCATGCTCCTCGCAGGCGAACGCTGCTGCGTGGGGACCGTCCCCTCCGTGCCCTTCCCGGGCACAACGGTGGGTGCGCTGGCAGCCGGATGGCTGCTGAGCGACGCCGCCGCAGCCAGGGGTGCGCAGCAGAGACCTCCCAAAGCCAGCGCGGGATCTCCGCGCGAGGAAAGGCTGAGTCACTGCCTCCTCCTCAGCTCCAAACACAACATCAGGGAAATAATTCTGTCAGGTCACAGCAAAAGCAGAGGGATGCAGGTATCCAGCTGTTTTGGAAATGGATGCTCATGTATCACCTCTAAGAGAGGCTTGACTGCCCAAGCCCTGCGTCCAGACAAGCTCCCCTGCCCCTGCACCCAAACATATTAACGCCACAGCAAGCTGCCCTGAGCTTTGCACGAGCATGGGCAGGCTGGAGTACAGAAGCAGAGAGTAGCTGTGGATCAGCTAGACAAGGCACCCATCTTCATGCTGCTCTTCACACCCACACCTGTACACAGGCCTCACATTTCCAGCATCCAGCTACTTGTTGAGCCGAGTTATAAACACTTAATTCCCCAGAAACGGGTCCCAGACCTTTCCAGAGCACCGTGGGTTTTGCAGCTGCTMTGCACGTGGCCGGTGCTCCACGAGGCCCGGGTGCCAAGCTCCACAGCACGGCCGGTCCCTCCGGAGCACATTCCTCCTGCCCAGTGCTGGGCTCCTCAGTGCCTTCCAGCTGAGCTGTTCTTGCAAAGATGCAATATTAATTTCTGCTATTTTTAAGGGCTCTCTCTCCCAGTGGTTTAATGTCCATATTTTCATCTATCCAGGATACCTTCACCCTATTCTTCAGCCTCCTGCTGCATCCCAAGTTCCCAGGATGCTACCATCCTTTGTAAGCACCTCTGCAGTGAGAAGCTGCAGTTCAGGGAGGCACTAGGATGAATTTCCACAACTTAAACTCCCCTTTGTGCATCCGTACCAAATTCTGCTCTCCAAGTGAGAAACACAGCCCCTTCCACACTCCAGAGCCCAAAAAAYAGTATTTGGATAATATTTGTGCAGGAACCTCCCCTCATAGGCAGGCAATTATCTGGATTCCCTTCTTCCAGTGGCCTTAAAGCCCGTCGGGTTTTATCTTTGAGTCCTACCATCTTCTGTCAAATTTGGCCCAAACTGGTCCCAGGGTTAAAATTTCTGGAGGAATAAAAACCAACAGTTGGCCAGTGTGCCTGCAAAAGCCTCAATTCTGTGAGAAACCAGGCTAAAAGGGGAAAGAGGAGGAAAAAAAAAAAAAAAAGAGCAGAGAAACATAGAAAAGAAGCTTCAAGTCAAGGCAGCTGCCATCAGTCAATGAAAATTCTTTCTTACCATGTGATGCAACTACACACACACACATACACATATATATATATATATACATATGCACCAAAGAAAAAATGCGCTGCAAAGAAGCTCCTTCAGATGTGCAGCTGGGCAGGAGCCCTTTCCAGAAGGCCGATGCGTGCGCTAGGACTCGCCCGAAGCCAGAAAACAGACAGCGAGGGAGGGGAACGGGTCCCCTGTCCGAACGCCYGGTTTTATCGGCTTGTTGCGGGATTTATGATTCCAATTACATGGCTGCGCTCGGGCGGGCTACCACGCAGCTGCCGGAGACRGCGCGTATCTGCCAGCCTCAGCCTGCAACGTACGGGCTTCTCCATCTCCTCAAACCCTCTGACGCCCAAGGGGGCTCCCCAGACCCTGGGACAGGCGACGGAGGGTGCCGGGGTGCGTGCCAAGGGAAGGGGGCGGCTGTGCCGCAGCCGGGGCTGCGTCTCACCCTGCAAACAAAACCTGGCGCCCGCCCCGCTCTCTCTGCACCCAGAACCCACCCGCCACCCGCGCCCCCGCCCACCCCACGGGGGATTTTTACCTGCTCCCTTCCCAAGGGTCGCTCGCTTTCGTTTAACGCTACCACCGAGATCTCCTTGAGCATTTTCCGGCAGCGGCTCCTGAGGCAGGAGACAAAGGAGGAAAATCCTTCCCGCTCAGCGACGAGATAWATAAATAAATAAATAACCAGGGCACCGAATGCTGCAGAAATATCGCCCGGGCTTACACACAGAGATGCTGCGGATGGGGGGCAACCCCCAAATGCCCCTCGGGGAGGGGCTCTGCCCACAACGCGACCTCCTCCTCCTCCTCAAGCCGCGGCTCTTCCTCTCACACCGGTCCGCGAGCCGAGGATGCTGCTCAGGGCGTCCCGGGGGACGACAGAGACGGCAGCGCTGCCTCCGCGCGTGGCGGAGCCGGGATGCAGGGAAGAGCAGGATGCGCGCAGCCAAAGAGCTTCCCGACGACACGCATTTAATTTAAGAGCTAGAAATAGCTCCCCAAACAGGGCGAGGGCAGCAGGGCCCCTGCCCAGCCCCTGCCGGGCGCTGCAGCTTCCCTGTCAGACGCAGCAGCACTCACGCGAGTCTCTGCAAGGGCTGCCTCGCTCCCGCACGGGCACCATCACTTCCTGAGCTCCCTGGTGGAGCTCCCAGCACAGATGCTGCTCATGGTCCCTTCAGTGCCAGGCCAAACCCTCCTCAAGGGCACCCTCCAGCACAGAGGTGAAGTGGATAGGGCAGGAGCAGAGCAGCAGGCGGCTGCTGCACTGGGTGCGGGGTGAGGCTGCACCGCCAGAGCACTGGGAGAGCTCCAGGCAATCCGCACAGTGCTTCCACATTCCCTGCCAGGCTCTCTGCATCGCCCGTGTCTTACACCTGCTGTGGCTGTGCAAGATCACACTGTCACCTCTCTCCCAACCACCTGCCCAATCCAAGACTCTTCTGCCAGCCAGGATGCCCCAGGGAGCCGCTGCAGTCACCACAGGCACACAGTGGAATCCAGGGCACCAGCAACCTCCTTCCTGGGAGCTCCCATCCCAGGCTGAGCATTTCCAGGGACCACAGTGTTTCCCTGAGCTGATACCACATGCAGGCGATGACTGGACGTGCAGATCCGAAGCAGCAAGTCCAAAACCGAACACATGACAGTGTCCCTATAACCACTCAAATAAATGGTGTGCATTTCACACGTGCCACTGTCATCTCTGAAGGACAGAGGAGCAAGGTCGATCACATCAGATGAATTCTGAATCATCRTATCCTAGGCAAAGCCAGCAAAGCACCTAAAAGACACAAGCTGTCCCAGCAGAGCAGTTTCCAAGAATGCAGTGTCTTTAGGATGACAAAACAAACCTCCAAATCTGCATCTGGACTTTTCYGGGAGTGATTCTGTCTGCCAACAGCTCATGTCTCCTCCCCAGGGAGCAAATGGATACTGGGGACAAGGACTGCTCCAATGATGAGCCCGTTCATCACTTTGCAGCAGCCTCCCACAACCAGCCTCCCTCCCTCGCCCGTTTCCTCTCCTGGGGCTGCCTGTAACCACCTGAAGCTCTGTCCCTCCTGCAGCACCCATGTCTACGTGGGGACGCGTCCATGAAAGAAACGACTCGCTTTCCAATGGATAACTTGCTAAATAACTGGGAGAAAGCTCAAAGCAAAAGCAAGGCTCCAGCCATTTCCGAGGCTCTTCCTATTGGCAGTGGAAACCAAAACAAAATAAAAATTCCAGCCGCGGGCTGGGAKCCTGGGAGAGGGAGGCTAGCAGTGATCTTCCCTCTCGGAAAGCACCGATGCGCTGATACAGAAGCAGCAGCATCACAAAGCAAAAATGTAGCTGCTGGGGGCTAAAAGGGCAGCTCGAGCCAGCCCACCCTGCAGCTTCCCAGGGCTTCTCCCAGCAGGCAGAGGCRTGCTTCCCAAGGGCAAGGTTGGCACATTCCTGAAGCAGGATCGACTGGGGGGTTTCGTGTCGTGCAGGGCCGGCTCTGGGCTGGGGAGCTGCCATAGCACASGGATCTGTCAGGCAAATGTAAATAAATCCTAAGGGCACTCGCAATGCTGCCAGCTTACAAAGCAAAACAAAATGCTTGAAATGCCTATAAAACAGGCTCTTCTGACAGCTCAGCCTGTTAGAGGAGAATGATACTGGAAAAGAATGAGAGCTTCAAGTGCCTTCATTGCCCCAGGCCTGAGGGGCTCCATTGCAGAAGCAGCCTCTCAACTGGGCTGTCCCCAGCCCTTCAGCACTGCGAGCAGGGCAGGGCAGGGCCCCTTGCAGAGGWGGGGTTTACGCTTTGTGTGTTTTACCAGGTTTCTCCTTCCAAAGGCTGCCGGTGCCCACATCCCAGCTCCACAACGGAGCATCCCTGGCAGCTAAGCCCAGGTCCAAGCAGTTGCCAGCGGGCAGTGTTACGGTCAGATTTTAAAAGTGATAACGTGGTTGTGCATGAAAAGCTGAAACAAGCACAGAGATGTCAAGTCACAATTTGGAGAAGCTGAATGTGCACAGGGCCCTCTCGCCATGTACAGAATAAAGGGAGGAATAAGTGGCCTGAATGTCTTCCATGCTCCTGCAGAAAAATAATTTATCTGAAGCGAGCTTGGAAAAAGGAGGGGAGAAAACAAACCACACTGCCATTTAAGATGATTTTTCTCTCTTTTTTYCCCTTATCTTAAAGGCAAAAGAAGGGAGATTGTTTGCTGTGCTTTCAAAACAAACCGTTTTCAACCAATTTATAACTCCCGAAAGCTGAAGCCCATCGATTTACTAGCAGGCAACAATTAAAAGTGCATGAGGCTAAAAAAGTAATTTCCAAAAGCACCATGAGCCTCCACACACAACTGTAATTCCTCCAGGGGCAAAAATGTTGCAGCTTTACTGACGTGAGTTATGTGATGGACAGCCCAGCTTCCCAAATCAGACGAGAATTTAATCAAACATCTGTCTCCAAGTCGACCATGGACACGGGCTTTCAGCCCCAGCCTCTTCCCACCATACTAAGCAAACAAATATGTTAAACACAAAGTATTTGTCTATTATTAGACATCATCGTTATTAGATCCCCAACAAGAAGTTCCTGCTTGCGTTTTCTCGCTGGCACAAACTCCGAAGATGGGGTTTGCAATGGCAATGCTGGCAAGCTATGAAAATCCTCTCGCAGCTCCAGAGGGAGGTGCGTCCTGCTCCATCGCTGTCCGGGGATGGATCCCAGGAATGCCCGGCTTCGTGGTGGGAATTCTGGCCCAGTGATGCGCGCTCCCGAAAACGGAGCGGCCCTTGCAGGCTCACTGCAGATGCTCAGCTGGCAGAGACCGACCTGAGTCCCAGGGAAAGCAGCACAAATGGGTTCTGCCTCCCTCCCAGGACAGGCTGCTCCTCAGCGGGACGGGCTGGGCAGAGCAGAGGCTTCGCCACAGCCTGGCTGGCTGGTGCAGGCACACGGGGCAGGCCCAGCTTGCAGGGCTGCGTCTCRGGCCTCTGGTTCCCTCTCTGCGTAGGCTGTGGCAACCTCAGATAACAGAAAGCAGCGTGTAATGACAGGGAGAGAAAGGTCTGGAGGCAGCAAAAACCTCTCAAATTCATTCTAGGTTATTCCTGCAAGATCCCCCATTAGCCATTCCCTAAAAGGTGTTCTCACATACCACAACTCTCCTCCAAACAGCCTGAAGATGCTGCTAGTCCCAGAACAAAGCTTTGCCTGCAGAGCTGCTGAGGGGCTGGTGCGCGGCCAAAACGCAGCTCGTGGCCGGTGCTGCAGGAGAGCAGAGCTCTGCAAAGCAACACCCGCACACGGGTTTCGTAGGAATGTCCCGTAACGTCCCGCTCCACCCTCGGAGCCACAGAGGAAGTGGGCTTTGCAACCAGCTCCTTGCAGCATCTTAGGGAAGTTGCCTCTGTCCTGCCTCAGTTTCCCAAGTGGCAGCAGAGGCTCTTGGCACAGCAGTCAGTGATCATGGCACACAAGACCCCAGAAACCTCCCTGATGTATTTTTGCTCCAGCTCAAAGGCATCACAGTTATTAAATACCCYGCATCCCTCCTTGCTATAACACAAAAATTCAGAACACAGAGAGTGAGACCTGCTTCTTTGCACGAGCTGTTTCCAGCGCAAACCATCCCCTTCCTCGGGACGTCTCCTGCCCTTTTACTTTTCACTTGGGGGCTACCCCAGGGGACGCAACCGCGATCCTGGTGGCACTGCCAGGCACAGCTGGCAGCAGACCCCGGCCTCCCTCGCGTGGACACAGCTGAGCAGCTCCACACCTAAGATGATACAGAGCGTTTCCACTCCGCAGCCTCCCAGCTGCCCCTCAAATGCCAACCCAGCCCCTCGCTCCCCTGTACCAGCTGCCACGGCTTTCGCAGGGATAGAATAGCCCCAGGTGGGACTATTAGGGAGGCTCGTTGCTSCTCCAGCTTGGCTTTCCAGCTTCTCCCAGGCGTTTAACAACCCAAAGCAGAGAGGCACCCAGCAGAACACAACATCTGCCACCGCAGAAGCTCTTTTGCCTCCACGGGTCTGGCACACACAGCTGTGAAGCCAAAATCTCTCTCTGCCAAGAGGCAGGGGCATCAAGCTCTTGGTGAAAACAGGCCAGGCAAAAGCCTCCTCGACAGAGCCTCCAGGATTTTACAAGTTCTAAAGAGTTTTTAAGATGGATTACAAACCAAAGCAAGCTCGGTGAGCAGTTCCCAGACGCAGGCAAGCTGGTGGCAGCCACACACGTCTCCCTGCAGGTCCTGCTGAGTCGCGGCCGGCAGCTGTTGCACAGCTAAGGTCTCCCAGACCTCGAGCAGGCTGAACGAACCTGTCCTGGGAGCTCTGTTCACAGCAACCTCCAAAAGGACAGGGATTTTTTTTTTCTTTTCCCTACAACCAATTAAAATAGTTGCAAGAAGCAACAAGTTTGTGGACACCCAAGCCCTTCCCTGGCTAAGCTGCGCAGGATGGGATGCAATGGGAAAGGCCGGCACCTTCCAGCCGCGCGCTCCTTAGCCTCCCGCTGGCCACAAGGAACAGGTCGTTGGGATGTCCAGCTCTGAGTCCCAGCTCGGCTGAGGACATGTGGGACACCACGGACAAGCTATCTGCCTTGTCCTGCCATTTGCTCCCTGCAGATGATCACGTTTAATGACTTTGGGAGAGGCGGCAAGGCTGGATTAACGCTCGCGGTGAACAGAGGAGACGCCTCTCTAAAYTGCCACCTGTTATTAGGCACTTTGTGGTGGATTCTTCTCCATGTGCTTTCCATGCTGCACCAGATCCTGTCCCACCTGTCAGAGAAGTGCCACCGTGTCACCACAGCCTCTCCTACCACACAGGAAACCGGGGTTCCTCTCCTTTGCCATGATGGCTACGTGCTTTCCTCCTAGGTGGGAAGGGAGGAAACAGAATTTAGGTAACGTGAGTAGGCACTGACTCAAGCATGGGAACACTGCTGTCCAATCTGTGTCCCTGRAGCTTTGGAGGTCCATGGTCTACTCCAAAGGCGCCCCTCAAAGTTAATTTGGGACAGCAAAGAGCTCAAACACATTAAAGAGTCATTATCACCCTTACTGGCCACTTTTCAGAGATGTCTGCGTTAGGGAAGCGATGACTGTGCAGGATTCCAGCTCAGCAGCCATGGGACAGCCCAAGACAGGTTAGGAAGAAGCAGAGCTTTTATTTTCAAAAGAGCTGACACTTAGATGCACAAAGGTTTAGGGAACACCCAAGCTTAACGTCACCTTATTTTCGGGCAGAACTGCCCAATAGGCATATTTATCTTAGAATCATATGGAAAACAGCTACATTGTGAATGACTACATGTATTTATAAATATGCATATAAAACAGCCAGTCTTCTAAATAAACAGAAAATTATTATTTAGCTCCCATAGTCTTTAGCTTCTGGTGACTCAATAAAGCCTGTAATTACACCCCTGTGGCAGAACTGAACTTTCTACAAGGTGAGTCGCAGGGACATCCCACAGCACCTTATGGAGGTCGCCTCTCCATAAGACCCAACATTTCCAGAGTTTTCAGCCAGAAACGGTTTTCTTTTCCCTGACTTGACAAAGAGCACAAGCCACTCCAATCACATCAGCAGGCTGTTAACTCTGGAACCTAACAACGTCACGTGAAAAGACTGAACAGTGCTGCAATGCTGAGGAATATTTCACTGCTCCGCAATTTAGCAGAACATGCAGACCAGAGGCGATGGGTGCCCAAAGCAGCTCCTGAAACAGCTGATGTGCTGCACCCAGCTTCTGTACGATCCATAGGGTCAGGGTATACCTTTAGGTATAGATACACAGGGCCTTGCCAAAGACTAACTTGAGCAGCAAGAGCRTGAAATTAAGTAAGGCTCAGGAAGGTCTCCACTCTATGGAGACTARAGGGCAAAAATTAAACTGGCAGCAACTAGCGTAATTTCCAGCTATTCCTCCTGGGAGCAACCCATGGAGCAGCAGCTGGGAGGAACAGGTCAGACATCCAAAATGAGAGAGAAGGGGAGAGTCAGAGCAGCACAATTTGTCTTCAGTTGCCAAGAGGACACAGCAGAACAAAAGCTTCTCCCTGAAAAAAGCTGCGATGCTCAGAGAGAAAAAAAAAAAAAAAAAAAAGTGGGAGTATTTTTTCTTCCAAAAATATGAGTTAAAAGGAGAGCTGGAGGAAAAGGCCAGAACTTCTCGTCTTCCCTTCCCCAATACAGATCACAGGCTAATAGCTATTAAGCACTTGGACATCATTTTTTGCAGCACTTACGACGATCTTGATAGATATTTGGACACAAGCAATACTCATCCAATTTGTGCTGGTTTCCCACCTCACTGCTTATCTGCAACATTCTCCCATTGCTCCTCTGCCTTCCTTTGAAAGCATTTTGAGATCTTCTGATTAAAAAATAAGTTTCCTAAAAGCAGGACAACATGCTTATTCCCACAGTTCTTTAAAAGTGGCACAGTAAATTCACAGAGCCCTCCAGGGCAGTTTGTGCATAGGAAGGAGGGCTTGGACTCCATAGAGCTCAGAGGAAAAGAGCTTTAAATACAAACAGCCTGCACTTCCCAAAACACAACACATTCATATCTCTGCCAAAGATAACATGCAACACGGTGAAACCGCAGTCTACAAACCTAATTCAGAGCTTGAGGGAATAGAATTTGCTGCAAGGTTTTGCACCTTGCTCTTCAGGACGAGGAAGGTGCGAAACCTTCATAGTCCTTAGGGGCAAATCCAACGTGCATCACCACAACCAAATCTCTGCTTCCACTCGCTGCACAGCAAGGGTGACTATTTGCTTATTAGGTGGATAGAAGCCATAAGCAGATGGGGATACATCCTTATCCATCACACATGGCATGGCCTGCTGTGCTGCTCAGAACTGGCTTCTCAGATGACTTCCACCACCAAAAAGTCCTCTCTGGTCCAGTGCCGGTAATCCAATATCTTTGAGTTGAGAGAAATAATGTGGAAGCTCCAAGTGCCTTCTGTGCTTTCTGCACCTTTCAAGTTTCTATGCTGCTGCTCCCGAGGGAGCTGCAAGCTGCAATGCTCCTGACAGACCCAAGCCCGTGGCCACACACGTGGGCAGCCACGTGGTGTGCCAAGACGGCCAAGAGCAAGTGTCCTTGCTTTGCCAGGCGAATAACTAATGCTGCAAAACCACGGCACTTTGTAATTTAATAACGCTCCCTGAGGCAAAGCCGCGTGGGAAAAGCCCCTGTTGGAACAGAACTGCAGCCCTAGACCTACACCACTGCTGGGCCCCACGGGGATCAAAGATCCCCTGCACTCTTGACACTCATCAACCATCTTGACACCAATATCAGACCAGACATTTTCACATGTTGATTAAACCTTCTCTTCCCCATCCCAAACAGCTCCATCTCTGCTCCTCCTCCTCCTCTGAGGGATGCTCCAGCCTCTTCACCAACTGGATGGTGACTACAGCAGAACCGCATTTCCAATGGGCCTGTAGTCACTTGCATCGGGCCAGGGCTGCCTGCATCCATGAGCCCTCGACAGGAAAACAAAAATAGTCTCTGGTCAGGCCCTGTCCGCTACACCCAGTCCTGCACTAAGGATGTCGAAGAGCTTTCAAGAGAGAGGAGCCCCTCACCTTGGTGACAGCTCCAAAGCAAACAGCAATTCTTCCAAGGACTCCAACTGGGATGTCAGTAGAAAGGCTTGCCGGGATGGCATTTTTTAAGTGACATGGTGATTTTCAGCATGTGGCGCAGGGACCTCCCTGGTCCTTCGATGAACTACAACAGATCTGCAAAAGCGAAGAGCACTACCCAAAGTGAGCTGCAATCCACTGTATGATGGGCCCAAAAGCAGAACATTCAGGCCTTTGCTTTTAAGAAGGGGGAACAATCACTGACCTCAAACCAAGCTCTGCAACAGAAAATTAAGTTGTACRTTTCCGTTGCATTCAAACTGCCGTTGATTTAATATTTGTGCCCCAACGCTTTGTTCTGCAGCTACAACCCACACCCAGCTGTGCTACAAATGAGGCAGTCACAGGCGCTTCCGTAGGGCAGCTTTACCCATCCTTTCCCTCCTGCACTCAAAGCGAGGCCGTTTGCCTCCCGAAAACCCGACTTTTGTCCCTAAACCAACCAAGAAGGGGCTTCGCCAGGGCGGCGGGCTCGTGCCTCGCAGCCYGTCCGTTCAGAAGGGAAAAATCTAGAAGTGCAGAGAGCCACGGAGAAGTTCAGGCTGCAACCTCGCCGTTGCAGCCACCGCTGCCATCCCCCGTAACGGGCTGGGACTCCGAGCGGGTACACTGGGGCGACGAGGGGAAAACAAGAGGACAGGCAGGTCGCTTTTCTGAGCGGCGCGGGTGCAGGAATCCCCCCGCCGGGGAGCAAGGGGCCGGGGCGGCTTCGCCCCGTGCTCGCTGCGCGCGGCGGGGCAGACAAAGCGCGAACGTGGCGCCAGGCCCGGCGCCTTTGACAGCTCCGCGCGGCGGCGGGCGGCGGGGCGCGGGCGGGAGCGGGAACGGCGCGGCCGCCGCAGCTCCCGCCGCCCCGGGCGGCTGCTGTGTCATCCGCGGAGCCGCCGCCGGGGGCCGGGCCCGCAGCCGCCGGCCACACAAATCACGGTGGCGGCGACATGTCCCCCGCCGCCCTCCCCTGCGCTCGAGCTCCCGCCGCGCTCGGCCTTACCGTGCTGCGCTGCGGGGCGGCCGGGCGCGGGCCGGGGCGGCGCGGCGGTGTCAGGCGCCCGCCGCGAGGCTCATGGGCGCCGCCGGGCCGGGGGGAAGGGGGCGCCGCCTGCCCGCGACGAGACACCCGCGCGAGGGCGGAGGGACGGCGGCTCCGCGGCGGCTCCGCCCCGGCCCGCCCGCCGCCGGGGGCTGCTGGGACACGTAGTCCGGGCGCGGCCGTTGGCCGTTAGGGCAGCCATTGCGTGGCCGTTAGTGCAGCCATTGCGGGGCCGTTAGCCGTTAGCGCGGCCGTTGCGCGGTCGTTGGCCGTTAGAGCGGCCGTTGGCCGTTAGGGCAGCCATTGCGTGGCCGTTAGTGCGGCCGTTGCGCGGTCGTTGGCCGTCAGCGCGGCCGTTGACCGTTAGCCGTTAGCGTGGCCGTTAGCCATTAGCGCGGCCGTTGGCGCAGCCGTTGCGCGGCCATTAGCTGTTAGTGCACGGCCGTTAACACGACTCCTGGCCATTAGCTTGGCCAGCCGTTGGGGCAACCTTGCGCTACCCTTAGTGCGGTCATAGCGCAGACGTTGGCGTGGCCATTAATACAGCCGTTGTTCCTTAGCACGGCCATTGGTTGTTAGCACGACTGCTTTTGGCGCAGCGGTTGGTCGTTAGCACAGCTGTGGGTCGTTTGCAGGGCCGTTGGTCGTTACTGTGACCATTGGCGTGGCCGCTAACATGGCCGTTAGCCGTTAGGACGGCCGTTGGTCGTTAGCATAACCGTTAGCATGACCGTTGGTGCCACCCCTCAGCACACACCACTGGACGCCCCTGTGGCCCGCACAGGCTGCCGCCCTCCCAGGGCACTCCCAGACAGCTTCCCGAGGACCAAAAGGTCCCTGGGGGCCAAGAACAAACCGTCGGGGTCTGAGACCAACCTGCGCACACCTCGGTGTCCTCCTGGCCACGTGTGACATGGCGACTGCCTTCTCCTGCGCCCAACTGCTGCTCGCGAGGCACCGGCCAGGCGTTGTGTCGGCTTCACCCCAAGGCGCCTCTGCTGCTCCCTGGCCAATGCCTGCACTCCTCAGGGATTCCAAGTTCCCAGAAAAAGAAGCGTGGCGCTCCAGGTGCCTTTGGTCAACACTTCACACTACTCTTCACAACACTTTAGCTTCACCTGCTGTTTGTTGGCTCCTTTTAGTTCTAATTCCTGAAGCTGCTCTTAGAAAGATACACAAGTTGGACATCCCAGGGGTCGTCTTGGAGCTCAGCTTATCCCTGCRCTTGGCCAGTGACCATTTTTGTCCCTGCCCTGGTTGAATATCTGGTTAAGTTGTGAACAGCTGCATTTGGGGAGTCCTCATTCCCACCAAGCGCAGCTGCTGATGCTTCCCAGACATTGTGTAGCRGATACGGGACTTGGAGCGCTGCTGGGACCTCCAGGCAGAGCCTTCAATGAACATGGACACTCTTAGCAATATTACTCTGAGGGTTGTGCAGGTTGATTCTCAGCAGAGCCTACAACAAGGAAACTGCAAACACTTCCATGCAAATAGACAAAATGTAAAATAAATTAAAAAGAACAGAAATGTCTCCTTTCGAATACCCTTCCAGCCAACTGCGTCATGCCAGCCCCTCCAGATCCACACAAAGCAATTTRTAAATGTTTCTATGAGCTATTTAAAAGATTTTTTCTCTCCTTCCTCTTGCCCTTGACTTTGCCCGCGCCTGCTCTGGGCCATCACGTGCTCCAAAGAGCCAGCTTATCTACCCTGCCATTTGTTGTCAGAGTAAAATCCAAGCTAAATTCAAGACACCACTTTGTTTTTTTGCAATGCATTTTGTTGCTCCCTTGCCTTTCCTTACGGCCTTGCTCTGCCATTCACCTGGATAACCAACTCGTGCTAACGCACGCWGAGGTCTTATCATGCAAGAGCTGCAACCACAGATTAAGTGGCGTAGCTGGTGCCTAAGCAAACCTTAATTTTACTTTGATGGCAAAATYGGATTCAAAAGATCTCTCCCTGCTGCGCTTTATTTTTGGCCGCATCGTTTGCTGGGCAGGTTGCCATGACAACCCCGTATCCACCGGAGGGTGTCTATAACGGGGAGAGCGTGTTGGTGATTCCGAGCCAGATTTGATTGTTTTTTGTTTATCATTGTGTTGTATTCTAGGCGAGGGGAAGCGCCTGGTTTTCRTGTTTCTGCCCGCGATCGCCCAGCGGCTCAAGCGGCGCCTGCTCAAGGTGGTCGTAGCTCAGGCCTCTCTGCCTCCTCCCCACGCCGGGGGCTGCTCCCTGGAGGGCACTGAGCAGCTCTGAGCAGCTCTAAGGGCCCCCAAGCTCCCTGCACATTCAGCAGGAATTGCAGGATCTCCACAGCTCCGGGAAGTCCTCCAGCCATGGGATTTTATCCCCAAAGCCAGCGTTCCTGTGGCAATAGAGCCAGGTTGATGCGAGCTCCCGCAGTCCCCCTTACCCAGCTGTGTCAGAGCTGCTGTTCCGATAATTCCCAAAGACCAAGAGCTGAAAATCTCCCTTTGGAAGCAATGGGCTCCGGCTGGGCCCAGGCTGCCTGTGCAACCCGAAGCTCCAGCGGAGAGGGAGACTGCAGACACAGAATGTTTGCGAGCAAGAACKCTGCAACCCAAAAGATGCAGTGCCAAACTGTGCTCTCCCCATGGCAACAGCCTTTAAAATTGCTTAGCAATGATAGGAAATTGCAGCTTTGAAGGCAGAATAGAGAATACTTACCAAATAACTTGCCTGTAGCTGCGATGTGCTGGTAGCTCGTCCTTCCTCGGCTAGCTCCGAGTGAACGCTTTGCTTTGCAGAATGTGGCTCAAGGCAAAATTTGGCATTTTGCGTTCTGCTCGAATTGTGCGTCCCTGTGCGGAAAGTTCAGGTATAAATGTGGGCAGGTAGTGAACAAATGAACGAAAGAAGGAAATACCTCTGCTCCCACAGCCCCCATAACTCTGCTGGGATATGTGAGACAGTTGGCATGTCTCCATGATGGACATAGAGCAACCCTCTACACAGGTTTCTAATCAGTGCCCAGGAAAACACTACTGCGGCCATCAAGTCCTCCATGCAACATCAGGGACTCCTGCAGGGAAGAGAAGCCTCTTTAAAYGGTTGGGTCCACAGTCTCCTGGCCAGTTATTTTTAGGAGGGCGTTTGTGGCCAGCACAGCGGTCGGTGCCAGGGCTATTTTCAAGTCCGTGATGGATTCCCGGCTCCCCGGGTGGGTCGCGGCTCCCCAGGAGCTGGGGCTGCACCGGCCGCCTTGCCAAGGGCYGGCGCTCAAGAGAAAGGCTGTGAAGCAGAGGGGCAGGCGGAGGCAGCCCGGCACCAACCCCTCAGCTGCCCCAGGAACCTCTCCCAAATGCTTCTTTGCTTCTGCCMTGTAGACTCCACCCCAGTCCCTCCCAGTCCAACCAGTTCCCTGAGCCTGTTCATGCTTCAAATGACAAGACAGAAAGTCAGAAAATGTGGATTCTCTCCTTGGCTCGCTTCATACCCCGCCTTTCCTGCTCTTTCACAGAATTCACATAATGGGGCTGCCTGGGCATAATTCATGTCTTTCCYACCCTGATGTAATTCCCAGCTACATCTTTGGATTGAAGAGATTTTAGCAACGGGAAGTGTCATCATACAGGGAGGGGGCAAATTGCCCTTTTGAGGGGTCCCCACCATGATAACCCTGAGGAAACATGCTGGGGAGCGGCGCTGACGGCGGCAGCCGCGTCCCCGATGTAGCGTCGCCTCCGTGGCGTCCATGGCACTTGGCACGTATGGGATGAGCACTGGGCTCGCCAGTGCCCACCCTTTCCTCGCACCTTCCTGTACAAGCCGTGGGCAGCAGTGCTGTGGACACTGGCAGCCGGACAGCAGCTCCCTGGCCAGCAGGAGCAAAAACGGGGGGGTGAAAACCAGAGGGGCCTATTGTATGCARCTGAGCATCCCTGTGCGCATTTCGAGACCCACAACAGGCAGGAAACCCTGTCCAGGTACCAGAACGAGCACTCTGGTCCTGGCAGTGCTTGTCCTTAGAAACAAGGCTAAGCAGGTCAGCACAGTGCCAGGACAGGGGTAACGGTGGCCGGATGGGACCTGGCTCTTCCCGACGCCGCAGGCACCCCGTGGAGCCTGGGCTGCTTAGGGTGATTCAATAGGCGACGTGTCAGCCCCGGCCTCGGGTGGCCTGAACTCTGCCGCTGCTGCCCTGGTGACATTTGTTCAGTTCTCTGCTCCCGTTCCCTGTGCTGAAACGGGTCCTTATCCTATCTGTAAAGCACTCCGTGACTCCAGTTTTCAGCAGGTATAAGTCAGGGCAGTGTTTGCAGAGCTGCCAACAGCCCTGGGTTAGCAAGGACAGGGACAGACTTTGTAAACATCTGCCTCTCGTCCTCGGACAAAAGGCCAGGACAAAATCTTCCTCCCCCTGCCTGACCCTGAGATATTCCGGGACCTAAAGGGATGAGGCAGGAGCCGAGAGACGCTGCCTGCTTTAGTCCAGCCCTGCCAAGGAGGCTTCTCCCCCAGGTTTTCACCTCACCCAGGACGTGTATCTTTGCCAGGAAGGGCAGCTCGTGTGTGAACTGAAAGAATGACACATTCATCCAGAGCCGGAATGTCCCGCGGGAGCCTCAAGCGCTGCTGTGGCTCCTGGTGTTCCTACTCTCCAACCTATGCTCTATAACATTATTCCTTACCATGCAGCCAAATCCYGCTCTGGGCAGGGCAGCCCGCAGATTTTGCATGTTGCCAGGTCAAGACAAACAATGAAAAGAGCCCAGGATTTATCCCCGTTGTGCTAATAAACGGGGAACCACAAACCACGTTATCTTTACACGCAATTTGCTTCTCACCGCACCGTGCTCGGCCACTCTGTGCCGGCTGGCACCGTGACGAGAGGGGCCGAAGGTCTCTGCCTTCCCGGCCGCACACAGGGGCTTCTGCAGGACGGGAAGTGCTTATTCCCTGCGCATTCCCTGTGCGTTCCCTGCKTGCTGCAAAGCCTTGGCAAGAAAGGCCTTTTCTCATCGCTGCCTTTGCCAGTCTGTGGGTGAAACTCTGTTCTCTACTCACCCCCAAGTGCAAGATGCTCGAAGGTCACAATAAGAAAAAGCCTTTTCACCTGGTGTGGGGTGGACATAGTTCCATCTTCCCCTCCTGCCTCTGCCTCCATTGCCAGCACCTGGAGTTGCCTATGGCCAAATATCCATCAGGAAAAGGCAGCTGATGGATATCAGGCATAGGAGAGCTCASAGTCATGCAGCAGAACAACCGCCCGCGCTGGAGATGGCCCAAAATGAGGCACTTTGGGGCAATTTGGGAAGCAGAGGTGGGTGATGAGCAACAATAACAGCAAAATTCGAGCAAAGCGAATCCCCTTGGTTCAGAAATGAGGGTCTAGTCTGGGGAGATGCGGGCTGGGTYCCCGGGTGCCGGGGTGCTTTGCTCCTGCGGATAAACACGCGGCGGCCTTTGCAGCTGGAGCAGGGACGAGCAGACGCTCCCTTCAGCCAGCGGTTGTTCCGGTGGCCCCCCTTCTTCCACAGCTGAAATAATAAAATGTTTAGTTTAATGTAATTTCTTAATTATGCTAATTAAAAAGGACTAGAAGCACAATTAAATAAAGTCCACAGAGAGAAGCTGCTTTCCTGAAAGGAAAATAATCATGAAAGAACCTGCTTTTCGACTCCGGATAATATAATTTCCAGCAGATAATGTTTAATTTCTGCATAATAAACCCCTGCTCCCCAGCTGGGCTTCATTCACACGGGCTGGAGTGCAGACTCTCCTAACTATTTTACAGCCAAACTTTGGTTAGTAACTTCCAAGCCTCAGAGAAGGGAAAACCCTTGGAGTTTCGAAGTCCGTGATGTCCTTCAGACCATCCCAGTGCTTGCAGGACTGGCGCTGCTTGTTCACCTCCCGCCGTGCGTGTGTTTGCCTCCTTGTGGCTCAACATTCCCCAAACTGCTTCCAGAAAATCCTATTCAGAATGCAARTACTGCTAACCCAGACACACTCCCAGGACTAAAGGGAGGGATGGGCAAAGCTGGCAGCCCATCRCCAGCTTGGAAACCATCACTGTAAAAAATCAAAACATACAGACCTGATGCTGAAAATATTTTTTTTTCTGCTTTAGGAAAAAGGAGAAGAATCTCTTTGTATTAATCCCCTCCAAGATACAGGAAATGTGGCTGGCAAGTACGAATGGAAAGTGATGTATATATATGAAGACAGACCAGGGTGATGTGACAGAACACGAAAGCCAGGGAAATTTGGCCATCTGCAGCAGCTGCAAAGGCTTAAGAGGCCAGGCAGCTAAGGGTAAGGGACCTGGGGCTGCTGGATTCCTCCTCGTTTGGAATCTTTATTCAAAGTTAACTGCCCGACAGCGGCGCCTGCAGCCGGGGCGGCCCGCGGGGCGGCCCCAGAGCGGCCCTTGCTGGGGCGGTTTTGCCAGGCCCCTCCGAGGGGAAGCGCAGGCTCCTCTGCAGTCCCAGGCGGGTGGTTCTGGCCGRGAGCACCATTTGCAGCATGGCACCCATGGGTGCTGAACAGCACCCTGCATCCTGAACACCCTGAACAGCACCCTGACCAGCACCCCGCCCGCCTGGTGCAAGCTTGCTTCGCTGCCCTTGCCGTTGCCCTCGTGGCCAGCTCGTGGTCTTTGTCACCCACGCACCACAGAGCCCCAGAGGGACAGGAGGACGCCTGTTCCCGTGGGGTTGGCAATTTTAAYGGCTTAGCATGGAGGGTCTGGTGCTCACTGGATGTTAGTGCTCCTTGGCGAGGCTCCTTCCAGCAGATGGGCTGGCGGGAGGGCTGTGCCTGGCGCTGCTGCTGCTCGGAGCTGCCCCGAGCCCAGGGCTGCTCTGTCCKGGTACATCCACCCTGAGGGTGCTCCTGGTCCCAGGGCCCCCAATCCCAGTACCCCCATCCCAGTGCCTGCATCCTGTTGTCACCACCCTGGCACCTCCATCCCGGCACCCTCCATCTTGGTGTCCCAGAACAGCTGCTCCCACATCCCACACCTTCCCAGCTGGCCACCCCCATCCCAGCACCCTCCATCATAGCAGCCCTGATCCTGGCCTCTCTCTMTATATATACATCCTGGCGACCCCATCCCTGGCCCCCCATTTGGGACTTCCGATCCCCATCCCAGTGCCGGCATCCCACTCCCCTATTCCAACACCACCATCTCAGCAACCCCATTCCGGGCCCCCATCCAGGATCCTCCTTCGGTKCCCCCTCTCCTTTCCCCTCATTCCAGTACCCACATCGCAATCACTGCATACCCCACCCCATCGCTGCAGCGCAGTCCCCCATCCTCGTCCCCACGTCCCAGCACTGCCATCCCAGCGCCCCATCCCGCTCCTCCATCGCGCTCACCCATCCCGCTCCCCGTTCCCGCTCCCGCTGCTCCGGCCGCGGCGGCCGCTGTCGCAGCGACGCCCCCTGGCGGCTCCGCGAGGAGCAGCGGGTGCGGCGAGAGCGGGGGCAGCCGCAGCCCAGCCGGGACCGGCACCTGCCGCAGCCCCCACCCTGTGTGCACCCGCTGTGTGCACCCCCACCCCCTGTGTGCACCCCCTGTGTGCACCCCGCACCCTGTGTGCACCCGCTGTGTGCACCCCCTGTGTGCACCCCGATCTCCTGTGTACACCCGCTGTGTGCACCCCCTGTGTGCACCCCGATCTCCTGTGTACACCCGCTGTGTGCACCCCCTGTGTGCACCCCCCGTGTGCACCCCTGCACCCTGTGTGCACCCGCTGTGTGCACCCCCCGTGTGCACCCCGCACCCTGTGTGCACCCCCTGTGTGCACCCCNGCACCCTGTGTGCACCCGCTGTGTGCACCCCCCGTGTGCACCCCGCACCCTGTGTGCACCCCCTGTGTGCACCCCGATCTCCTGTGTGCACCCCCTGTGTGCACCCCCGCACCCTGTGTGCACCCCCCGTGTGCACCCCGCACCCTGTGTGCACCCNCCTGTGTGCACCCCGATCTCCTGTGTGCACCCCCTGTGTGCACCCCCGCACCCTGTGTGCACCCCCCGTGTGCACCCCGCACCCTGTGTGCACCCCCCGTGTGCACTCTCTGTGCCCCCAGCCCCTGCCCGCCCCCGGCGCCCGCGGGGCAGCTCTCCCCGCTCCGTGCGGCCTGCCCCGCCACCCCCGCGCGCCACGCAGGCCCCTGCAGCCCCGTGGCGCGGCCAGGTGCATTGCAGGGTGGCAAGGAGGGCACCCCGGCTGTGTCCGACCCTGAAACCCWGAGGCCGGGGCCTCCCTTCGTGCTGGCTCCAGGCGCCTCGGCCGGCAGGGAGCTCCTGGAGCGGCCGGCGCCTCCCAGCTCCAAGGGATTGAACCTCCCCTTTGCTCAGGCACCTCCTCCCTTGGGAAAAGCTTCCCTCCGCTTCCCTCCTCTTCCTCGGGAGGAAAGCTCGGGGCTGGCTGTGATGGTGCAGTCGGCCACAAAGGGGTGCCAGAGACTGCAGGGCTGCAAAGTCTGGAGCCGGCCCTGTGCAAACGGGAGCATCCTCACACACCGAGGAGCATCCTCTCCACACCTTGGAGAAGGTGCTCCAGCAGTAGGGATCATCCCGGGCCCTGCAGACCCTCCCGGCCTTGCAGTCTGTGGAAGGTGAACGTGGAAAGACCACAGAATCTCAGACTCACAGAAAGGTTGAGGTTGGAAGGGACCTCTAAAGATCATCCAGTCCAACCCCCTGCTCCAGCAGGGACACCCAGAGCTCGGGGCACCCGGTCCCATCCCGGCGGGTTGGCAGATCTGCAGAGCAGGAGCCTCCGCAGCCTCCCTGGGCAGCCTGGGCCAGGGCTGGGCACCCTCACCCCAAACAAGYTCTTCCTCACGGGCACATGGAGCTGCCTGCGCTGCAACTGGCACCCACTGCCCCTTGKCCTGGCACTGGCCACCACTGAGAAGAGCTTGGCCCCTTCCTCCGTATGTTCTCCCCTCAGGCACTTGGACACATTGACCAGGTCCCTCTCACCCTTCTCTTCTCCAGGCTGAACAGGCCCTGCTCACTCAGTCTCTCCTCACACGAGAGCTGCTCCAGTCCCTTCCTCATCTCTGTCACTCTGCACTGGCCCCTCTCTAGAAGCTCCAGGGCCCCCTTGTCCTGGGGARCCCAGAGATGCCCCCAGTRCTCCAGGTTTGGCCTCCCCAGGGCTGAGCAGAGGGGCAGGATCCCCTCCCTGCCCTGCTGGCAACGTCCTCCTGATGTGGMCAGGAGTCCATGGGCCTTCTGCTTTGCAGTGCAGGGTGCTGCAGCCTTGCCAATGGTTTGCAGCCCAAGCTGGGCATGGGGGCCAGGCCTCTGTCCTTGCAGTAGCAAAAGATCTGTCCTTCAACAAGCTGGGTCTGTCCTTCGGTAACCCAGGTGGGTAAGAGAAAGGGCGGGCTGTTGTTGGCAGATGCAGCTTCTCTCCTTTGGGTCTTCCTGTCTGCTTCATTTCGTCTGAACATTTCAGGGGACACGTGCAGTTTCTGGACCACACTTAGTAAAACAGACTAGATTTAATGAGAATTCAGCATGCCCGGTTGTGGTTGCAGGGATGCTGCTGGTGTCCAAGCGTGTGTTTGAACAGAGCCATTGCATAAGACACCCTGAAAAGAGGAGGAGACACAGCCCAATATGGGAGAACAGCTGTAACAGCTGGATGAATAAGGAGGGCTCACATGGAGGGGAAGACAGGGCTGTTTTTACAAGCTAAGTATGTATCCACAAATCACCAAACTGCTGCCAGCACCTTGACCTCTCCTGTTCCTGACAAGGCAGGACCCGCAGGCGGTTAAACGAGGAGCCAGCCCAAAGCCCTGCCAGATTTCACAAACAATCCCGAGCCGCATGACAGGGCTGCACCGAGCCCTGCGCCAGGGAATTAGAGCATCGCAGCTCCTTTTCCCCTTGGAAATACCCCCCTTCTCTGAACAGCAAGGGGAGAGGTAGGGACAAACCTGGAAAATATGAAGCATGTTCAACCTCCCACCTCAGAAGAACCCAGAAAGGAAAGAAAATTTAGAGGAGTTGGGGGAGAGGGGGCTGACTCATGGTGCTTGAATGCTGGGGGTTGGCAGAACTGCCTGTGGCATTTCTGTTTGAGTCCAGCCCATGAAATCCTGGAAGTTTTGCAAGACGCTGTTAGATGATTTCTAGACCAAAACTATGCTGCAGCTTTGGAAGGGCTGCCCAGCCCGGCGTTCCTGCAGCTCGGGACGCTGATTTTCACCATGTGTCTGGGGCGAGGCTGAAGGGACCCCGCAGCACAGCAGAGGCAAGCTGGGCAGCGGCGAGTCTCACTCACTTCACGGGCAGGAGATTTGCGGGCCCTGCGGACCCCGGAGGTCTGCAGAGCTCAGGCTGGCAGCAATTGCTCCTCGGGAGCCCCGTGCTCCGCGACAGCTGCCCGCTAGAGGGACCTCCTCACCATGGCCCGAGTCCTCCGGGGACGAGACCGTGCGGGGTCCTGTTTTGGCACCCCTTGCACAAGCAGGTTTGTAGCRTCCAGCAGCTCCCCAAACCACAGTCATTTCAGCCACAGTCTGACCTGGGGAGCAAAGCCCTGGCCACCAGGATGAGGTGGATGCCCCTGTCACGGGGAACCAGATGTCTGGGGAGAAGAGAGAAGGGACTGAGCAGGCCAGCCATGTGCGGGGAGCTGCAGGTCTCCAACGCTGCTGTCCCAGCTGCACTGCTGACCCCGAGCAGCTGAAAATAAAGGCTGGGAGACAAAGCTCTGTCTAAACCAAGCGCTGAGGGCTCCCCACGGCGCGGCGCCTGGCCCCGGAGCCGCTCGAGAGGTCCTGCCTGCAGCTGCTGTGCTGCTCTGTGCTGCGCAGTGGTTCTCGCTGTGCTTGCAGACCCCCGTTCAGCCAGGCACACACCTCCCCGTGAGCAGCGTGTTCGGGCTTCTCACACAGCTTCTCTGCTGCTCCCTGGGGAGCAGAGCCTGAGCCTGTGCTCAGGGGTCCCTAACCCTGTCCTGCTGCTCTCAGGGTTTGGGAGCACCTCACCTGACTGCACTGGAAAGGTCTTCCTCCCAGCTCCACATCGCCACAGGAGGCATCAGGGCACCTGTGGGGCTTCTAAACCCTTTGCCAGGTTGAAATGCACCCTTTTGGAGCAGGAGACAGGCAGAAGAGGTAGTTGCTTTAAGAAMGAAACTGCTGCTTCACTATAAATGAATAATCCTGAGAACGGGGCACAGGAGGCCGCTGCAGAGACCAGCGGCCTTTCCAACACCACATTCATCAGGCTCGAGCCATTCTCCTCCCCGGGAGACCCCAGCGCAGCTCCAGCCAGCCAGCCCAGCCAGACGGAGAGGTAATTTACAGCAGCCCACTCCTTTTTCCCACAGACTTTGCCCTTCGCCCGTTCTCTAGGGAACAGCGGGGATCTCCACGGCATTGCTGAGGAAATGGGAAGTTGCCACAGGCATCGGGAGCCTCTGTATCCCGCTGAAAGCTGGCAGGACTACAGCTCTCCTTCCCTGCCTTGCCTCTGCCTTTTGCTGCGCTCTTCAGCAGACATCTCCGGAGCCCTGTCCTGAGCCAGACCCTCTTTTCCTCGCTGCATCTGCGCTCCTTTGGGCCCTCGTTTACCACCGCCGAGCTCCTGCTGCAGCCCGGAGAGGAGATAAAAGTCCAGGTCTTTTCCATTTCCCATGGAAATAGTCATCCTGCCAGAGGGGGATTTTAAATCTTCGTCTCTGATGTGTCTTACCTTGAGTSCTTGGCCTTGCCTAAACTTTCCAAATGCTTTCTTGTGGCTAGGATGAGAGCTGTTCTTAGGATGCATCATCAAGAGGCTCTGGTGAATGTGGAATGCAGTYGCTGTTTCCAGCACCGTGCGCTTCCCTGCAGCGTTTGGCTGTCTCCTAATGGGAAAACTGTCTGCTAGGATGAGACCAAAGGCGCAAAGGTCTCCGTGCTTTGACAGCCCTCGTGTCTGAGCAGAGCAGGCTSAGGCCGGCAGGCAACACTCCTGTGCAGCAAAACAAACCGAGCTGCAGAGATCTTAGCCACACATATGGTGCATCCATAGGAGAACTTGGGACCTCCCAGGCTTTTTTTTCTTCCATCTTCCCTTTGTATTTCTTGCTGTTGCGCTGCAGAAACGTGGTGTGCAGCTGGCTACAGCTCCCAGGAGCGATGCGGTGTTCAGCATTGCACTGCGCACCAGCCCTCGCCAATGTGACCTTGGTTAAAATTGGAAGCCATCCCAGAGCTTTCTCCTTCACTAATATATTTAGAAGCCTTTGCTGAGCCTGGCAGGCCCGCACTAACCTGCACTCTCGCAGGGTGTCAGAATAAATGTGCTGTGATATATAGCCGAGCAATCACAAGGCTACAGTAGAACAGCAGGCGTGGGATTGGAGTGGGCAAAAGGATCCAAGAGGCTTCTTTGGACCTTGGGCAGAGGCTCAGTGTGAAATAAATGATATATAGGCTGTCCTCTGCGCTGGCCTGGGATGCGCGCTGTGCTGGAGGGAGTCTGATGTGCTCGGCTGGCGCTGGCTGCTCACAGAGCCCTTCGGAGCCGTACGTGCCGATGCCCACGTTGCGGAAGCCTTGCAGAGGTGAGTGCTAGGATGAGCCCAGGGTGCAGGTGCCCCCGCTCCTGGCACCAGGGGTGCTTGGAGTGCAGGTGCCTCCGTTCCTTGACCCAGGGGTGCTCGGGGTGCAGGTGCCCCCACTCCTTGGAGCAGGACCTACCATCCTTGCTGTCACAAGCAGGCACAAAAGGGAGAGCAGAGCCTGGAGAAGACACCCTGGGCAGTACCCAGTGCCCACCCTGTTTGGGAGCCAGGTCCGAGGCACAGACACTCACAGCACCACTACATTTAACACAAGGAAACCAAGGGCTGAGCCGAGCAGCTCGGCAATACCCTACCTGTCCTGAGCCTGTCCCCAAGAGTGAACTAACGTACAAGAAACGTCTGGGACTTCAGCCTCCTGACCAGCAGCCACTAGCAGGGGCTGTAGGTGCAGAGCCTAGAAGCAGAGCAGAGCTCGGCTCGGGATGGGGACTGGGGTGCCCTGACTCTCAGTCCTTCTGGCTCGCAGAGCCCACRTGCTTAAAATGCCCGGGGCTGAGTCCCCAGCCAGCCTCGCTGGGCGCCTGTGATGAAACCAGTGGAGTTTGGAGGACTGTGAAGGGACCAAGCTGGGCAATGGGAGTGTCTGAAACAGGTTAATTTTTAGCTCACGTGAAGAAAAAAATGCAGGTTTTGTGTCCATGGGAGCAGCTCGGCGCAGGGGACAYGACGCTCTGCTCGCTGTATTTCCACATGCTGGTTGGAGCTCGGGGTGCCCCCTTGGCGCGTGCCTCTGGTGGCACGGGGGGTGCTCGGGCCGCGCGCACCTCGGCGCTGCACCGAGCGCTCAGAACTCACGGAACGGAGCTGAGCGTCTGTGTCACTGTAGCAGCCTGTTCCTTACAAATACTGCGTGTAGTGGGAACAGCCTCAAACCCCTCAGGACTCATATTAGCTCCCATCTGCCTGCGCCTCAAACACTTGCCTGACCCTCTCCAGCACCTGACCATAGGCACAAGCATTCGGGAGCTCCCCAGCCTCCATCCTGGTGCCGAGCACTGCTGCTTGCCTTTGCTCTCCTGCCTGCATCTTCGTCTGTCCACAACAGAAACCTYGGAGCCCTGTTTGCCCTGGGCACGTCCACAGCAGGGCCGTGGCTACCTGTGGCCAGCAGGACTGAGGGGGTGACAATAATGTGCTTCACTGGGAGGCATCGATAAAGAGGAAAGTGCTCTGAGGTGATAAGGTCCCTATTAAGCTTAATAGCATTAGGCCTCTTTTGTTAAGCCAGCGAGATAACTGCTACAGAGTCACATTCACTTTTCTAAAGTGCAAATGCAATAGTTGAATTTTGCAAATGTTGAGACAAGGCTTTTAGGAAGGAGGGGGAGAAAGGAGTGAATGAATGAGTATCAGCTGCAGGAAATGAAGCCATGTGTAGCCATGCARAGTAAAACTCCAAAGGGTTTTAGCTGGCAGAACATTTGAAAATAGAAGTGGAAGAACCCCAGAAATTTCCCTGCGTGAAGCTGTGCTCCTGCTGCAGGAAAGGGCAGTGCTCACTGTCAGCCCTGCTCGGAAGGACCTGGTGCCTCTGCTGCAGAAATGACTCTCCTGAGCTTGTTACCAGCCCCTGGAGAATCACCAGGCACGGGGCTAATGCCCGGCACTGACCTGGAGGGGCCGTTCATGGCAGCTCAGGCCGGTGCCACCCTTGGCCCTTCGCCATCCAGGCGGGACCCGTCACCTGCCACGCGGTGAGGCAGGAGCTGAGCTGCCCGCGACGGAGTCTCCTCCCCGATGCCCAGCCCACGCACCCAGTGCTGCCTCCGCAAGTGTCCTGATAGCTCGGGCCCTGCCCGCCTTCTGTTCCCGCTCCGCGTCTCGGTTGTTCCCGCTCGCCATCCTCCCTGGGCCGGCTCCCGTGTCTCCCGGCGTCGGGCGGCCATCCCGGGCGCTGGCCTGGGGAAGGGCGCGCGTGCCTGCCGGCTCGTGCCGCTTCTCGCACTCGGGCAGCCGCCCGACACAGCCAGGGTCTCCGCTCACGCTCCGCTCTGGCCAGGAGCGCGGCGCGGAGCCRGCCATGCCCAGCGCTCCGTGTCCCTCCCGCGGCCTGGCGCTTATCGCTGCSGCGGGTGTGTGTGGCAGCAGCCCTGCCTGCCTCTCGGTGGCCCTCCCTCTTCTGCACCTGAATGCGCTCATTGTTTGCACGGCTTTGTCTGTGARGGGGAAAGACAGAGCCCTTCCGTGAATGGGGTTAGACAAGTTTTTCAGCTGCATACGGGTTACAGGAGGCCACAAGAAAACAACCGCGGCCCTTTGAAGTGAGGCTGCTCCTTTTCTTTCCATGGGCTGTTTTTTAATTCTGACAGTGAGTGATATTTTCTCAGATCAAGATCCGTCCACCAAGCACACGAACAAAGGCTCCCTAAACACACCACTATCTCCAGCACACATTGCCATGACTTATCACTCACAGGAGGCCAGAGGCTGCTCCAGATGAATCAAAGTTTTAATAAGGGCAAACCTTTGCTCCAAGACCTTCCATGCTAAAAATGCAGGAGTTGGGCAAAACGTAGGAGATCTCCTCACTCCTGAGAAGGCAATGTGCCATCAACAGACATTAGTAACTGGATTTGTTAGTAAATGGAATCGAATTAACAGTTCCAAACACATGGWGAACCCCCGAGCTCCTGCAGGACAGAGCTGTATCTGTTGCTCTCCCAACCACAACTGGTTGAAATCACTGGGATTGTTTCCACCAGCTACCAGGGCATTTTACGCTGGGTCTGGTTGCTGCTCCAGAGGACAGAGTAGATGCCAGCTTGGCTCCAAAGCAGCCACCAGCAGTGAYGCTTCCCTCTGCGTCCACCTCAGGTGGGGTGGGGATCTTGTCTCAGGAAAGCAGCCCCTGGTTCCTCGCTTTTCTCTCTCAAGGGGATAACCTGCTGGGGTTTTTTTGATAGGATTTAGTAAAGGAAACTAAAATTTTCCATTTAGTTTTGTCAGCTGTATTTAGATATAGACGCCACAGGTGCTTTAGCTATGCCTGGCCACGTTGATGACATTGCAACCATGAAAAGTCTTAGGCTCCGAGGCCCGCAATTGGGATACGTGGTCTTGAGGCTTCACTGATTCCTGGGCAGTGACGTTAAAGAGGCTCTTGTTGGCTTGGAAGCTCCGTACTCATCTCTCCACATTAGCCCTAGCTTCATGCTTTGCTCTGGATACAAAGAAGGTCCCTGGGCAGACTGCCTGGAGCTACGCACACACTTCTGTCTAGCTCAAAGTTTTAAGGGCAGGGACTCAGCCTTCCTCATCTAAATAAATACCTAGGCAATGACCTCCAAACTCAGATGTTCCCTCTGTCTCTTTCCCTTCCTCAGTAATTATTTTATACAAAACAGAGGAGAAAGAAGCTGAACAAGCCCAGCTCCAGAATAACTTGCCAGGTGGCTAAGGCTCCTCTACACTGGGAAAGGGTCTTCAATGTCTCCTCAAGAGAGCTCCAAGGTCTCCTCAAGCACTTCCACAGAGGTGCCCTAACCCACGGGCTACTGAGTGACAACACGCAGCTTTGCCGTGGCAATATTTTGCTGTGGCAACCTCAATCTCCGGCTCAGAACAGATGCCCCGGAGAAAGATGCATCTCTGGGAGCCTGTTAGTCACCTGCTGCCCCTGGTCTCATCATCTTCTCCCACGCAGCTGAGGCAACATGCTGAGCATCCACTCAGGTCTCAAGTGGGCTATGCGACTTCCAAACCTGCTCTCACATTGGCCTGATTAGCTCAGAGAGAGATGGCTTAGGCTGATTTCTGAAGCTCTTCCTCTCGTGGTGCAGATGCAGCCCCGCTTCCCCTTGCAGAAGTCACCTCCAACCGTGGAGATTTGGCCCCAAGATGCCACAATGCTGTTTTAAAATGTTCTCCTGTATATAAATGAGGTTCTGCAGTCATATTGACACAGGCTGAAGAGCAGCATCACAAAAGTAGGATTTCTTCCAAACTGCCCCTGGGCCTCCCCTGTGGGCATTTTGGAAATGCCAGAGCTCTTCCTTGGGACTTTTACAGAGCCCTTCTGAGATGAATAACAGAATGTGCAGAAAGGTTAGCATCAAAGTAGCCGTGCAGTGTGATCATCTGCACGGCACGTGTGGCCAGGGGTTCAGCCTGTGCAGCTGTCCGGTGGCTAATGTAAACGAATGTATTCTGAAAAGGTCAAAAAGGCAATTAGAGAGACAAAAGAGCAGTTCCTTCCYGTACTGGAGCAGGTGCTCAGCCAAACATTTGCCTGTAAGACTGTATTTCCTTAAGGTTTATTAGGCAGTAAGTGTTTCCAGGGAAGGGCTCATAAAGCTAATGAACTGGACTGCAAGGATATGCAGGATTCCTTCCCAAATGCTTCCCGTGGGGCTAGGCCAAGGTTTGAAAAGCAACGTGCTGCGCTGTGGTTTCACAGCCCGCACCYCCAGGCGCATCCCTGGTGGTCATCACCCCCCTCAGCTCAGCCCCTGAGCCTGAGCTCGAGCTCAAGCTGGGCAAGCCGAGCAGAGCAGCCACGGC
The DNA here is from genome assembly GCF_003342845.1 of Nothoprocta perdicaria. Lineage (NCBI taxonomy): Eukaryota > Metazoa > Chordata > Aves > Tinamiformes > Tinamidae > Nothoprocta > Nothoprocta perdicaria. The sequence continues at coordinate 1,809,314 of NW_020454094.1, forward strand.
AGCCTGCGGCAGAGGGGAGCACGGGGCTCGTTCCCTGCAGCAGTGCCAGCTCGGAGCGTCGCGAGGGCCCCCTGCGTCCCCGAGCGCTCTGCAGGGGTGCTGGCACCCAGCCCGAGCAGCAAACTGCCTCAAAAATAAGGCTAAAAATAAGCAGTGAGCGTAATTGGAGGGGGCAGTTTTTATCTTGGAGCTGTTCACTGATCCATTTTGCCACACCGTGCAGTTTTTCCAGCACGAGTGAGTGGGGACAAAACCTGGAAGTCCTTAGACTGGAATTATGACTGAGAAAGTTGGATATAGAATAAGACCAGATCTGGCACTGAGAGCAGTTTAAATCCAATTACCAAAATCTTCATGTAGTCATGTTTGGAATCATTTTTTTTTAATCTTGTTTTGTGCTGTGCTTTCTTTCCCCTTTAGAAAAATTGCCAATAACTATTAAAATATGCTGGCTTCCAACTAGATATAGCTAAAGTTTTGTTAATAGGAGGATATTCCATCAAAATGGAGATTGTGGAGTATCTGTCACTGCAGATCAGTAGCATCCTGTGATAAAAAAAGTGATCCATAAATTACTGCTAACCTTGCCTGGGATGCAGAGAATGGATGAGCTAAACCCTAGACGTCCCTCCAACCTCTAATTTGCTTGGAATCCAGAACAGAATTAGAGAGCCATATAGTATAGGTATAGTATAGATAATCAGGAGTATAAAAATGCACATTTTTCAACTGCATGGTGTTTTACATGAACAGATCGACGGATGTTGCACACACAGGATTTAATGATATTTAGTGGAATTTAACTAAAACACAAGGGTGAATCTGTCATTCATGACTTTAATGAAGCTACTTTGAGGATATGCATATACTCTTAAACAGTGCCAGGGAGCTTGTTAGGATGAAACTGAAACCTGTTAGGATGAGGTGGGTTTGAGCATGGCAGGGCAGCACTGCCCCAGGTAGTAGCGTGGGGACGACCACCCTGCCCTGCTTGGGAAGATGAAATTCAGCAGCAGGGAGCTGAAATGTGCTGCTTAAACAGGCGGGGAAACATCAGCTTGTTTGAAACTACCCCAAACAAAGAGAGTCCTGTCATTAGTGACTTGACCTGACTGATGGCCAGAGAGACCAGCAACAAGAGTTTAAAACTAGATGTTTGTCACCCCTCATTTTTTGCCCCTCTTTTCACTTGCTAATTCTCTTTGCAGTTCTGGACGTAGAAGCCACTGAGCTGAGCTAGTCAAGTAAATAGAAATGAATTAAATATTCTTCTTGCCTCTGCAGAAGAGCGAATTTCTCTCAGAGGCAGCATTARCCTCTCTACCAACCGGGGCTCCAAGAGCTGATGCATTGATGGCAACTACTGTGGTGGTCTGGGAACATTTACATATTTGATGATTAATTTAAAGAAATTTAGTAGAGAGTAAGCTTAGGACTTGCAAGATTTTGTTGACCATTTTAAAAAGTGTGTGTAACTTCATAAATAAAAAAAGTGACTTTAAGTAAAATTGATTAAAAAGGAACATTTTTGGTCTCCATCCTGCTGGTTCCCTGCATCTCAAGTTGGAGCCGGGAATRTCGAATCTGAGGGTCTTTCTCCCTGCCTACACGCACTAAGAGCGGATTTTGCTGTATCCCAGGAAGCCAGGAATGAGCTCTGCAGAGGAACCAGCACCAGCTGCATTGAGTGGAGGAGCCTCCAAGGGCATCCCCGCAGAGTTGTGCTAAGCTCTTCTCCTGGAGGCAAAACCCTTCATTCCCAAGGCGCATGGCAGCCGATCTCCCTGGCCCAGAGCCTGGGAACGGGAGGCTATTGCTAAACTCAGGCAGCCTCTTGACCTGGGGCTGCCTCTCGGTGCCATTTCGCCCAGGGGCAGCGCAGGTCAGTGCTCCTCTCCTTGCCAACCTTCCCTGCACCGGGTGGCAAGGGCACATTTTGGCATCTGCTTTTTGGCCTTATAAAGGAAGAGGATCTTTGTGCCAGGACAAGAGCGGGGCAGATGCTACCTGTGTGCAAAGGGGGTGGGCAGACATCCAGGGTGCCAGGACCTCCCGCGGCCAGGGACAATTTCCAGGGCTGCAAGGAGCCAGACCAAGCTTGGCCCTTCAGTCCTGGCCTTGAGCAGGTCTGGTGCAGATTGTCTGCAGAGAAGAGAGCTGCTAATCTGCGACCAGCCCTGCTGAGCACATGCAAACCATGAATTGCAGAGCTTCTGACCAGCTCAAAGTCAAACCAGCTTTCCTGGAAGTAGCAAATGGTGCTTTTTTTTTGACAGCAGGGCCAAATTTCATGCTGCCGCTCCAGTAACTGGAGGCTTTTCTCTCACGGCAGTTTCATGGAATTATTTCATGTCAAAATCTGGGCAAAATATTGTGCTTTCTCCTCATTCTTGGAAATGAGGAAAATAGTTTGGCTGAAACTTTCTGGAGAACTTCAGCCCGAGGCAGACATCTGGCATGGAAAAATTTGAGCCCAAACAATTAAAGTCTGGCAAAACTATAAGCAGAATTACCAGAGCCTTAACTGGTGGCCYCTGCAGCGCTGCTAATGGTGGCTGTGCAGGGAGCTTGCACCAGCCACACGTATGCCCTGCAAAACACGGTGAAGTGTTTCATACATGGGCTACACGCAGGGCTGCAGCTGGGGATGGTTCCTGTGCTGTGAGGAGTCTCACCTGGGGAGAATTACACGGAAAACGGTTAAAGACCATGGTGTGTTAGTTGCATGGCTTTCTTACAAGGTTAATGTGAGCAGAACTGCAATGTTCTTTTTACTCCACAGGGAACAGCAGAGGAGATCAGGTAGGGGTGTTTAAAAGCCTCTCCGCACCCAAGCACGACCGCACTTGCTCTGTGCTCCAGGCCTGTTTTATTCCCTCATAGCTCGGGCCAGATCTCAAGGGTTCAAGTATATGATCAGACGAGAGCAAGTGATCATAACATAACAAATTATAGCCCATGATCTGGGCTGCTAAATTGTTTGTGTTTGTGCTCCTARCCTGGCTGTGCGGTGAGGGAAGATGTGTCGGCTTTACTTGCACGGAGGCGGTTGAAACCACAGGTTTTACTTCTCAACTGGAGTGTGTGGGGAGTTTACCAAAGGTCAGCTCCGATGAGACAGGTGGTAACTTAGGATGCTGGGGTGAATGCCGAGAGAAGAAGTTTAAGCCAAAGAAATTTAAGTTAAGCTTTTACCAAGATTTTGACTGTCCTTGGCGCATGTCTGGTGGGTGGTTACCTATAAGGGACCATATTGCAGCCGCAGTGGGAAAGTCACCTAGTGCAGCTGAGCCTTGGCAGGCATGGGCAGGGAATTTGCAGGAGTTGGACTAGCCACAAGAGGGGGATCACAGTGAATGCAAGAAACACTGAAAACTACCTGGAAAACAGATCAGAGCTGTGGCTTCCTTGTGCCGCTGGCAGTACAGATTTCCCTGCTCCTCCTGTTTTAAATCCTGCTCACAAACTAGTTTCCCTAGGAATGTCTGATGTTTGACTTAAAATTTAGAGGGAAGAACAGTACTTGACTACTGCAGAGCCTGGAGCACATCTTTGCATCAGGTGCTGCAAATCCAGCCTTCACAAAATACTCCTGTACTGGTCAAAGCGTGAGGTCCGTGCTCAGGTGAACTCCCCCGTGCCCTAGTTAGCCCAGAACATACAATTAATTCTCGTATCCCATGACATTTATTATTGACTAAAGCCAAATCCATGGAACACAGGGTACCTGGGGATAGCAGGCACTGCTAATACGGCCAGGGGGACAAACTCCTATGACTCAGGCAATCAGAATGGCCACGAGCTGTGCCAGGTAGGGGAATTATGATGTCCAGCCAAGCAGGATCCGTGTTTTCCTCCCCTGGAAGCGGGGACACACAGACATGATAGTCACAGCAACTGCCACCTTGGGTGATCAGTCAGGCTTTTAGCTGGCTTGATGAAGCTGCGGCCCAGCCTTTGATTATTTTCACTTAAGTTTGTGTCAGCAGGAACTGGGCTCTACTAAATTTATCTCCTCAGCTCAAGACTAAGGCCTCGAAGGGTATTTTTAATCGTAGGTAAACCTTGTCCGCAAACAGTCTCTCATTTCAGGCCTCCAAATGGCATATTTTCCAGCCCGGTTTAACTTCAAGCCTGCCCCTTCCTTCCGCAAGCCCCAAATGACTGTTTTCTCCTGATTCTTTGGTAATTGTGTAAGTGTGATATCCCTTGGCAGAGCCTACAAAAGAGCCAGAGAGGAACACAGTTCCTGCCTACTTGGCTCCCTTCAGGGTTAAAGCCGGGCCGGGTTTTGTGCCTAAAGCAACACGCTTCACACAAATGCCAGTGTAACATAAATTGTGCCGGGCTCTGAGGAGAAGCAAAATGTCAAAAAATTAAGTTATTCTTGTGCTTGACTCACAAATCCAAGTAGCATGCAGATAAAGAGAAGCCATCTGTTCAGTCCCTGGGCCTTTCTAAGCTCAGCATCCAGCGCCAGAATCTGCTCCCCCTTAGCCCAGGTCAGCCCTGCTAAGGGGTCTCTCACTGCAGACGGATCCAGGCATTTTCCACGACGGGGCTTTTCCTGCATCCTTAATATCTAAGTAAAGAACAAAGAAGAAAAATCATTTTCAGCCTTGTCACTTGTTGAGCAGGCAGCTCCTGACCAAAATCAACTGCCAAATATTAAAGCAAATGATGCTACAATGGTAAGAGAAGGAGCATTAGATTTCCTGGCAGGATCCTGTACTGGAGTGGGAGCACTCGCATGGGCAGCATTTGGAAAGGCCAGCACTTCAGGAGCACCAATGTGTATCCATGAGGGATGTCGCAGTCTAAATTTAGGGGAGAGGCTTTCCRTATGCTGCTGCCTTCAAAGAGGGAAGCCAGAGCCTCACACAGACACAAGCAGGGAGGCCAGGTCCGTCTCCCCTGCAAAACAGAGCGGGTGGCAAAGAGGGTGGACATTCCCGGAGCCTCCTGAGCTGAGGGGTTGGCTTTAGCACCCGTGTGGGATCTCTGCAGGGGACAGAGCTGCCTGTCCCTCCCCTGGCCCCGGCTGGATCCATCACGAGTGTCTGGACCCAGGCACAGGCTGTGATGACTCCCCTCCAGGGTCTGCCGCGCTCAGGGTTCCCCTGCCAGGGCCATCAGAGGTGAAGGGAGAGCGGAGCGGCGCTTGCTGAAGGACACGCTGGGCGCCAGGCAGTGCTGGGAGCTACCAGAGCCTTCACCGCTGCAGCCCCTCACCTCGCTCCACCTCATGGCACGTTGAACAGCATGAATCAAAGACTGAAAAAGCAGGGCATGGCCGGCCCTACAAAACCACCACCAGCCACTTCACTTGAAGTAATTATTTGTTATTGATTATGAAGATGAGGTAGCTCCCTACCTCTTCTGCCAACTCCCATGCTCTCAATCAGGCAAAAACTGGAGTTGAGCCCTCCGTGAGGTGCTGTTCTCCTTCCCTGCGTGCCCAGGAGGGCTAATCCAGCACCTCAGAGCCCTCTGGCCAAACCCCTGAGGAGCCGACGTGATCCTCCTGCACTGGGATGCCAGGACCCGCACCAAGCACAGCCAAGGGCAGCATCACGTTGTTCCTCTCAGGACTGTTTTACACAAGCTTGTTATTTTAAAAATAATAAGGTGCTAAGCCTGGGTTTAGAGAACAGGATGAAGTGCAGTGCATTTTTYTTTCCTTTGTTTTGTTTTGCACAGGGCCAGAGGGATTCTCCCCTGGCAGGCTGCACATCCTYGCTGCTTCAGCACCGTTTACTGCGTGGTGGTTTCGCCAGTTGTTTGGGAGGTATCCCAAAATCCTGCCCCAGTTTTCCGTCAGGAATACACATGCCTGCATCAGAGGAGAAAAGTCGCAACAGCTGCTGCTATTCTTTCTAATTTAAACCTTCCCTTCACATCCAAGAATGCATGAGCAGTGGAGGATTTCCATAGAAATCAATGGCAGTTTTGATTAAATAATGCACTTGGAGTCAAATCCCGGCTTGGATCAGCAGTTAGCAGGGGCCTTCATCAGTGTCACAGCAGCATCCGGACGGGTCACAATACTGCACCCATGTCACTCTGCCCAAAACAGATGATTTCAGAACTACGTACCGCTAAGTAACATGCTGAAATGATGTTCCCTTGAAAACATGCGATGGAAGTTTGTGCTGTGAAATGGAAATCCTGGAAGTGGCACATAAATACGCGGGAATTGCTCTAAACGAGCATCGGCAAAGGAACTGATGGGGAGGGTGAAGATGGTGGCCGATGCTCCTAGGTGACCCCATGCCTTCCATGACTCTGCACCGCACCTACGGCACTCAGGACCGGACGGGAATGTGTGCAGAGGGAAGAAACCCATGACAGGGGGATTGCCTGATGAAATAAGACCAAATTGTGCTTATAGCCAGGTCTGAGGCTCGAGAAATCTCTCCCCAAGCAACACCCCCTCTCCCCAAAATRWAACATCAGATGGGTCCTGCTAGGAYCTCTACAATTCTTTCTTTGGAACACTAACATGCTACTATTGGGACCAATATGACTGAATCCATAAAGGAGGGTCATTGCATTTTACTTTCGTGGAACAAGCAGGGGTTACRCGCATTCTTTGCCCGTTTTCCTCCAAAAGTGGGAATTCCTCCACCCACAGCTGAGCCCCGGCGAGGAAGCCCCACGGGGTCACCCACCATGTGTGCCAGCTTGGTCAGCGAGCACWAGAAAGCACCATGGCGGGCACCACCTAAAACTTGCGATCCCCGTGACCCCCCTCCCCCCGGGCTGGGTCCCAACGTCCGTTACGCGGCGGCAACGGCCGCAACGGCCGCGCGCCCCGCCGCGCCCCGCCCCGCCGCCCGCTTGGCGCCGCCCCCGGGCCGCGTCCATTGGCCGAGCCGCCCGCCCGCCGCTCCCATTGGCCGAGCCGCCCGCCCGTCAGCCGCGGTTTGTTTGGTCGCGTGGAGCTGTCACGGCGCGCGGGGGGGGGAGAAGGGGGGAGGGGCGGTGTCCCCCCCCCCCCCCCCGCCCTTAACGGTCGGTCCCACGTGGCGCCCCGACGGGGCGGGCGGCGACGCGTTCCCGCCGCGGCGCAGGGGCCGCCCCGCGGGGGTGGCACCGCCCGGGCTGGCGGGCGGCCGTGCGGGGCACACGCGGCTCCCGCGCGGGGAGGAGGCCGCGCGGACATCCGGGCCCTCGGCGCGCCCGGCGCCGCAGGTGAGTGGCGCGGGACGGCGCGGGAGSGGSCSCCCCCCCGGCGCAGGTGCCGCCGGCGCCCCCGTCCCCGCCCCGTCCCGTCGCCTCCCATCCCCSCAGGGCTCTGCCTCGAAACGCCGCCCTCCCCGCCAAGGCGCCTCCCTCCACCCTTAATACTTACTATTTTCGAGGGTAAGTTATTTCCTTCCCCCTGCTTTTTCCTTAAAAAACACTGATTTCCTTCAGCATGCGCTGCCCCCCCCATCCCYGAGCAGTGGGATTGAAGGGGGAAAAGGTGGCAGGGCTGGAGCTGCTCTAGGAGGCATGGACGGGGCAGGGGTGGCTGCAAAAATAAATAGATAAAATACATAAAATCTGCCAGGCTCGCGCTGACCRCTGTGGGGACGGACAGTCGGACGGACGGACGGACAGCAGGCATCCCTGGAGCTCCGGAGGTGAGTCCTGCTCCGCTGCACTTGGCTCTTCCCGCAACCCCCAGTGCCTCCCGTCTACAAGTGAGTATCACTGAGGGACCCCTGTTCTGTGCTCGGGGTGGGGGGTGATGGAGCACCGGCGGTGCCGCCGGCTGTATCCGGAGGTACCCCCGTCTGCGGCTGTCACCTCGCGGCGACATCCCCGGAGCGACACCCGCGGGCTCGCGGGCTCCGGCAGCGCCTCAGCCCCCTGGGGTTGTTGAGTACCTGCGGGGAGGTTAAACCTTGGTAGCCTTGTCCTGCGAGTGCTGAGGAATTAGAAAATTAAAGGAAAAAAAAAAAAAACAAAAGAAAACAACCTTTTTTATTCCCCTCCTGGTTTGAGGCTAGTCTGATTTTTGTGGTTTCATGCAAGTAGCGGTATGGAAAAGACCGGCAAAAGAATTACAGGCTGCAGGCGTAGAGCGCGGAGCAGGAGATTCCTCACGTGAAGCCTTGCCGCTGCTGCACAGAAAAAGGAAATCTGCATATTGCAGTGGCCGGGCACACGGATAATAGAGCTCGCAGAGCAGTGCTGGGTCATCCTGTCCATCTCCCTCCCGGCTGGCGGAAAGAACGGTTACACCCTCTGCTCTCCACAAATGCTTTTTCCCTGAGGCTGCCCAGCAAGGCAGGAAGACAAGGCTGGACCCAAGAGAAGGTGCCGGTTTTTAGCAGTGAGGGTTGCTGACCTTTGCAGCATGAGTTATCTGTGGATCCAGCTGCTCTTCCATCATTCCCGACTGTCGCCGGGTGGGAGCTGCAGGGCTCGAGGCGGGAGGAAGCGCGGAGCTGTGTTATGCACAGGCTGTAGCGGTCACTCTTGGTTCTTTTCCCCTGTTTGGTCTCCAATCTTTTTTTCTGTGATAATTGTTATTGCTTTTTTGAGGCAGAACTTGCACTGAAGTTGCTTGCTGTGGGACTGAGGGCAGTTGCGTGTGACCCTGCATGAGAGCAGCGTGGCTGATGCCAACGGTCCCRGTGCATCCTCTAATTTACCCCAGCGTCCTTTCCTGCCCGGTTTGTGTTTACGGGGAGGGGTCTGCTGCAGGACTTCACCCCCAGCAACGAGCCCGTTTCTTTTCCCCATCTTCTTTTGCCTCCTTGGGGGTCCCATTTGGTGCCCGCTGAGGTGCTGCCTGATTCGCCGGGCGAGGCTGGTTTGGCTTTTGGGGAGCAAGGCAGCATTTCGGAGTGACTGTGGGCTGGACCCCAGTCACGTGCTGGGGCGGCAGAAGCCCGGGGTTGTGTCAGGGATGGGGGCCCAAGGAAATGGGCTCCCTTTYGGTTTGCTGGAGGCCTGTGCACTTGCTGGAAGCTAAAGCAGGACTGTGAGGGGGGAGCACACTGAGACGTCCTGGTCTGAGCTTGTGTCTGACTGTGGCCATTGGTAGATGCCAAGGGACGAGTTTAGAACAGCTGGGACTGTGGCCCAAAATACCCCATACTGCAACGTTTTATCCCTTGGGGCCTTCCTGTGTACGTCCTCGATGGACATTTCTCCCATTAATTCACCCAGTTGGCACCGAGCCCCTACAGACTGGCGAGTGGAGGCGGTTGTGGTGCCTGAAAGCACAGCGGGCAGCAGCAGATCTGCTCCATTGCATYTCTGCGTGTGTCCAGCGTGGCCGGGGATCCCTCGGGGTGGTGCCGAGGCTGAGGCATCATCCCCGTGATGATGAGGAGGGGTGGTGCGGGCGTKCGAGAGGCCCTGGCGCCTCCGCCGCGTCCCGGGCTGCGCGACAGGAGGGGGAGCTCGCACTGCACCGGCTGAGCAGGACAGCGGGGTGGGACACGGGGGACAACKGGCTGGAGGGGGTGGCAGGAGCACCCGCAACCCCCAGAACAGGGGGGATCTCCCTGAGCTGCTTCCCCTTTGCGCCAGCCCTAATCGCAGCTCTTGAGCAAAAGCCCGTGCGCCTTAAATCTGCGGCAAACACTATTGATTGTGAGGCTGAACTTCCTCCCGAAATCATTAAAGCCTACAAAATTGATGGCACAATAGAGCCCATTATTAGCTACATAACTTTTCCTTCTCTCTCTTTTTTTTTTTCTTCCTTTTTTTTYTTTTCTTCTTTTTCCAACCGACCCAAGAGGGCGGATCCCTGAGATCCGCTCAGATCTGCGCGCCGTGTCTCCGCGGGGGCCGGGCAAGGTGCCCCGCTCCCTGGCTGGTCCCTGGTGCCTGCCAGTGCCGTGCCATTTGTTAGGAGAAGCGTTCCGGGAGCAATCCATGTGTGCAGGGTTCTCCCTTCTTTTAATCCGAGCCTCCTCTCTTGCAGCCTCGGGATAGGTCTTATTTATTTATGCTTTTATAAATAAAAATATTCGAATGGTGAGGGTAATATTTTATTCCCTGTCATGCCTGCCCCTCAGTCTAACAGCAGCTGGGTTCTTGGTAGGTATTAACTTACCATTTTAGTAACAGCCGAGTTTTCCTCAAGGAAATCCCTCAGGGCTGGCCATTACTGTGTCACTGTATAACAGAGTGGAAAGATGGATAACCTGGATAGATCTCCGCTGGTGTGACTGCTCCAAATGACAGACTTCAGCTATTTATACCCGCTCCTGTTGCAGCCATCAGCCTTTATGTCATGTTGGGGGCGTTTGCAGCTTCTAGGAAAGACTTGCAGCATCTCCAGGTATGAAGTTGTCAGGAAAGGTGATTTCTGGGTGGGACCATCCACAGTGTCTCCTCTGGGGCTCTCATGGCAGGTAGTGAAGTTGGATGCCTCAGCCAAGCTGCAGCCCCTGGAAGCGAGTGGATCCCTGAGAATTGCAGCTCTCCCCTCTAATATGAAGCTTTTACCTTCTGTGGTTACTCAGCAAAGCCTGATTATGTCTGGAAAGGTGAGAAATGAGGAACCCAGAAAAAATATCTGTGTGTGTGTGCGTGAGCACAAATTAAATTGTGATTTTGAGCCGATACCACCCTGTTGCTGAAGTGGTGGGAGAAGGAGGGCGATGGCGTGTGCTGGGCGGCCGTGACATGGCCCCCACGCCTGCCAGGCTGCTYGTTCCCCTTCCCCGCTGTAGCGCCCGTGTCCCTGGCCCGTCCTTGCACCCTCGCAGAGTTCGCTGCTGGTCTCGTGTCCCTGCTGCGCTGCCCTGTCCACCTCCTGCCAGATTTTCCACTCAGCTCTTGCACCTCCATGTTTCCAGTGGTGCCATTGCAAACCTCTCCAAGAGGAACAAGAGACCTGTCCTCCTGCCCCCCTGCGCTTCCCGGGCTTGGGAAGTTTATTGCAAGCGTGATTCGACATTCCTGCTTGTGCGAAGCTGGCCTGGGACATCAGGCCCCCCTGGACCAGAGCTGTGCGTGTTCTGGGTGTGAGCTTGGCCATCTCGTAGTGCTGAGAGCCCCATGTGCCTCCGCTCTGTCATTACACAGACACGCAAAAGATCGCCGGGCCATGCTGCAGAAACACGAGGGCTTTAGAAAGAGCCYCTCTCCTTGGTAAGCCTGAGGCTGTGAGAGTTGGGCTGTTTTTTTGGCCTGTTTCTCCGCTGCTCTTGAGTTTTCATCTGTTGCTCTCTAGGTGTGTTACCAGAAAGAGCTTTGTGAGCATTTAAGAAAATCAAAAAGCAAAAGGGCCTTTTTATCTGAAAGTGATTTGGGGACATGCATGGGCGCTCAGTGTGAGGAATAGGGAAAATGTCCTTGGTGGTGCCTTGCTTCCTGCCTGCGCTTCATCCCTGCCTGCAAACAAAGCTTGTTTTACGGGTTCGAAGAGATCAGCCTTGAGATTGTTGCTTCCTTTTGTTCAAAAAGAAACAGGCTGCAAAGAAAGCCTTGAAATCAAAGTGGAACTGGGGGGTTTTGCGAGGAGAAAACGTGGGAAAATGTTTTCACCTAAAGCAAAAGCCTCAAGGGTTGCGTTCTTCACCCCAAGACTGGAAGGCGGGGGACAGCAGAGCGGGAGGCGGGAAGGGTTTTCCCTCCCACCTGGATGCAAACGCTCCCAACACCTTCGGCAGCAGGGGTGTCGTGCGTGTGTTGACGCCTCTCCGAGCAGCCTGCTGATGCCCAGCACTTAAACCTGGCTTGAGGAGCCTAACTTGGAAGAGGCATAAGTGTGAGCCCGGCCTAGCACTCCTGGCCTTGGGGACACCCAACTTTCCTGCTGCTTTCCAGGTGCTCCATCCCATGAGAGAGACTTGTGAGAACCTYATCCACGTGGAGCTGGGTCAGCGCTGCGCACAGGGTTATCTTGGGGGAGCGAAGAGCCTGACTGGGTGTTTGAGTGGGGCTTCTAGGAGGGAAGGAAGGCCYGAGCTCTGCTAAATCTTCCAAAATGCAGCTGCAGAGGGAGTAAATAACAGTAGCGAGGAGAACAGGGGCAGAGAATTAATACCTCCCCACAGGAAAGCAAGCAGAGAGCCACTGATTAGAGTAACTTGGATTCATTTTGTGAGCCTGAGCTAATGCACATTCGTGAAATACTTGAGGTGCTGGGGTGTGAGATGTTCTGCAGCTGCGAGGTGCTGCTTGGCCTCGAGGCACAGCCAAGCGGGGAGCAGAATTCCTCTGGGACCTGCCGGTGGCCATGGAAGGTCTTGCCTAGGTGCTGGGATCCTGGGCAGCCCTTGAAGCCTTTGCTTTTTTRTGGAAAATAATGGGCAACGTTAATTTTCCAAGAGGTGAAAGCCCTGCTGTGCAGGGAGCTGGGAAGCCGCAGGAGCCGGGAATGCTGTCGTGTGTAGGGTAGGATGGATACAACGGGCTGCTTTGGGCTGCTCTGTGGGGAGTCAGGCTGCAGAAACCTTCCTGGGGAGCCCCTGAAGTGCAGGAGCTGGGTTGGGGACAAGAGGATCCGTGTGCCAGATTTGGAGTCGGGAATAAGCGCGAAACTCGGCTTGCTCCCGAAACGCTGCCAGCTTTGGTGCTGGAGAAGAGCTTCACAATATGACCTGGTGTCTCCYGCTAGTTGAAAACATAGCGTGAAGAAAAAGAACCTAAAATAAACTCTTAAGATGGTTCTGGCTGCTTGGAGCTGTGCAGTCTGCGCCAGGAGAGACCTGAATTTTGGCGGCTCTTCACGGGCTGCTGCTCCAGGCGGCTCCCAGCTGCTTGTCCACCCCAGACCCTAACCAGTCCCAGAGCCAGGTGCCTGCCGACACATTTAGCCATCTAAATATACGTGGCCTCCCCTTCGGACATGCTGCACGCCACGGTGCCCGAGCTGCCCCCGTCGGAAGTACTCACTACGTAGCAAAATCGCCCTCCTTATACTTAGGTGCTTAAATATAGGTTTCAAAGGCCCGCTCYGGGCAGCCGTTTTTCCAGCCCTTCGGAGCCGGGAATAGCGGTGCCATCGGCGTGGCGCTGTCCCAGCCGCCGACTCAACCGCAGCCACACGCGTCCCTCGGCACCGAGAACTTTCTGTTCCCTTCTCACAGAMGTGTCAATGAGGGATGTGTGACACTCCAGAAGCTTATACAATTTTTTTGGCCCGTTTCCCCAGAGTCATTATTTTGGGTACATGCTTTGTTTGTTTATGCTTTTTGTTTTTACTCAAACAGCATGCTTGTTTGCTTTTTTTCTTTTTTTTTCTTCAAATTTTATTATTGTGTCTGGAAAGCTCTGGACCTTCCTTTCCCCTCCCCTCTCCCAGATGGGCTGGCTATAAAAAAAAAAAAAAAAGGCTCCGCACAGGAAATATTAGAATAAAAAAGGAAATATTTCGGTTCTGCAGTGAATGAAGTCCAGCCTTTCCAGGGAGGATGTGGGAGAGAGAGGGGCCGAAAGTGGCAGGTGTGTTTGGAGGGAAGGGAGTGCCCTGCCGTGTATTTTAAGCTCTGCTGGTTCCGTGCCACTCATTTTACAGCTCTCCAGTGAAAAGGGATCCGGGTCTTAGTTTGCTTTTAATCTCATTGTGAGCAGCTTTAGGAAACAACCTTCCCGCTCTTGCAAATCTGTTTCAGCTCCTCTATTTGATTAGATCCTTGCTCTCCGTTCCCGGAACTGGAAGGAGCCTCGCGGGCTGATCTACCTGGGTCGGAAGGGAAATGGGCTTGTGTTTTGGGCAGGAGGAAGCTGGCTCCAGCTTCCCTCCCCATGGATCTCTGGGAGCCAAGGGAGCCGCTGTGGAAGAGCAGCCATCCCCAGGAGGACTTCAGAGAGCTCTGTGAAATTCTCTGCGCCCTGTGGCGGGGAGGAGAGCTTGGAGCTGGCGCTGGGGCTCTGGGAGCGGGCAGTTCCCGGGGAGCCAGAGCGGCATCCGTGGCCGCTCTCCGAAGCGTTTTGATGGCTGCGCGGCCTCAGTCATGGTCAGCACCTAAATATTAGCTGCAATAGGAATAAACAAGGAAAAAAATAGCGCTTGCCAGTTCAGTGGATTGAAGAGCTTACGTTTAGGCAGGGCTGCTGATCAGAAATGATGGCCAAATATTCCATAAACTTCCACGTGCACGGGAATTGCTGCTCCCGGCCCTGCAGGGTAGCTCTGCTCAGGCCTACAGGCAGCAGCAACTACTCAATAACAGATCTACGCGGCGGTGCCGGACCTGGAATGCAGAATAACTGCTTCCATTCGCCAGCAAAGGGAAAATTTGCTTCAACACATTTTCCCTCTGAAAACTGGCCAGGACACCCTGGTGAAAATCCACCCCCTCTGGATGTGTCRTGGGGGTTTTATTGTCTGCCAGAGCGCCAAGAAAAGCAGCTTCTGGGCTCGTCTGAAGGCTGCGACCTCTGCCAGCCACCCCCAAGGGGGACATTGGGTGTTCTGGGTGCTGGGTGCTCTGGAAAGGCTGCGTAACCTTGCAGGGCACTGATTCGCAGAGAAAAGTGGTGTCTCCCAAACTGCTCTTCTTCTTGAAGAAACAGCACCATCTTCGTGGGGTTTGGGGACTCATGGGCTCTAGATTTACCTGCATTCAGCCAGCAACATCCACCTGTGTTCCTGAAGTGCTGCTTAGAACTTGCCATTGCACCAGGTTTAAGAATATGCAGCGAGGGAGGAGGAAAGTTTATTTAATTAAAGTTTACTTTTAGCTCAAGCCAGAATGATCTTTTAATTTCCTAATTTATTTATTGGCTTTGGCCTCCTCCCTTCCCCAGGCTTTGCCTAGAGTAAAACACTGACATTTGGAGACTTGCTGAAATCCGAGGGACTGTCCCAATCAGCATGAACAGATCTGTGCTAATTRGCAGCTGAGCTCCACAGGGACAGCCCTTTTGCAGGACACGTCGTTCCTTGGCCCAGGGACACAACCAAGGGGCCCTTTGCAACTGCTCAATACAAATCCCTTTGCGGGAGGACTGACACGGAGCCCTTAAAGGGCACGGGTTTGCACTGCCTGGCTCTGTGAGGAAAAGATACATAGATGAATAATTTAAAAGTAAATATGTGTGTGTATATATATATATATATACATGTATATAAAGTGGGCAAGAATATAGTGACCTCGAAGAGATTGTGAATGAGATGGGGTTAAAGTCCCGAAGGAAGCGATTCATCCCTCTGCAAGTGTTTGCAGTTGAAGGGTTGCGCTTCCCCCTTTGGCTTCCAGAAGTGAATCACTGGGATGCTGAGAAGGATGTGAGAGAAAACGTTGTGGGTGCCCATTGTCGCTCTTAAGCATCCTGATTGTCAATTAAATGGAGGAGAGGAGAAACATGACTGATGATAGTCACTCAAGTTGCTCAGCGGGGATTTGTAGCCAGCATTATTATTGCCTTGCCGGCTGCCAGCACGGCTACACTTGTCAGCCCTTCCTTTATGAATCGCCCCTTTCAGATGTTTGCAGCTGGATGGCAGAAGTTCTTTTGGGGATGGAATCTGCTGTTAGAGGCCTCAGTCTTTTGCATTTTCTTGATTAAAAACSCTCTTCCAAAGAGGCAGTTGCTTTCGCCAAGTTGTAAGGGCRAAACTCCTGGAGGGCTCCACACTGCTCCCCTTCCCTGTGAGGAGGAGGAGGAGGAGGAAGCAGGCACATCCGTGAGGGCAGCGCGAGGGGGTTTGCAGGGGGAGAAGCCCTGTGAGTGGTGCCAGGCCTGGGTTCCTGGCCCTGGGAACAGCACAAGGACGTGGCCGCCTTTCCCGCAGCCGGGAACGCTTCCCGAGGGTGGCCCGCCCGGAGYGCCCAGGTATCTCGGGCAGGAATCTCCCTGCTCAGCTGCCTGTGGAGGCAGCCCGGGGCCACAGCTCCGCGCTCRGGCTCTTCCCAGGTGCTCCGGGCCCGCTGGGGCCCCGCCAGGCTCCCGCAGGCGCCTCCAACGCGGAGCCTCTCCCAGCCCGCGCCTCCCTCCGGCGACGAGAAGCGACAGCGGCCGCGGTGCCCAGAGCTTTCGCCTCCCSAGGGACCCTGCCGCCCCTCACAGCCCGAATCAGGAGGGCCTAGAGCAGGCCTGGCCTGGGCCCAACCGGGCCACCAGCCAACCACTGAGTCGGCTTTTGCTTACGTTTGTTTTCGGTATTTTTAATGTTTTCTTTCTTTTCACCCCGGGAAGACAAAGGCTTCTTGGTCAGTCTATTACAGAGCACATGGATAAGATGTGAAATTGTAAGCAGAAAACACACCGTAGTTTTTAATTAACTGTCACCGTTTTAAGACTGTTAATGAACCCTTTAATAATATACATTAATATATTAATATTATGAGGCCAGAATAGACAAGTTTCAGGTTTAATTTAAATAATAGTAATAACCAACATATAACCAGTAATATAACCAATAATAGCGTCAGGAATCCCAAAATAACATGAATTTGTAAACTAATTTAGTATTGTTTTACAAACAAGGCTGATGCACATTTGGAATACCAAAAAGCACATGTTAATCTCCATTTTTTTTTTGTTTTGAAGTTAACTATTTATTTTTGAGCATTTTATTTCCTTATAAGCAGTCTTGCATGCACACATGTAGAGGTGTCCTTACAGTACATTGCTTAGGCTTTTCTGCATGTGAGTAATACCAAACATCTGTCTCTGTGCCAATGCTTCTGCGTTCATCATTGCATTCAATTTTTGCATACAATAAGCTTTGAAAAAGAGGGAAAAAACCCTATTTACTCAAGTAGCATTTACACACCCTGTCAGAAAGTGTATTCTCTCTGTGGTTTTATTGCATTCTGCTTTCCAGTTCCCTTTTTTCCTGTTCTTTGTCCTTTCCTATGGATTCAGCCCGTGGCGCCCGGGGCATGGGGCGAGTATCCCCGTCCGCCTGGCGAGGCCCTTGGTGGCACTGTGGTTCTTGGGAGCCGCYTCTCCTTGGAGGGCCTTGGCTTGTYGGGAAGGGCCACGCTGTCCTTGTAAAATACCTGCCTGTTCACTCGAGGCTCTGGAGGGATCGGGAGCGCCCTGCCACCTTTGTGTCACTTCCCCCTGCTGCCACCCAGCATTTAGGGCAGGACTGTGGGTGAAGAGGGGTCCCCAAAGGTGACGGGCCGGATGGTGCCCGTAGCTGCAGCTCCTCTGGCTGCTCCAGCCTCGCATTTTCTCTACATTCGTTTTGAGGTCGCAGCCGAGCTCTGAGAGAACCTGTTGCAGGTGCCAGCATCAACCAGTTGCAGCTCAAAGGCAGAATAAAAAAAATAATTAAATCAGCAAGCAAAGAAAAGAAAACCAGAGCAGGAAATTAAAGTAGCCTTCCAGTCCTGGGCCGGTTTCCTCTGTTCCAGTTGTTGGCAGGACGCAGCGGAGGGGGAATCCACAACCTGCCCCTGTGCAGCGCGGGGCCGGGCAGGGGGAACGTTGTCCCCTGGCAGCGAACGGCCCTGCTCCGGAGTGGCCGGATGCGGCCGGTGGTTCCCGCAGGCCGGGTGGCTCCAAGGCGGCTCTGGGAACGTCGCGCGGACCCTGGAGCCTCTCCCGGTTTTTGGCCTTGCTCCCTCTCATCTCTCCGGTGCCTCCTTGTTGCTTGGCAACCCAGGCGCTGCTAATGGCACTTAGTGAATCCCCCCTGCTCTTCCTGCCCTCCTCCCCGCGCTCTTCCTCGGGAAGGGCGAAATGGCCCTGGCCGAGTGAYCCCGGACCCGCTGCTCCACCAGCCACTGTGCTTTGCATGGTCCCGGTGCAATTCCTGCACAGGGCATCTCCAAGCCCACAGGGATGCTGGGAGCTTCCCCTGGGCCCCTCCAGAGCTCGGCAGCCAACATAGGCTCTCCCAGGACAGGGATCCCAATGCTTTCCAGGGTGGCTTTCCAGGGAATTAGTGTCCTCAGAAGGGCAGCGTTGTCCTGCCCTTGGATCCCGCAGCCCCAGGGAGGCAGGAGGGCGGTTGGCCGAGTCCCTCCCTGCCTCCCACCGCGGCTTGAGCTCCTGGTGCCCATGGGCAGCACCTGGTGCTGCAGCCAGGGCTTAGGATCCTAAGGATCCTTAGGCCTGGGGATCCTTGAAGCGGGGGGGTTGTTGTTCCTTCCCTGGTTGGAATTTGGGCAGTTCAGTCTAGCAGTGAGAGCAGTGGGTGTCAAAACGGCGCTGCCTCCCAGGCGAAGGGAACGGTTGTCATCTCGGGGGCTGCCTGGGCCCTTGAAGCAGCCGTTGTGCCATCAACAAGCAACGAACACGTTTGTCTTGCGTCTTATAACTGAATCATCCAAACTTCTCCTGCTGAAATACTTACCTAGGAACGCGCTGGATTCTCCATCGCGTTGGATTCAGGACTGGAGGTGATCCTGAGAAATGTCCTTCAGCCCCTGTGGGCTCAGTGGGGACAGCGGGATCCAACCTGGGAGGTTGGTCAGCATGGAGGTCCTTTCTTGATAAAATCCTGTCAATCTATTAATAGCTCTCTGATTTACTGGTTTTACTGACGGAAACTTGTCCACGGAGGAGCTGGAGAACAAGTTTAGGAGCAGAACTTGGGAATGGTTCTTCAGCCGAGCCATTTATCAAGCCGTGAGATCGCTCTGTGATGAGGCTTGAATTTAGAAACTGCATGCATGCAAAAAATAAGTCTGCTTGGCCAATTGCATACTAATTCATGGTAATTATACATGTAAATTGGGTGCATAATTTTACATTCGTTTCACGGAGCCATTTATGCACAGGGTTTCCTGCAAAATACTCAGGCTACTTCATATCCGCTGCGGTCTCGCGTGGGGACACGCGCTGGTAGCCCCAGAGGCAGGAAGGGTCAAGAGAGAGACATGCCTGGCCGTGGAAGTGAATCCATTGCTGCGGTGCCTTCCCAGCTGTGTGCTTTTCCTGGAAAACCRCTTAAATACTTGATGATTTGGCAAGGGGGGAGAACAGATATTCATGAGAGCTGCCCTTGAAACTGTTCCTATTGCTCAGCGTGGTCCAGGAAATGCTGCTTCATGTCAGAAAAATAAAGGGTGGACTAACCACCAAAGGGACCTCTTTTTTTGGCTGATTAGAAAGTCCTTAGGCTTTTTAATCTCCCTGAGTGTGTCATGGGCTGGAGTCTGCCTAGGTCTCTGCATACTCCTTTCTTGCCTGCTTTGCCTGTCTGAAGAAGCTGCATTACTTGCAGTTTGCTCCGTGTGCTCCCCAGAACTCCGTTATTGCTCCAGAGCTTCATCTCGGATGTAAATCTTAATTCTCTGTTTTGCCTTTCAGTTCCTGGCATGCCGAAGCTTTTGCCTTCACAAGCGGCAGGGCTGTCCTAGTGCTCTTGAAAAAAGCTTTCCTAATCTCTGTCTGCATCTCTCCGCTTAATACACGGGTATTGATGGTGCGCACTAAAGACGTTTGGACGCGCATGTCTCGCACGCCCACGTTACTGTCCTTGGTAACAGCAGTGTGGTCTTGTGTAGGTAACCTCAAGAAAATCTTTAGCTTTGAGGTGCCACCATATATTACATATTTGCTACATTTGTTTTATAGCTGTTTTAAGAGTGTTTTATGTGTATTCCATGTATACCTTCCACTTGGAAAGCCAGGGTCCTCAGGAGAGTGTCAAGTGCCTCCCGAAGGAACGGGAAAGTGATTCATTTTCACCACTAAAAATAGCAGGGCCGTTGTCTACATTATCGTTGCGGCTGTGATTTTTTAGGGTCATCTCTGTTGGAGCCTGGTTTGTCTGCACAGGTAGATGGACTATTAGATAAGAGGCAGTGCAAGTTTTCATGGCTACAAATCACCCTGGCTGTCTTTATGAGTTGCCTCAGTTTGTCCTTTAAAGGTATCAGTCATGGAAAGCTTGATGCTGCCTCTCTTGTGTTTCAGATTTCTATAATTTTACGAGACAAAACCGTATATGAGAAGAGAAGAAGGACTGATAGTTCCTCGTGGTCTCATTATTCTTCTTAACAAAGCTGCTGATGGCTTTGATGGGTCTCACTGAACTGTTTCAGTGATTCTGGAGGGAAACAAACGGGTGCTGAACGTGCGGGTGTGGGGTCTGTGGGCTGGGAAGAGCGCTCCCAAGTGCCGATTTTCCCACTGCTGCACGTGGAGAATGCCTATTTGTCGGCAGGTCCCCGGGTGAAAGCAGCAGTGATGCTGCTGCCAGCCTTGGCCCTTTCCTCCCTGC
Organism: Nothoprocta perdicaria; assembly: GCF_003342845.1. Taxonomy (NCBI): domain Eukaryota; kingdom Metazoa; phylum Chordata; class Aves; order Tinamiformes; family Tinamidae; genus Nothoprocta; species Nothoprocta perdicaria. The sequence goes on from NW_020454094.1 coordinate 1,829,403, forward strand.
ACGTCACGCCAGGTCTCGGGCCGGCACCGGGGACACCCCTGTGTCCCATGCTTGTTCGGCAGCCCCGGGTGGGCAGAGCRCGGCGCGCACCCCCCAATACTTGCTGCTGTTTATCCCGTGCTCTTAGGCACTGACAGCTGTTTTTATTAGTGCAAGAGGCTCGTTTTATGTGTTTCCAACTATGCAAAATTGCAGACGCTGCGAAGCAGCTCTTCCTGGCAGCCTTTGGATGCCTCCCCGGGGTTCCCCCGCGCTCTCCGCTGGCTGAGGCGCAGGCCCCGGGGCCGGAGGAGCCTTGGGTGGCCAAGGTGACTAACGTGTGTCTGGTGACTCAGGTGTCTGAGGAGCCCCAGATGACTGAGACGACCTGGAGGGCTGAATCTTCCTCCCTGCTGTGTCCTGAGGAGCAGCAGAGCAGCGGGTGGATGCAGCTGCACGCATCAGTTATCGATAACAACTCACCAGCAGTGTGCCTGCTTGCTTGGCCGTGATGGTGATCGTGACAAGGACAGCGGGCCGGACGAGGAGCCCTGTCCTGCCTGCCTGGGTGCCCCGAGATCAATGTGTCAAAGGAGGGGGACGCTCTGATGCGCTCCACAAGAACAGTGTGACTGGAATGTCTGCTGCAGGAGACGGTGCCCTCGTGTTGCTTGCAGACTGGTGCCTTTTTGTGCATCAGGTGCTTTGAGTACCTGCATTGGGGCTGGAGCAAGGCGGGGATGTGTCGGCAACTAAATTTACATGGGAGATTTTGAGTGTGATGGGTAGTGAGCCAGAGGGTTCCCTCTTGCTGGGCCAAGGCTCCTTGTGCTACCCAGGCCCGTCGCCTTCGTTATCYCTCCAGCTCCTCCGCTGGCATGAGAGAACATGAGCTGGGGTTGCCTCCCTGCCTAGTCCGGTTATTTTCATAGGAGAGGAGACTACAGAGGGAGGAGAGGCGGCCCAGACATGGAGAGAGCTTTGCTGTGCAGTGAGGAGCGAATTTGGGGCCTTTTAAAGAGGAGCATGTGATGAGTGAGATACAGAAACAATAGGAGAGAGATGGGAGTAATATGTGATCGGGAGGAGTTTGTGAGGGTGGCTGGGCGTTTGGGAGACCCAGTGTGAGCAACACCTCCAGGTGCAAGGCTAGAGGAGATGGGAGMAAGAGCGTTAGCTGTGGAGAGCAGCGAGGCCGATCGGGGTGGCTGTGTCCGGCGGAGCATCCATTCGGATGATGGGCTCTGCAGAAGCCGTGCGCATGACAGGGCAGTGGAGGGGCCACCAAGGCTGTGGGCACTGGGACATGACCCCTATGGAGCTCGGGAGAGGGCAGCAGGAGACGCTGCGCTCAGCCCCGTTCCGGGCAGGGGCAGCATGGGGAGCCCTTCGGCCCCGGGCATGTGGAGTGRGTGAGGACGCTCAGGGCAGGGCGGGAAGCAGGGAAGCATCCACTGACATTCCTGCGGGCACGGGCAGCGAGCGAGAGGGACGAAGGGAATTCTCATCAGGAGGCAGCAAGCAGGCGGAGCAGAAAACACGGGCCGGTTCCTGGCGCTAGCAGGAACCAGCGGCRTGTCCGAGCCGCGCGGGACGTGTGGCGGGGCGGCCACGCGCCACCACCCGCTGTCCTGGCCCGGGGCGACCCGCGGCAAAGGCAGGGCCGCCCTCCGTGTCCTGTCGCTTCCTTCCCGCAGCCTCCCTTCCCGCAGCCTCCCGCCCTGGGCATGGCCCCTCCTTTTTCCCCGCCGTCTGTGCCACCCAGGGCTTCCTTTCCAAGTTTTCTCACACCCTTTCATGGCTGCGCCCAGGGAAGCTTCCACTCCGCAAATCCCGGGGACTGGATAAGCAAGAGGGATGTCTTTAACACAGGAGCCGGGCTGGGGCTCAGCCTGAGGGGCCCGGGGGGCTCTGCTGATGCCCCACGYGAAGGAGAGCAGCCGCAGAGCTGGACGTGAGACAGGCTCAGCCTTTCCATAAGCTGCTGTTTCCCTGCTGAGGGCAGCCCCTCGTGGACGCCCTGAGCGGGGGTGTCAGGGAGTGTTTGCAGAGGAGCTTGGTTGTGTTTCTGCAGCAGAAACGCACAGGTCGGTGCCCGAGGCTGGACRAAGGCTCCATGCAGACCCCTTTGGCCTGAGCTCCGGTTCCCCATGCACGGTGGGAAGCACTGCTGCTGAACAGGAGCTGCCTGCTGAATTATTTAGCTGCACAACCCYGGGAGCAGCAACAACGGCAAGAGCTTCAACCGGCGGCTGCCTCTGCTGGGAAACAAATGCGGCCACCGCAAACTCCCCGGAGCCCACGCGCGCAAACCCCCTCGGAGGCTGCGGTGTAGAAAGCRTTTATCGGTACCTGGCTGGTGCGGGGCTCCCGGTGGGGGATAATCCCTCAGCAGCTGCCACCTGTTGGTTTGTAGCTAGGCAAGCAAAATCCTGCCCTTCTTTGCACGAGAGGGTGAAGTTATTGAGCTGCAGGATGCCCACATTGATGGCCGGGGTCACTCTGAGCTGTGTGAGTTGCGGGATCAGGCCAGGAYCACACCGGGCCCATAGCAGGAGCAAGATATGGTGCACGCCGGGCCCTGAGTCCCGAGTGCCCTTGGCCCGTGGGTCCCCGGAGCAGAGCGGGTCGCTGCAGGGATCACGGGCCTGGGCTTCCCTGTCCGCGGCGGGCAGAGCACGGAGCGCGGGACGGTCGGGAGCAGAGCGAGCAGGAGCGGGGTGCCTGGGCGCCCCTTGGCTTCTGTAGGGATGTGGCCAAGGAGACTTTGGGGAGGGCTGCAGAGCAGGGTGGTAACGGGCGGGAGAAAGAGGAGCTGCTTGATGTGGTAAGGAAGGGGAGTGCGGATGATGACTCTGTGAAAACATCCAGCTGGGAAAATGGTCTGGATCGGATCTCCTTGAGGATCATTCAGAAGATATACCAGGTGGATCTCATGGTCTGGGGCTGTTGCTCCTCTGGAAAAACAAGGTGCCAGACACATTGAAGACTTCATCCCTGGTGCTTTTCCGGGCCCGCCACCGCCTGGGCTCCCGTCTAACTCCGTGCGAGGCCGGGGAGGTTTGTTGCTCTGCCCATGGTTACTGTGAGCACCCGCGAGCCTCTTGACCCTGTGTAAGCACCAGCGGGATCCAGCGCTGGGGTTCAAACCCCCTCTGGATGCATCTCCAAGAAGATTAATCTTGCTGATGGAAGCTGGGCCTGTGACAGCCRGGACTTTGAAGGCTCTGTCCTTCTCCATACCAAATAAACCAGTGAGATCTGCAAGGCTCAGGACTTCCTGAGCTAGTGATGTATAAAGCAAAACAGTTATAATTAACCTTAAGGTGTGAAAGAATTCCTTTCTTTCAAGCAAAAAAAAATCTTTCCTCTCTAGGCTTGGATCAAAAGTGAGTGATTTTTTTTTCCATGCCACATTAGCTGTGCCCTTATTTTTTTGAAAAAAAAAAAAGAGATAATCTAAAAAGATCCAAGTTGTGATATGTAACTTTTAATGATGTTCCCAGTGTCAGGGGAACCGTGTGGTTCCTTCCCGTGGGGACCCCACTCGGAGCCACCGTGCTCAGGGACGGGGCTCCTGTCGCGGTGTCTGCCGCCGTCACTTAGTGCAACGCCTAATGGGGCTGTTTCGTTAGACATGCCAAGAARGCAGCACGAAGCACCGGGGGTAGCTCCCAGGGCAGAGCGCGGCCCGCCGGCTCCTCGGACACCCAGTCCGTGCCGCCGCGGAGCCATCGGCACAACCGGGATTGGGGCCGAAGGGAAGGAGCTGGCAGCGCTGTCCCGGCTCCGCTCGGGGTGTTCCTGCCCTCGGCCTCGCAGCAGAGCSCGCGGCCCGGGAAGGCAGCGACAGGCCAACGCAGAGGGTTTCCTCTGCTTTCTCACGAGCTCTCCCAGCTCTTGGAGCCATTCCTTTCATAAGGAACATCCTGAACCCTGCAGGGCCGTCCTTGCTCCGCAGGGTTGAAGCCATCGCAGTTGGCAAAGGGAAGATCTGGGCACTGGGTAGTGCCCGGCGTTCCTCTTGTCCATGGCCCTTTCCATGGTTACCTTTTGCTTTCGACCCTCGTTAGAGCTCTTCTCCGGAGAGCGGGAGGTAAGAACGACTGCTCGGTTATAGGGAACGTGGGCAATTCAGGCAGGGCGTTTCAAAAGGCCGCTTGGGCTGATAGCGGCATGAGCTGCCTCCTTGGGACTAATCCCGCTGTTCCTCTAATCCCGGGGCACCTGGTGCCTCCCACCACAGACCAGGACCCCATGAGCCCTGGCGACTTCCAAAGCCAACCAGGATTCTCCATTTTGGCAGTGAATAATCTACCCGCATCCCGGCAACAAGAGCAGCAACGTTTTATCTAAAGGCCCGTTCCCGAGGTCCGAAGGCTGCACAGGCTTCCACYGGCAGAGGAGAGGGCAGAGCAGGAAGCTTCGCCGCCACCAAGGCTCCGAGGCAGAGAAGTCATTTGTTTAAGTCATGGGAATTCTGGATGGAAACGCCCCRGGCTTTTGGAACCCCTAGGGCTTGCCGCTCGCACTGCAACAATTAAAAGTTTGGGATATTTAGCAAACTCTGCATAGCTGTTTTTCCTCTTTCATAGTTCCAGCATACCTTTTAATTAATTCCCTTTAATTGCTTTTAATTTCCTTTCCTCCCGGTTTCTCCCTCAGTAAAATGAGGGCTGTCATCCTTTCAGTTTGCCTTTCATGTTGCAGACTCTGCGTTTGATTGTGTTTCACCCACGTCATGTCTCGCAGCTATTTAATTCCTGGAAAGCTCCAGCCCCGCAGCTAGAATCCAAGTGGCATCAGCGACGCCGAAAGGATCGCGCGCTCTGTGCCCTTCTCGTAATGCCACGCATAAACAAAGCGGAGCAAAAGCTCCGTCCTCACTTGGAAAGGGCCATTTTCCATCACCTGTGTTTTCATGGTACCGTCATAACGCGGATGTTCCTGGTCCAGAGTGACAAGATAAAAAGCCTCCTGCTGTCTAATCCCCGCAGCCTTTGGAGGCTGGGAAAGGGCTGCAAGCGCCGAAACGGCAGCCTTGGGACGCTGAAATTCCCCTTTTCTGGCAGGCAAGAACGGTGCCCGTCCTTACGAGACGCTGATGTTTGTTGCTGCGTGCTCGTGTCCAGCGGGTGCTCAAGGGCTCCGTGTGTTTCGGTGGAGGCGCTTTGCAGCCCGGGTGAAAATAAAAGGCGAAAGCGAGAGGGAGCGCGGATGGAGCGGGATCGGCATCCCGGCGCTYGCTGTAGCACCAGGGCATTTGGGACAGCGGGTCGGGGGGGAGTCAYGGGTTTAGGTTTCCTAACCCTCTTGGTCCAGAGAGAACAGCTGTTATTTTTTCTGATTTATTTCTTTTTTGCTGCTGCTTCTCCAGTCCCAGGGGTATTTGAGCAGCACAGCTACCCCCGTGCTTTCCATGGGCCGAAACTACCCATGCAAACACCCTGCTCACCCGTTTCCTCCCCTCTGGAGCATTTACAATCCCGGGGGCGGCTGCAGGACCCATCTCAGAGGCCCGTCCTGGCACAGCCCGGGTCTCTCCGGGGCCACCTCTTTTCCTTTCCGCACAGGAGCTGGGCGCCATTCCAGCCGTGCCATTCCCGCATCCCACGGCTCCCCCCAGATAGCGGCGCGCAGGGGTTGCCAAGGTCCTCCCGTTGCTATAGCAAGAGGAGAGAGGGCAGGGAGGCGCGGAGACACGYGTGCCGCTTCGCCCAGAGCCTTTCCTGCTGATTGCACCTGAAGCCCACGCTACCTATTTGGGGGAAATTAATAGTTAACAGCCTTAAAAATAAGTATCAGTATTGAGGTAATCGCCCCTTGAATTGGCTGAAGCATCCCTCTGGCTGGAGTGAATGCACAGCACTAACTGGGATATTAAAATATTTATCTTCATAAGGGCACCACTGCCGCCATTCTCCTCCTCGCTGGGTAATTAGCAGGAGGCTCGTTAGGCCAATCAGCGGGTGCTGGCGAGCTGCAGCTTTGCCTCCCTGGGCGTGGCGAGGGGGGTGACTTATTAAATGAATTTGAGCAGGGTGGATGTGGCCAGCCCTGGCTGTGGAGCTGCTCTGGAGGAGGAGAGGCCAAGGCTGGAGGTGTGAGGGCTGTGACACGGCTGCCTCTTGCTCAGTTTGGGATGTGCTCCACAGAAACTGCTGCCTTCCCGCTGCCGGGTCGGCAGTGTCGCCCTGTGGCAGGTAGTTTTTACTCTAATTTTCTTGRTGTGTCTGGGGAGTTGAGGTTTTCCCTTTTGCTGGTGTTGAAGGTGGGATTTCCTGGGCGTAGGAGTGTGAGGTGTTGTGGGCAGGCCCTGGGCCCTGCCCCTGGGCCCTCCTGGATATTTAAGCTACTGTTTTTGAGGCAATAAAGCTGAAGCCAGGGGCATGCRGTATTAAATGTGCTGGTATGAAGGCCCCAGAGAGCTGCCCCTGAGGGTCTGCAGAGCCCRTGTGTGGGTTGGGTGGCAGGTTTAGACACCGGCAGCATCTGGGGACCCAAGGCTGTGTTTTGTGGGTGCTTTGGGTGCTGTCTGGGCTGGCCCTGCTAGTGGGAAGCTGCTCTGCTCAGGCTCCCTGTYCCGAGATGCTGAGTGCTGCAGTTGGTGTCCTGAATGTCCCAGCACAGGGAATGACCCCACGGAGACATGGCAGGAAAATCATGAGGGAAGAGCTGGGGCTTGGGATGTGCAGGATCCCCATGCCCTGTGGGCTGGGAACAGACAAGTGGAAGATCCAGGTGCTGCCATGCTTGTGGCTGGGGAAGATCTGCTTTCCCACCCTTTCTGGTCCTCTCCATACCGAGTGTTGACACGTTTTTTCCTAGCTCTGTCCTGMCTCAATGCACTTGGCATTGAGCGGTGACGGGAAAAGGGCCCGGAGCGCGCCCGGCRCTAATGCCCTGCAGGGCACGGATTAAAAGGTTCTGTCCTCTTGGTAAAYGTCGTGCCCTGTGTCGTGCAATGAGGGGTGATGTTTGTGTGASTGTGTGCCCCGCTCTGTGCTGATTCCCGTGGGAATCCAGGCACTTGAGTGGCAGCAGGATCTAGCCCCCACTTCTGGGAAGTTTCGTTAGCTTCTTCCTTCCCTCTTCCTGCAGATGGTTTCCGCTGCCGCCTCTTGCGTTGCAGCTGTCACAACAAACCTATTTGATTTAAAATCAYGTGGAAATCTTGATGAAGCAGCTTTTGCTTTAAGGTGACGCAGGTCGTGACCCTGATTCCGGGTGGGCAGCGCGCTCGGATGGGTGGGCAGGAGCCTGGCCGAACCCAGAGGACTGGTCCCAGTCCCTGAAACCTGGACTGGTTTCAGGATGCCCTGAAACCAGCCGTGTGCCTGCAGGATACAGAAGGGAGGCAGGGAGAGGGGTGAGGATGTAAACCYGGAGCCTTGGAGCATTTCTGCTTGTTGGGACATGCAAGTGCTTTGAGCCCCACTGTGCTCGTGTTGCCCGGGACGGGTRAGCAGGGCCCCATGAGCCACGTCTGGCCACCAAAGCTCCATCCTGTCCCTCCTAACTGCGGAGAAATTGGTCCGTGGCACCCTGGCGCCCCAAGCAGAGCCCATCARTGGGATGGGAGCGAGAGCAGGGGCTCGGCAGCCCTCCAACCTCAGCCCCAGAGCTCCTGCTTATCCAAAGCCTGCGTTTCCCAGGGAATTTGCATGCCCAAGACCTGCTTCACAGCACTTGTAGGTGTTTTTTAATCCACTGGAGCCCTGGGCAAGGCCTGTGTGTGACTCGGAGGGTAACCAGCATTTGCCCGTGCTCACCTGATGCACTGGCTGAAAACGAGCGCAGAATAATGCGYTCACAGAGGAACCTTAGGGGGCCTGCAGCAAAACGCCCGTGGCCTGCGCTGTGCAGGTTGTGTAACGTGGCCTCGTGCAGCTTGCACAAAGTATCTGCAGGGTTCAAGCTAGCAGATAGCTTGTAATTCCCCTTCTCAAATACAGGAGACCCTGAAGTTTGTTCTTTTGACCTTTGCAAAATTAATGGAAGGCACTGATGGATTTGCATGGGTGGGATAAATGAGCTGGAAGGAAAGGAGTCAGTGAGATTGTGAAAAGGCAATGAAAAGGAACGCGGGGAAGCTTAGACTGCAGTAATAGTTAACTCAAACTATAGCCAAAGAGTGTCCACCCTGAGCACGAGCTGAGCTGAGCCCTGCTGCTCCCCCGTGTCTGCTGGTGCCGATGGGAACAGCCCTAGAAAGAGGAGCCGCAGCGTTAGGAGGAGACCTGCGCCAAACCGGSGTGTTGCTCATGTCTGCTAATGAGGAGAAAGGAAGAATGCAGGGATGAGATCCAGCTACCCCATGGACGGGTTGATATTTGGGACAAAAAGGGGTTGGATTAATGCAAAGTGATTCATCTCTGAGGAGCCCTTCTCCCTTTCCCTTCAAATCCTTCTTCCAGTGTCCGTTTCCTCCACAGAGATCCTGTTTCCATCTTCCCCCTAGAATTCCTGTCAAGAATTTAATGCTTGCAATAGCTATAAGTATTAGCGGGGCTCTTCAAATCGCCTCTGAGTGTTTCTGCAAGCAGCAGGCGCTGCAAACGTTGGCCCGGAGGAGGCTGCTGTCTCAGAGCAGGGTTTTTCACAGCTACTTGCAGGAAGTGCCTGGTTGCTGGAGGTCAGAGCAGCATTAAAAGCAACCTGGATGGTTTTCCCCTCACCGATGGGTTCCTCCAACCCATCTCCAAGAGTTGTCTCGGTTTAGGACAGTCCACGGGACTGCAGCTTTCAGCCCTGCTGGTGTTTGATGTGGTGCAGGTCACCTCACCAGGCAGCAGTCCCAGTCCTGCTCTCCCTTACAAGGGTGCAGCTGCTGGGAGCACTGCCCGTGTGCGGTCATGGAGGAGCCTTCGCTGTTTTCATAGAATCATAGAATGCCGAAGGTTGGAAGGGACCTCAGAGGTCATCGAGTCCAACCSCCCTGCTCACGCAGGGTCACCTAGAGCACGTGGCACAGGGCTGCATCCAAGCGGGTTTTAAAGATCTCCAAAGAAGGAGACTCCACAACCTCTCTGGGCAGCCTGTTCCAGTGCTTTGTCACCCGCACAGTGAAGAAATGCTTCCTTAAGTTCCTGTGGAACTTCCGATGCTTCAGTTTGAAGCCATTTCCTCTAGTCCTATCCCTGTCCACCACTGAAAAGAGGCCACCCCCTCCTCCTCACTGCCTCCCTTGAGGTATTTATACACGCTGATCAGGTCCCCCCTCAGCCTCCTCTTCTCCAGGCTGAACAGGCCCAGCTCTCTCAGCCTTTGCTCATAGGGCAGATGTTCCAGGCCCCTGATCATCCTGGTAGCCCTGCGCTGGACTCTCTCCAGCAGCTCCACATCCCTCTTGTMCTGGGGAGCCCAGAACTGGACGCAGTACTCCAGATGTGGCCTCACCAGGGCTGAGTAGAGGGGGATGATCACTTCCCTCGACCTGCTGGAGACGCTCTTCTTAATGCACCCCAGGATCCCGTTGGCCTTCCTGGCCACCAGGGCACACTGCTGCCTCATGGTCAACTTGTCGTCCACCATGACACCCAGGTCCCTCTCTGCGGGGCTGCTCTCCAGCAGGTCCACTCCTAATCTGTACTGGTGTCCAGGGYTMTTCCTCCCCAAGTGCAGGACCYTGCACTTGCCCTTGTTGAACCTCATGAGGTTTCTCGCCGCCCAGTCCTCCAGTCTATCCAGGTCCCTCTGGATGGCAGCACAGCCCTCAGGGCTATCAGCTACTCCACCCAGTTTGGTATCGTCGGCAAACTTGCTGAGGGAGCACTCCAGCCCTTCATCCAGAATCCAGAAGTTTTCAATCACTTATTCCAAGCATAATTCCCGCACTGCCCTGGGTCACATCAGGAGCTGCAGAGCCAGGTGCCTCGTGTCCCTCCTTGRCACTGTTGACAGGCAGTGATGCCAGCTGGGCCTCAGGGAACCAGCTACAGAATCCCAGGATGGTTGAGGTTGGAAGGAACCCCTCAATCATCCAGTCCAACCCCCTCCTCCAGCAGGGACACCCAGAGCTCGGGGCACCCGGTCCCATCCCGGCGGGTTGGCAGATCTGCAGAGCAGGAGCCTCCGCAGCCTCCCTGGGCAGCCTGGGCCAGGGCTGGGCACCCTCACCCCAAACAAGCTCTTCCTCACGGGCACATGGAGCTGCCTGCGCTGCAACTGGCACCCACTGCCCCTTGTTCTTTCATTGACTTCCCTGCTATCCAGCAGCACTCTTAAATAGAGGCTTTTCTGAGCAGCCCTTTGCCCCCAGATKTGGGAGCACTGCAGCAGGGGACTTATCAAAGCCCAGAGGATCCCCACAGCAAGTCCCTAGGGACACCCCCTGCTCAAGAAGAGGAGACCAGGGCAAATCCCGATGCATCCTCTGATGTGGTGTTGGGATGCACAGAGCCCGTCGCTCCCGTGTGTCCCTCCTGCTGAACCTGCAGGGATCGATGCCTCCTGGTTCCAAGGACATCTCGGGCACCTTCCTGCCACTGAGAGTGACATCAAGGAGAAGAGCCAGGGAGAGCTGGGGGCTCCACTTTGTTTCACCGCATGCATTTCTCCTTGCTTGTTTGTTTTCCTCTTTAAACCCATTACAACCTAACAAATGCACTTGTGTTTGAAATTTTCTGACAGTTTCTTCATTAGAGCTAATTGCTCTTAATCATCATCAGCACCAAGCACTTCAGCTAGGGCTCTTCCCACACAGGACTCGCCCAAACGCTAAGCTCACGTCTTGCTGCCCAAATGCCACGTTAGGACCGGCAGCTTGAGTGGACGGTTTGCTGCTTTGCAGGCTCCAGCACTGCAACCTGGGCAGGTTTAGTGACCAGTTGTGGATGCCAGGAGGAAATGAGGCCTTGGAGCACAGGCAGGAGCCAAGAGCACAGCAAATATCAAAATCTTTCCAACAAGTAATCGTATTTTGAACTTAACCTTCTATGCATGCCAGCTCTCCATCTCACTTCTGCTCACGTCCTTTCAGATTTAGTGTTGGAATAAGTATGCAGTTTAAGCAGCAAAGGCCAGCTCAGCATACAGCTTAAAGGAAGGACCTCGCATGACATTAGATGTCAGAGTACCCCAGACTACCCAGTCTCCAGGCACAGCTCAGGGAGAACCATTGGAAGCCCATCCTGCCTGGCTCTCCTCCCTGACCACCATCTCCCCTGGGGATGGAAGGAGCTGGGACACTGATCCAAGGAGCAGCAGTACCGAGACCATTGGGCCCCTCCTGAGGTACCTGAGGGGAGAATGTAGGGAGAAAGGGGCCAAGCTCTTCTCAGTGGTGGCCAGTGCCAGGCCAAGGGGCAGTGGGTGCCAGTTGCAGCSCAGGCAGCTCCATGTGSCCGTGAGGAAGAACTTGTTTGGGGTGAGGGTGCCCAGCCCTGGCCCAGGCTGCCCAGGGAGGCTGCGGAGGCTCCTGCTCTGCAGATCTGCCARCCCGCCGGGATGKGACCGGGTGCCCCGAGCTCTGGGTGTCCCTGCKGGAGCAGGAGGCTGCACTGGGTGAGCTTTAGTGGTCCCTCCCAACCTTAAGGATTCTGGAATTCCGTGATTCCTTCCTGGAATGCTGTGGATCAGCCTGTCCTCGTTCCCAGCCTCAGTGACACAAGTTGGGGCCGGGGCTACAGGCCCCTGGGAGGCTGTAGCAGCTTGAAGTCAYGTCTGTGCAAACGTCCTCCTGCTCCTGGACTGGGAAAGCTGGAGGAGCCTGAGTTAATGCCACGTTGCTCTTGGCCCGCTTGGGAGACAGGGCTGCTTCATGTTATTTTATTTTGATATTAAAGACATCCTTTAAAGGAACCAGCAGCTCATAAGTTGTCACTTTTATGATTAAAGAAATTATAGCCACTTGCCTGGGGCATCTTTGAGAAGAGCCAGGAAGAGACTGTTTCAGATTAATAAGTGAGGGCTTAATTAATTTTCATTATTTGCATAACCRTGTCCTCTAATTAATAGGTAATGGGCAGCCTCTGAATTGATGTGGGAGTGGGGTCTCCAGCGGTGGCATCAGGAGAGGGTTTTATTGCTAGGAAGGGCAGCTTTGCTCAGTCTTCCCGGTAAATTCAGTAACGGAGAGCCGAAGGGTGCCCGTGACAGCGCTGTRTGCTGTCTTGCTAGGGGTGAAATCCAGCTCCTCTAAATCATGCTTGTCCCTGCCCTGGCCAAGGGGCTCCTTAAGGAGCTGGTGGAACCAGGCTTCCTTAAATCCAGATCCTTTAGTTGGTCCAAGCCCAAGTGTCCCTGGTGGGTTGATGGGAGCATTCAGGGCCCTCGAGTCTGAAAGATGCATCAGGCATTAGGTGCAACTGATGTCCCTTTCAGGGTCTGTTACTGGGTTGCTGCTAAGAAGCTGCTCCTGTGCCTTAATCCTCCCCAAGCAGACTGTGAAGTGCTTGCCTGTGCCCTGGTGGGGTGTTTCCCCGTCTGACTGTAGCGGGCTGCTGTTGAGCGCAGCTGTTCTCGCACTGATGGGTGCCCCAGCGCTGCCGTGGCTGTGAGCGGCCGTGCTCGAGCCCATGCTSACCAGAGGCCTCTCTGCTCTGCCGCTGTCTTGTTAGGCTTTGGCTCTGCCGCTGCTTGTGAGGACACCGGCATTGCGTTGCACAGTGTGAGCTACGGGCTCGGCGTGAAGCAGGGAAAGCTGCTCTCAGGGGCCGCCGTGGGAGGGAGGCAGCAGGTAGCAGCCCAAGCTCCTCGCTGGCACAAGGGCTTGGGCTCTGCTGGGTGCGGTGCAGGCTCGCGGGGTGCTCTGCAAAGAGCAAAGTGCAGGCACTGTCTGGAAGAGCCGGCCTCGTAAGGCTGAGCTGGGCACAAAGATGCAGAGAAGAAAGGGAGGACAGCGATGGGTCCGGGCTGTTTGGTTCTTGGTGTTCCTGTTCACCAGACTGTCTGTCCTCACACTATCCCGCCTTAATTTAATAGCTGTTTTTCTCACTGAAGTCTGTTGCTATGTGAGGTGGTGGAAATGCTCTTCCTTACACCGCCTTGTGCACTCAGTATTTCCCCCAGCAATAATCAAGAATCCCGGAAGGGTTGTGGTTGGAAGGGACCTCTAGAGATCATCCAGTCCAGCCCCCTGCTCCAGCAGGGACACTCAGAGCACCCGGTTGCATCCAGGCGAGTTTGGGAGATCTCCAGAGTCTCCTTCTCTCCAGAGTCTCCTCCTCTCCAGAGTCTCCTCCAGAGAAGGAGGATTAAGGAGACTTGATCCTGTTGAGRGGAACATAATTTTGGGGCTTTCACCCGCTCATACCAGGGTGAGCTTGGCCATTGGCACTTCTGGCTTTTTTTCAGTTAATCCATCTGCTTTCTTTGACAGGAAAGTTTCCRCTATCTACCCTGTGAGTGTTTATGCTCATGTGTCACTGAATGCAGCAAGACACCCCGTGCTCGTTTCTGGGCTGCACGCGTGGCCTCCCTGTGCCCGAGCGTCAGTGCTCGTTCCCACCTGAGCATCCCCATCTGCTCCGTCCTCTCCAGCAAGGCCTGGGCGGGGTATTTTGGGTGACAGTGATGGGCTTTGACAAAGGAGAAGCGCCGGCTCTGACAGAACGGCAGAGACTTTGGAAATTAATGATAAACCCCCCAGGTCATGGGAGCCAAAATGCACATTTCTGTTGTGTGCGCCGTGCTGAACAGTCTCTCCTTGCTGATGGCAGCTCTTCAAAGAGGAAGCACAATTTGGCTAAAATTGCCTGAATGAGGTAATAAAATTATACTCCTGTGCAAGGTCCCATTATTCACAAAACACATTTGTTTGGATGCAAATTACTGCAGACCTTTCCCTGATGCAGAGGGGGAGAGAGAGAGAGTTTCCAYGAGCCTCCCATCAGTGCCACAATTCAGCTGCTGAGTGGGTTAATACTAATGCAGCAGCCAAATGCCCTATTAGAGCCCATTTGTGCTCAATTTTGCTCCGTGGCCTGTCGCTCTTTGGGGGAAATCTTAACAGATCTCATGAGATGCGACTTAGGAAGGAGACGTTTCTGCAGCCCCTGGAATCTCAAAGTGGCTTCTGGTTCCTGTGTCCAGGGACTCTTTCCCAAAGCCTTGGGGGGTGCTGTTGGGACAAGGTGGCAGAGTGGCCGAGGGGGCTGCTGCTTGGGCAGTTCCACAGGTACTTGCTGTTCACATGGGTGATATTTCCAAATGCAGCGTAACACTTAGGTGAGAAAACACCGTGCACAATAATATGCCAAGGAGAACAGTCTGGTCACCTGACATGACAAGGAATGGGCAAAATAGTTATTAAAATGACTCGCTATGCTAGTTGACACGACCGGTACTTGTTCTTGCTGGAAAGGGTCGAGGAGCCTTTGACGGGGCTGAGGGAGCGGGACCTTCTCCTTGCATCTCGCCCAAAAGATGTGCCCGAGTCCTGCAGCCCCTGCACAGGCTCAGTGCTGACCACCGTGCTCGGCAGCAGCCTTTCTGCTGCCTGGAACTTCATGTGGATGGTTCTTGTTGACCAAAAGTCCAGACCTGGCTCTAAATGAGCGACTAGGAGAAAAAGAGCAGCTTTCTCAGAGCTATGGGGGGGGGGCCAGCAGGCTCTGCTCCTGGTTGCTGTAGATTCCCCATGAGGTTGCTCTTTATTTTCCCTTGTTCCTGCTTCAGCAGGTAGCAGCCCGCTTACCTACAGAGCCCTTTCATTTAGCAAGGGCTGTTGGCTGAGCTTCAGTGATTGGAAGCTAAAAATCTACAGAAGGGCATGGACTAAATACAAGAATAAACAGAGGAAATAGTGAAAAGCCTGAGTGCAAAGAGGCTTATTCTTCTCCTGGCCTTAACCTCAAAAAGCAGAGATGGAGAAGGCTCCAGAGAAAGGACACCAGGAGAGGGAAAGGAAATACACCTCTATGTCCTTTTAGTGCATTAATTCTTTTTTTGCAGCTGTGTCATTAGGAGCCCTGGTGCTTAGTCTTGCTCTATATTTCATACCTCCTGTGTCTGTGCCCGGGTGCCTTTTTTCATGGTGGACAAAGGGAGCGCAGCCGGTGCCGCGCCGCGTGCTGGGCCGCTCTGCGCTGCTTCACATTGAATAAATGGCTGGAGTCCTTCAAGGAGCGAATCCAAGGACGGAGCGGCACCTCCAGCCGGCGAGCGCCTCGCTGGAAGCAGCTCCGTAAACATGGCCGATTTTCTTCAGCCCGAGTTCTTGGTGGGCTTGCAGCCGGTCCTCGGGGCCCTGCGAGGTTGCCCGTGATGTTCCCAGGCTTGCTAGGGCAAAGCAAGTCCTTGTGTGCAACCATTGCCATGTTCTCCAAGCCCTTCGCCGTGGCCTTCGGCTCCCGCACGAGCTCATGCGCAGAGCGGTTGCRGGACGATACCCTTGGCTGTCATTGCTGCTCTCCTCTTGTCCTGCCTCCAAAGCCTTGCAAATCACTCGGGGCTTGACATAGTCCTCTGGGTATGTGAGCAGAGAGCTGCTGAGAAGTTGTTTTTATTACATGCTAGTGCTTGCAAATAAATAATGTTCCCTCTGCTTTGCACGTGGGGAGATGCTTTTCCCCCGTGCCCTCAACTTGGGAGATTAATAAGAACCATTAATCCCTGTGAATGACAGCAGTATATTAAGAGCAGAGCGCACATTAAAATAATTTGAGGGGCTGCTGTCAGGTCACAGGCTAAGCCATTCCCTTCATGTGTAAAATTTTCACAAGGTGTAAATATTGCTGGAGGTGTTGACTGGAGATCAAGTCTAAAGAGGGTCAGGATGAATCCTGTACGAGGGCAGGGAAGGCTGAACTGGTGGGATCTGCCCATCCGAGTCGGGGCTGGAGCTGAACTGGCATTTGTCAGGAAGGGGGAAATTCCCTCAGAAGTTGAATTTTGGAAAGATCAGACTCTTCATAAGGTTAAGTTGAATTTGGCAGCTAGACACGCTGAAAACCCCCCAAGGGGAATTAATTTATTTTTAATGTCCAGGCATTTGGTTTGAAATGCCAGAATGAAATGTGTCATTTTGGAAATGCTAAAACATTTCTTTTTGACGTCTTCTCAATGAAGCTTTTCAACTTCTTGCTTTGAAACGCCTGTTTTCAGTTAAAAGGGAGAAAGGTTAAACAAGACTGCTAAATGACTAAACAAGACTGCTAAATGACTTGAGAGCAAAAGAAGACATTTTATTTTGATGTGAACAGATTTTCATTTTAGCTGGATGACTTCCCCAGATCTGTTCCTAGTTGACCCAAGCCCCTTTAGCTCAGTGATGGGCCAGACCTGGCTTCCCTTGGCTTCCCTTCCCGTGTGGAATAGGGACCAGGATGCTTTCCCTTTTCCTCTTTGGCTTCCTGTGGCACCTGGTGTTCCCTCGGCTAGCGGAGTCGATACCAAATCCAGGTTCTCACCTGAGCGAGCCCTTGCTAACCTGATATCTGGATTCTCTCAGCAAGCAGAGTGCTCCTCTGGAAGCCCGTGTAATATCCCGTGGGAAGCAGTGGATGAGGGGACCCTGGTGCTGGCGCCCGGCACGTGCGTTGCCTCCCTTCCCTTCYTTGGCAGGCCGAGCTCCCACCCTTCGGCCTGACTCGCTGTGGTGCTGGGGGATCCTTGTGCCCTCCAAAGAGACGCAGCGAGCACAAAGCCTGGCCTTCTGCAAGCTCTTCAGCAGCAAGGCCAGAAAGGGAAATGTCACCAGCATGGTTGGGCACCCGTTGGCAGAGCAGGGCGTTGGGATGGCTGCTGTCTGGAGGGGATCGTGCTTTCTGCCTCAGGTTTGCAGGAAAGAGCTGTGTGAAAGAGAGGCCATTTGGAGCCCTCAGGGTTGCCAGGCTCAGCACAAACCCCTTTTTGGGCAGGGAGGACTCTGCAGAGTGGCTGGGGTTGGAAGGGACCTCTGRAGAACATCCYGTCCAAACCTGACTGGCACCAGGGAGCTGTGGACGCAGCCTCAGGGCGATCCGGGAAGGTGGCAGTGGGAATGAAGCTGCTCCCTGTAGAACCTCTTCCCTCGGAGCGTACGGAGCTGCTGCTCCTGTAGGAACAGCAGAGCCCTCGCACCCATAGGCCTGCACACAAGGCCCTCCGCAGATCCACGTCCAGGGAGGGCTCCCTGCTTCCCCCGCCATATTCGGGAAGCTGGGCGCATCCGCAGGCCTTGCAGCCCGCGCCTTCCTCGAGCCTCCCAAACGTGGCGGAGTTGGGTTGCACCGGAGGAGCGTGGCTCGCGGGGCGGACAACCCCCCTCAAGCCCGTGTCCGGTTAGGATGCCTGTGATTTGCTCCTCTTTATGGCACGGCTGGGGAGCGCACGTGGTTGGAAGCGCCGCTGAAGCTGCCTGGTTCTTGGTGTGGCCATGGCAGGGCTGGTGTGGACTCTGCCCCCCTTTAAGCCAGGCCTGAGCGCTGCTGTGGCTCCTGCAGAGGCGGGCGCTGCCTCCTGCTCCTGCTGCCCACCCAGCCGGCACGCGGAGCCGGCAGGACACGTCGGGACATGGCACGGGCCTGGCCACAGGCCCTGGGTGCCTGAGCAGGGATGTTCCTCTATGGSAGCCCAGCACCACGCAGCTTCCCTCCTCATCCTCACTCATGGAGCCAGGGCACGGATGCTGCCTTCCTTGTAGCTTCCTTGTCCCGGGAGGAATTTATTTGGTTGAGTCTTTAGCATCCAGTGAGCAGATGAGATCCTCAGCACCAAGTCGCCTGTGTTTCCACCCGTGCTCCCCTGAGCCTCCCTATAAAAGAGGTGGCTGGAAGGGCTCGGAAGGGAAAGGCACCAAGATGTAGCTTGAACTGAGCTGTAAATTAGAGTGCAGGTGGCACGAGCCAGGGGCCGTTTCTGGGAAAGCCATTAGAAAAAAGAAAAAAACAATTAAAGAGTGAGGGGAGAGAAAGGCCATAAAGGATTAAGGGTAATTTCCTCTCGTTAAAGGCACCTGCAGTGCAGGGCTCTGCGGGGCACTGGAGCAGTGCATGCTGCAGTGATTGAAAGGGGAGGMAAACGAAGCTCCTGACAGCGGCCCGGGGCAGAGCGCCTTGGTTGGGAAAGGGGCTGAGACCCTGACGCGGCTCTGACGGAGCTGAGGTGGGGAAGAGYGGCAGGCGCCGGGGCGAGATCCGAGGCCCTGAGCTGGTGACGGCCGTAGCTGCAGCCCGTGGGAGACGGGGACAGCGCCGATGAGAGCAGCGCGAGAGCGGAGCCGGGCGGAGGGACGGAGCCGAGTGCAGGGRATGGAAACACGGCTGAATTCCGGGCTCCTCTCTCTGGATGCTGAGATTGGTTGGGCGATGTGGCGCATCAGCTGCTTGTGCCTCTTTTGTCTTCTCCTCCTCAATTTRGTGCCACCTCCTGCACATTTCCTGCACAGACACCGCTTGGTCATGAAGGTCACGATTCTGGAGGCWGCTTCCCAGTGTGGGAAGCTGCATCACAGCCATGGGCTGCAGAGCTCCAAGGGGCGAATCCTTGGGAAAATCTGCTCTGCCCGCTGCACTCGTGCCCTAGGACTGATTTTTTGCTGTTGGTTGTTTCAGTGACTGGCACAGCAGCTGGAATGGCTCGGGAGCAAAGTGTCGGAAAGGCTGTTCGGGTGGCGCGTTCCCGTGTTTGCGCTGGATCGTGCCGCTTATAGCCTGCCTTCCCAGCAAACCACGTGGGATGCCTGTGTTTTTCTCCTGTGCTGGGTGGGTGTTTCCAGCAGATGGGTCCTTGGGGAGCCTGCAGAGCCAGGCACTTTTGGGATCAATCCGGGTGCAATTCAGAGCTCTCTGGCATCTCCTGCAGCCAAAGCTGCTGTTCTGGTGGCTCCTTGCAGGGCAATGAGGGATCCAACCTCGGCTGGGCAGACTAGAGCCTCGCGTCAGATAAAACCACACCGTTAGTTTGTTAGACGTGACAAAGGACTGTTTGGGTTAATAGACAGAGCAGAGGGGAGGTGGATGAGGTGCAGCTCCGGTGCTCGTGGGGTTTAAGGGAATGGGTAGCCTGGCATCGCATTGCACAAGCAGGAAGGAGATGAAAATAAAGCTCCCAAGCTTTGATTTTGAGGATGTACCCAGTCCCAGAACAGTCCCCGCTGAGGACTGAGCTGGTAGAGCTGCTGCTTTGGGTTCAAAGGCGATGCAGAATTCCTTCAGATTCCCTCCATATCCCTAGGTTTGAAGGCAGTGGAGGCGCTCAGGGCTGCTCCTGCAGCTGCTGGGAATCCCTGGGGAAAGGGAGTGGGCACAAGGGGCCCCTCCATGTCCCACCTGCAGCCGCCTCACGGGCTGTCACCTCCTTCCCTGCTCCGTGGCCTCCTGCTCCGGCTCGCGGTGGCCCGGCCGTGCTGCGCGTTCTGCCTCGCTGCCTTCCCACCTTGCTCGTGCTGGGCACCGCCGTGGGCCTCGCGCAGCGGTGCCAGCGCTGTCACCCCAGCAGAAGATGGTTCTGTGACTCGCTGTTTCCGCCCCTGCTTGGGAACGGGCCACACGAGGGGGAGAGMAGAGAGAAGGTCAGAAACGGGCAGTGATTCCATGCTCTGATCCCTGCTTGTTTATCGAGGTAAGAGGGACCAGCGAGGGTAGGAGCAAAAGCCCTGCGCTAGAAACTGCGTAAAACCCTCCGTCTCCCTGGCCAGGAGTTAAGTAGAGTTTAATAAGTGTCATATTGACACAGCAAGACATGCTCCACACAGGAGCAAACTGCCTGCGAGACGCAATATGACTTTTCTCCCTCATCCTTTCCCTGTTGAGTGCCCRTGCCACAGCCTGCAGGCTGCCCTTGCTGTTTGCAGGGCAGGGACCCRTGTCACGCGGGACCCTTGGCCGCTGCAACGTCCTCTACCCCCGGGTAGTGAAATGCTGCCTGTGCACTGCAGCAGCAGAGCTGGAATTGCCAAGGGCTCCGAGGCCATGGAGCGGGAGACTCCCACCCCAGTGAAGCAGCGCAGGCGGCCGCCCGCTTTCCAAGRCCCACTTGGAAAACTGCCAATTAAGCACGCGGGTGATGGTGGGGACAGGAGGCAGCTCTGGGGCTTCCTGCTCCCTAGCAGCACCAGGGACTGCAGCAGTAGTTTGATACTGGAGCTAAAGGTTTAGYCCCGAGTGCTACATGCTTGATAACACTGGAGGAAGTTGCATGTAAATAACCAACCCCTTGCAAGGGATTTGGAAGCCGAGGGAGAGAAGGGAGGAATATTATAAAAATAAGCGAGTGTTTTGTCCYGCAGTCAGCAAAGCGGCGTTAATGAAATTCTGGAGAGGGCAGAGGGAGGGCAAGGCAGCGCAGTCAGCAGAAGCGAACTGGAYGAGTGTAACATAAATACGGAGGGGGATGGAGGCGGCTGGAGCCAGGGCCCTGCCCCGGGACAGCCCCGGCCTCGGCAGGAGGCTCCCGCGCAGCAGGGGCAGTGGGAGAGGACGGGAGGCCCCTTCCCGTTGCTGGGATCAGGCCTGGGGCCGCCCGAGGGAAGGTGCCCGGCGGGGAAGGACACACTCGGCTCCGGCGCTCCCGTTGCCTTCCCGCGCGCACTGTCCGCGTGCTCTGCGTCTCTGCGCCCGGCTCCTGTTCTGCCCGTGCTGGATCCTGGTCTCCTGGCCAGCCCTCTCCGGAGCAGCCCCTCGCCTGTGCCGGGCCCTGCTCCTGCGCTCGCTGCCCGCTCCGCTCGCCTCCCTGCGTGTCCCCACACTGCCGCTCGCCTCCCTGCGCGTGCCCAGGCTGCCTGGCACTGGTCCCTCCGCGCATCCCCGTGCCCAAGGCAGCTGTTTTTCCCTCCGTGTCCTTCCCTCCCACCCACATGCCCGAAGCCGGAGGCTGCTCTATTTTGGGAGCTGCGGCAGTTGCAGCCCGACGATGGCTTTGCTGCGGCTTGGCCTTGGARAAGACCGACTATTTTTTCACTTTAGGCGTGTGAGAGAGCCCGGGTGTAGCCCGCAGCCACGTGGGCAGAGCCCTGCAGCGGAGGGGGAGTTGCAGCAAGGCTTTGGGATCTGCCTGGAATCCCAGATTCAGGGAAGCAGGAGCACTGGGGGCTCCTGTCCCAGGAAGCCGAGGCTCCAGGATGGAGCAGGGCGCCACGTGTGAGGAGCACGACGGCTACTGGGACTGTCCTGGTGCTTGGACCCTTCCTGCCGAATGCTGCGGGATCCGCAGCCACGCAGSAAGAGAGGCCCCGGCTGGACCTGCGGGAGGATTCCCTTGTAACCGCGGAGCGTAGATGCCATCCCAAGGGGGATGAGGTGCTCTGGCTGGAGCTCTGCTTCGAGGGCTTGGCTCCCGTCGCGTTCACAACCCCATGTTCGGGTTGGGAAGAGGGCAGCGTGCACCAGGAGGCCCCGGGATAGATGCCGGGAGGAACTGCTGAGCTCTGCRGGCTGCGTGAGGGCTGGATCCCCCTCTTCTGCATGTGCTTTGAGGCCCAGCTCGGCCCTGTTTTCAGAGCCTCTGGGCACATGCTTATTAATGACCCTTCACACTTGGTTATCCATGGAAGGTTGCATCCCTGCTCAACTCCTGCTCTGCTGCCTTGGCCGTCAGGCGTCCACAGTCAGGATCCCTATGGAAACCCCTGCAAAAAACCTGCTCTCTTCATGCTCCACATCTGTGAGGCAGGCTGTGATGGGGACGAAGCTCCTTAGGACCATGTGAAAAGGAGCACCCAAAAGGGTAAAACACGTGTGAAGTGAAGACTGTTTAATGATTTGATGTTAAAAGCTCTAGATAAGCGTRTTCCACATCTTATATCTCATTTTCCTCCCCAAAAGCTGACGTAATTAAACAGTAAATCAAAGGAAATAATTAGCAGTAAAAGGCATCCTTCCACAATGGAAGTACGATCCCCTCAAGGCAAAAAACAGGAAAAATAAAACTGTCATGTATGAAAACAGCAAGTGAGATGTAAAACCTTAATATTGCCAAGAGGTTTTCAGGGGCCGTTTGCTAAAGGCGTAAAAACCACGATCAGAAAACGCTTCCAAACGTGTCGGGTGCAGGAAGCCTGCGAGGAAGGTGGCAGGTGGAAGAGGAGCCCCGGAGGAGGGCAGGGCTTCTGCAGAGCGTTTCCTTTCCATCCCTGCATCGCTCAGGAGCCTGGGAAGAGCCTGGCACCGGGGCCTGCCCTAACGCAGAGCAAGGAAAAGCACGTGTCCTAAATAGGGGATTTAGCAGCAGATGCCCTAGACTGAAGCAGGAGAGCGGGGAGTAACAGACGACAGGGAGATGGGAATGAGACGGGATTTACCTGGAGCTTTGGAGAAATGCAAGTGTAGAGTTTTCCAACCCCTGTTTTGCTGCATAAACAGGCGTGGGAATGGGAGTGAGGTGGCAAATGTGCTGGTGGTTTTTAGCCAGGGCTGCTGGTGGGATCTGCAGGGYGTTAATTTTATTTCCATACCAGGAAACTTTGAAACTCAGGAATTCATGGCGAGATGGGTATATGTAATATACTGAGGAAGAGTCAGCCTGGCTCTTGTGGAGTGAAGTCAGTCTTTGTTAATGCACTAGAGCTCTTTAAAGGGAACAGCAACGAGGATAGAAATGACCCAGTCAACACAGTGTCCTTAAATGTCCTAAATATTTTGGCARTGTCCTTGCCAAAGATTCTGGGAGGAGTTAAACTGCCGTTGGATAAGATTTTCCTGTGGATTAATAATATCTTAAAAGATAGAAAGCGGTGGGAAGCAAGAAATGCTCGTTTTTCGCTGTGCTCCTAGTGGCATCCTACAGGGATGCGTGTTAGCGGCCGAGCTGTCCAACAGCTTCATAAATGATCTGGAAAGGGGGGAACAGGGAGGTGACAACGTTTGCTGGCCTCTCTGCATTATTCTGGGCAATCAGAGCTGCGAAGAGGGGCAGAAGGGTGTCGTGATGCCACACGGCGGGGCGGTGACGTGGAATTCGAGGCTGTGGATTACGGGCTCACTGCCAGCTGGGATCATTTGGGAAAGGGATGGATAGCTCTTTGGAACGTCTGGAACRCAAACAGAACCTTAGGAACCCTTAATAAAAAGGTGGAGGAGAAAAGGGAGAGCATCAGAAACGTTATCCAGCTTCCCGGCGCAGCAACATCTGGAGCAGTGTCTACCCAAACCCGGAGGGACCACAGAGGTAGGGAGAAGAGAATGGGACAATTGAGAGAATGGGACAATTTCTGTAGGGAGAGAGGTTAAATGGATAAGGCCCCTCAGGGCTGCAGAAAACTTGCYTGGAAAGCGTTTATATAGACAGAAATATCAAATAACGAGCGCTGTGGTGAAGGAATAGGGAATGGTTTATTCACTGTCTCTTTTATAGCACAGAAATGAATGGCCACGAAATGGAATTATTTGGCAGCGGGCTGAAAGCAAACAAAAGGAAATAGTTTTTCGCACAGCGCATAATTAAATTGGGGCGCTCGATGGCACGGGCTGTTTTTGAGGGCAGAGGTGTCCGAGGGCTCAAAAAGCCGTTAAACAGACGCAGGGCCCACAGAAAAGGCTGGTTTGCGAGCGACGCAGGCAGGTTGTCCCAGGGCGAGAGGTTCACGGCGGGACCGTGTGTCCGGTGCCTTTCTTTTTTGCTTCTCCCACACGCCTGACATAGGYTGCCTTTAAAAACACCATGTGGGGCTGCATTTTTGTTCTATGGCTGTGCACTGGTCCGTAAGGCAGGTTTGAGATTCCCTCAAGGGCTTGGGAGGCTGGTTCTGAGCCAAGCTTGCCTCTCCTATAGCTATTTCCAGGCTCCTGCCTCATTCTGGCCTCCCCGTTGGTGAGAACTTGCTGCTCAGCTCTCATTGCTCCCGCTGGGGAGCAGAGCACGGGGTCTCCAGGAGAAGGAAGGCACCACGTTGTGCTGCCGTGCGAGCCCCTGGAACGTGATGCTACGTGGCCTCGTTCGTCTCTGCAGGCTGGAGGCCAGCCAGGGCTTGGTCTTAGCAGAGGAAGGGATTTCTGAGGGTGTCCACCAGTGTTCTGGTGCTTCCATTTTTGCATTATGAAAAGAAAAAACAACATTATGCCAGCGTTATGCCAACATGAATTGTTCATTCTGTTCCCTGGAAGCAGAATTAGCTCAACACTGGCTTTGTTGGAAGCTCCTGCCAGCCTCAGTGGACCTCATTCAGTACCTACTGTGTTTCAACAATTAGCCGTGTGGCGGAGCATCTGGCATGCGAGCTGTGTGCTAGGACACATGCCCCAGGTGAGGTCCTGCTCTGGAAGCACCAGCTCCAAACAAACCACCAGGGTGTCTCTTTCAGGTGGAAGATCTGCCCCAAGGTCATCTCCAGACACCTGTGCTTTGACACAGTGCGTTGTTTGCTTGTGACACCCCTCCGGACTTGGTCCCAGTAACAAGATGAGCCCCTTTGGGTGGCTCCTCAGTGGAGTACCAGCATCTAACTATGTCCTGTGTGACTGACATACCAAGGCTTTGCTGCAGCACGGGCTGGCTCKCTCTGAAGCAGGAATTGCTCATCCTGCAGCTTGCTCCAGGAACCTCTGGGGGAGAAGGGCCTCCGTGGTGCCCTCGGGGCTCTTCCTGAGGCTGAGTAGGCAGTCCGAGTCCCACCAGACACCGGTGTTGAGGCAAAGCATGGAGCTCCCGAAGGCTGGTGAGGCTCACCCCTAACTCTGCCTTTGGGTCCACGCTGTGGCCTGTAGGCTCTGTGCTATGGGGCCYTGTCCAGGGGATGGGGACATCCCGTCAGCTCTCCAGGCTGGGATTGAAGCTGTAGGATGGAGAGGGAAAATCTCCCTTGGCTCCTCTGTGAGGCTTCAGTGCAGAAGAGGGTGCTGATGTGGTCAGTGTGGGCCACCAGAGCAGCACGTGGCCCTTGGAGGGCCCACCCCACCTCCCGCTGACACGGCATGGTCATGGACCATGGTCATGGACCGTAGTGCTTTTCCTGCTCCTGTCTTCCCAAAGGARGGTTTGGGAGTGAAGCTTGTGCTGACTATTTGGATGCTGCCGCTCTCAGGTGTTTTTGCTGCTGAGGGAATGGCTGTTTCTGTATAATAAAGAGCAAATGAAGAGATGAATGACAAAACAGTAGGGTATCACTGCTCTGCGTGCTCAGAGAATGGAGGAGTGGTGGATTTCTGCACCTGCGGGGTTCCCAATATCCCCTTCTGCATTCAATTTAACTGGAAAAATAAGGAACAAGAAGTTCCTTAAGGGAACTTCTCCCTTAAGGAGAAGGGAATCCCTTTTCTCCCCCCAAGGGAATAAGGGAAAGTTGTAATTTCCCGCAGCCCTTCAGCGTTTTCTAAACACCATGAGGCATGATTTAAGTGCAAAGACTATTTTTCCCCTTTAAAAAATAATCAGATCCTCAAAGTGGGAAACTCGGAGTCAGGAAGACAAGAAAGACTCTATTTGTTTGAGTGTTGAGGTAGCCCTAGCTGAGCCTGCTGGAATTGCTGACCCACCCTGAACCTTCTGAGGGACGAGAAAATAAAATAAAATACTGGTAACAGCAGCCCCTGTGCCCCCCCGAAAGGCAAAACAGGGCAAAAAGCAGCAGTTTGCCCTGTTTATTTTATTTTTTTATTTTTTTATTTTTTTTCTGATCCTGTAGCTTTAGCGTGATTCATTGAAAATAAATGTGCCACAACTTTAAGGATTTGCCTGCAGCTAAATGCAAGGGTGTGCTGGCCCCACCCTGCCGCTCCGACAGGGGCATTTATTTCCACGGGGTGGGTTTTGTCGTCCTCTTTTTTTACCCCTCCCTTATTTTTAGCGACTCTCAGCCATGACCCAACCCAAGGTTGAGCAGAGCGGCCTCAGAGCCTGCGCGGGAGCGATTCCCGCGGGACGTTCTCCCAACAGGGCCCAATGTCACCCACCACGTAAGTGCCCCGGGCTCTGCTCCTGTCGGGACCCCAACCCGGCTACTCTGGGGCCAGCCGGGCACTGCTCCTCCTTAGGYACCCCTGGCTTTGTGGATGAGCAGGTCCGAGTGGGAGCCTCCTTCCTTGTGGCTGTTCTGGAGCTCGTGCGCTGCAGAGCCCGCTGAGGTGCTGCCTGCCCGTGGTTTCAATCAGCGCAATGATCGAGTCGAGCAAATCTTSATTGAGCCTCAAACTTTCCCTTTTTGAAAGAGGAGCTGGTTTTGTCTTTGCTTTCCGTAATCATCCGTCTATTTTATTAGATTTTTTTTAAAAACCTGTATTTCCCTACTGCCTACCTACCTGTTTTTTATAAGCTGCTGAAGGTCCGAGCTCTTGCTCAGTCCGTGCAGAGGAGATTTCTTCAGCAAGCCAAAAGAAACTATAAGACTTTATACAAAAAAGGGCAAGAAACCCCACACGCTGTGCTATTTTGGTAGGAGTAAATTATGCGTTCTACAAATTACCATTGGTTATGAACATAATGCGCCTGCCTCTGTAACAATGTCCTGCTTTCAGATCGCCACTAATACTTTTGAAGTTGTGATAATACCCATTGAAATCCAAAGTGTCTCCTCCGCTCTGAGATCCGATTTATTCCCACCAGCCAATGTCACTTGCAAGGATAAGTTTCGTGGCTGAATAATTCCCTGTTAGGCGTCTTATTAGGACGGGCTTGGACTTTTCAAAGAACAACTTGTGTTTATTCCTCAGGTATCTAGAAAGTCTTTAATTCCCTGGATTTTCTTTCCTACTTGCTTGATTACCCACTTGCCATTTCTTTGCTGTTTCTTTTTTTTTTTCCCTCCTTCTTCTCCAATTTCTTCTTTTATTTTCTTTGCTCTATTGTTTTTCTTTTTTTTTTTTTTTTCCTGTTTTTTTTTTCCCTGGTTTTCTGTCCATCCAGGGAAGAGCAGGATAAGCTCGTTTTTTTAATCTTTGCCTCACGAACGTGAGCTCAGAAACACGGCTCTGAAACCCGGCTGGGGAATGTGATACTGTAAATATGCCGAGCGATAGATTAGATTAGGCTAGATTAGATTAAATTAGGTTACATGTAAGAATTTCCTTGCCTGCAATATTTTGGGTCCTGGATGCTCCCGAGCTGCTGCCGTTGCCTGCTGGGTTAATGCTCAGCGGGGCTGCCCAGGGCAGCAGCAACGTGTAGGAGGGAGAGGCCTCTTCCTTAAAACAAGCACCCGTTGCACCCACACGTGAAGGGCGATGGTGCTGACGGGTCTTTGTCCTTGTGTCACGTYGGCCCCGTTCCCCTCGCTGCTGCCACGGAGGCGGCTCTGCTGGCTGAGCCTGCAGTCCGCTGGACGGAGGGCTCCCGCCCGGCCTTCCAGTGGCAGCAGGAGAAYGAGGTGGGCTCGTGTTTGGCCATCCCAGCTAACGGGTCCTGGGAGAAGCTCTGGGGAGCGCGCAGGAGCTTTGCTTTGCCCCCAGCTCTTCAGCAGCGCAGGCCGGCCGCGTGCGCAGAGCCCGTGGTGCCGGGCACAAAGCGGCTCCCAACCAGCGCCTCGTTACTGCGGGGAGGCTGCGGAGCCCGGGTTGGCTATAAATACCTGGAGAAATGAGCCATTCCCGCGGGAGCCACTGCTTAAGGCTCGCACACRCATCCGGAGCCAGGAGGAAGGTAGCTTGTTAAATGCATTTTAAAAACAGACATAATTCTGGGTTTTAATTTGCATGCTGGGTGTGGAAGCAGAGGGCCGGTCGCTGTAGATCCGGCTGTGAGTCTGTCTAATCCTTGCAGCTTGATCCTTAGAGCAACCGGTATCAAAACCTTCAGAGTAGCGTGTAAGAAGTCTAGCAACAGGCAGAGGAAGTTTTCTTTGCTGGTTAGGTATGTTTGAAGTCTACAGGCCTTGTACTTTTTATGTTTAGTGTAACCAGAGATGCTTTCATTCAACAAGTAATACCCTTCCCTTTGCTGCATGCTGTTAAGCTCAGCTTCTGCATTTTGTGCCTTTGAATGATGCTTGTTAATTATGCAATCTTCCAGTGATATAATTAATTACTTACTGAAATTTTTAAGAGGAAAAAAACCCTTTACCTGATTTAAATGTTGCCAGTTGATTGTGCTACACGTTACCTTTATTCTTCAATCTGAGCAGCACGCCAAGAGGCGTTGAATTTATGAGTCGATGGAGAAATGCTCTTGCTGACATGATCCCAGGCGAATCTGTGGGCTGTCTGAAGGTGAAATAAGTCATGGAGGAGAGAAACATTTCTACAAACCATGCTGAAAATCCCCCTCTTTCTTCTGAGTGGCTCGGCTGAGGCCTGAGGCCAGAAGTGTGAAGGGGTTGAAGTTGCTGCCCTCCCACTGGGAGCAGCTTTCCCTTGGTCAGTGCTGTGTTTCATCTGCCCTCACTCTGCCCACACTAGCTTTGGCTCCTCGAGTCCTGCTGAAGCTCCTCGCAGCCTTGGAACCTCGTTAAGCTCCCTTCGAGGCACTGGCTTTGCTTTAGGAGAGGGGAAGGCCAAGTTAGGAAAAGGCTGTTAATGACAAGACCTGTGGGTGTCGGGGGGCATTTGGGAGATACTGGGTGGGTACTCAGCGAGTCCTTGCTGAAACGTTGCCATGGATGATGCCAAGCCCAAGAGGGAGCCCAGCGCCCACTGGTTAAGCTGAGCTCACGACAGGGGTGGTACGGGCTCTGTAGGACTGTGCRGAGGGTGTAGACCTCACTGGCCACCTCTCAGTGGTGGCCGGTGCCAGGMCAMGGGGCAGTGGGTGCCAGTTGGAGCCCAGGCAGCTCCATGTGCCCGTGAGGAAGAGCTTGTTTGGKGTGAGGGTGCCCAGCCCTGGCCCAGGCTGCCCAGGGAGGCTGCGGAGGCTCCTGCTCTGCAGATCTGCCAACCCGCCGGGATGGGACCGGGTGCCCCGAGCTCTGGGTGTCCCTGCTGGAGCAGGGGCTGGACTAGGTGCTCCCTAGAGGTCCCTTCCAACCTTAATGATTCTGGGATTCTGGGACCTGTCTCGAGTGTGCTTGGTCCTAGGGACATCCCTGTGCAAAATGTCCCTTTGCGTRGGAGGGACGCGTGGCCTCTGCTTAGCTGCTTTCCCGTGAAATGCTAAGTTGTGAAAAGGGCTGAAAGGTTGAACGTTGTGGGAAAATTATCATTTAAAAAAAAAATCTTGTTTTACCCGTGCGGTTATGGAAATAAAAGTTGCAAAGTAGCCCTCTGGCTTTCCAAATTGTGAGGAAAGAACCCAATGTGTTTGCAAAAAGAAAAGGGTGCTACTTTAGTGGTGTTTGGGGTGATGCCACTTTTTGGGGTGGTGTCGCAGCCCCTTGGGCACCAGAGCTGAGGCTGGCAGTAAGCTGAGGAGCGAACCAGCCCTCCGGTGTCTCTTTGGGGGCCGGGAAGGTGGATTGTTTTCCAGCAATGAAATTTCCTATTGAAAAATTGAATGCTTCCTTGTCGTGCCTGTGAATGGGACGCCTGCGAAGCCGAGCACGCTGGTTCCAATTACGAGCTCAATAAGGCCAAGTGCTGCACTCGGGAAGGAATTTATACCTTTTCATAGGTACTTGAAAGGATAAAACCTTTTTTTTTCATATATATATATAATGAATTCAAAGCAGAAGCCTGGCCTGCCAAGCTCGCTTTGATTTGTGCTCATATTAATATTGTATGCCTCAAAATGTGTCTATTCACTTGAGTTAGTCAAACTTGCTACATCTAACGSGCCAAAACGCAGTCCCAAGGAGCGCGTGCTCCTTCCTTGCTCCCCTCATATCTCCATGGCATAGGGATGTCTGTGGGCACGTTCTCATTGCCAATGATGTTGCTGATCATTATTTGTTACTGTTTGTACTGAAGTTACCTTCACTTAGGGCATATCTCATTTTCCTCCTGGATTTTCCTGGAAGAACATAGGCACTCGGGAGCAATGCCTGCCCAAGGACAGGAGCGTAAGGGCACTCGGGAGATGGGGGGTTAAATCCACTGCTTTCCTGTGCAACTGCTTTGGCAAGGGATTCTGTGGATCTGTTTGCTGCTTGATGCAAGGAAAAACATCTCCTTGTGCTGGTTCTGAAGGTCCACGTGCAAATGGGGCTGGGCTCAGCCACAGCAGAGCCAAAGTCTGCCCTAAGGACATGGCAATCCCAGACAAGAGGCTGCTTTCAYGTATAACTAGCCGGAGGAGAATGAAAAAGAAGCAGCGATCCCGAATTGGCCACAGGAGAAGTAGAGGTCCCAACACACACGGAATAACTTATGGGATATGGAAATGTTGCGTATATGTCCTTGGGATTGCAAAAGACACCCGTTGTTCTGTTGTACTGTTGGGAAATGGTACACGATCACTGGGGATGATCTAGAACGGGAACACCTGGAGGGACAGAGTTAAGGGTAATTATACAGCCCAGCCCTGGCATTGCCCAACTTTGGAGAGCTCCTCTGTGTAATTTCACCATGGGTTTATATACAGTTAATTGGCAAGTAGTTTGATATGCAAATAAAAGCAACATGAATATCAGAGGAGGATTTAAAGCTGAGCTTTCCACTGTCACGCTGCAATCCTTGCTTTTCTGGTCAGTCTGATCTACTAGATTACCCCTTTCATCATCTTTGTTTTGAAGGCTTGATATCTCTTTCAAAGAACGTCTGTCAGACACGTATTAGTTAGCTAATTTCTCTACATGAAATGGAAAAAACAAGGGTGGGGAACACACAGGCTGAGGATCAGACGTGGTGCAGGCCCAAATCATTATTTTGGGGGAACGCCGCGATCTGTAATTTGTGGCCTGCATTAGGTCTCTAAAGACCAACAAGAAACAGGTTTCCTACCGGTGATACTCGGCTTATGCTAAACATGGAAGGGAAGTTCTCTTAATGTTGGTGATAAAACCTCTGCCATAGACACCGATGAGAAATCACTTCCAGACCCTGAGCTTCCTAGATCAAGGATGCTGTGGGCAATGGTGCTGAAGGATGATTTTAATTCAGAAGATTAAGCAGTAGCTTAATAACACTGGGAGAAAGTGTGGGTACAGTCCATATTTTTATGTTGAAGGGCAATTTGAAAGCACAGATTTGTTTGCTGGTAGCTTCAGAGAGATTGCATCTGCCTCGGGCAGGATGCCTGAATGGTGCTTGTCTAAATATTTTGGTCAAAGAACAAAGCTAATAGGGACTTCCTATGTTGAAGTCTTGTGTGAATGTCTTTTACTACCGCTGTGATTTTTGAATGGGATACATTTCGTGCAAAGAACCACATGCATGTATGTTTAGTGGAAGGGGAGTAGGAGCAGGTGTGTTTTTCACAGCAGTTTTCTTCACAGTCATCTGGAAAAGAGCTTGGTGTTTGGGGAGTTGTTGGGGCAATCCCAGGCCTGCCATCGAACAGGGCACTTTCCATTTAAGACTGGATTTTCCAAGGAATTCCCGAATCCTGGAGAATGTCAGCAAATGTGGAGCATGTCTCCTGCAGGGAGCTTTGCAAACCTGCCAAGGTRGGTCCTGTTCATCAAATCCAGCCACGAGGCCTCCAGTTCTCTTGGGATGAAGAGTCTCCAAGCTTGCTTGGCAGTCGCCAGGCCACTTCCTTGGTGCTGGTTGCCACCTTATGGTTAGGGTTTCCATGCCTGCCTTATCTCCTATGATGACACTGTCACACTGACTCTCCCGTCTTATTCAGCACGTGACTAGAGTGGAGGAACGCTCCACGAACCCAAAATGAAGGAAAACATTGAGAAGGGAGACATTCCCTGTAAATGTGGTAAACGTGGAACAAACCCCAAAAGGGAAGCCGMTGTTTTCTAACAGCTGAAATGAGGAGAGAAAAGAGAGGAAAGGCTTTCCAATCTCTCATTACCCGTGCCCCAAGGAATCAGGAAGCCTCTCTGGCCATGCCCTGTTACTGAAGCTGTTGCCTCCCTGCATGGCAGTGTCCAGCATCCACAAGCCCATCAGGGCTGTTCTTGTCGCTSTGTCACTACCTGTGTTATTCCCTGCTTAGGAGAAATGAAGAGGCAGCTCTTACATTGTGGTTTTTTTTGTCCTTTTTAATGCCTCTTCTGTTTCCAAAGGCAGGGAGAGTGGGAGGAGGCCTGGAAGCTGATAGCTGGTGTGGTTGCTCCAAGGAAACTTCTTTTTCTCCCGCAAGGCATGACCTGTTGCTTCTTGTAATTAGGCAATGCTACCTCTGTTGGTAGCTCCCAAAGCTCCAAAAAAGACCCATCCATCCCTCTCCCCACCTCAAATCACAAATCTGCCTTGAAAAGAAAGGGAAAGGACACTTAGATTAAGCTGGCGGCTGCGGATCTGGTAAAACCCGGTATAGAATGAGATTTGCAGTTAAGTCAAGAGACTGGCAACACTAGCCTGAGAACTTTTGTTTTGGTTTGTGGTTCCTTCGGCTTGCTTAATCAAATAAAACCTGCAAGAGCCCCGGTGGCGAGCTCCCGTCTCCTCTCTGCTCTCATACTTCAAGCTGCTGCAGCTTGAATTATTCATGTTGGGTAAGCGATCTGCAAACAGCCCCTGTGATGTCCCTGTGATCCCTGCGCGTGTGTGTGGGGATGTGGGACTCACCTCTGCTTAGGTCAGGCATTTTCTTATTTCCTTTCCTGCAGCAGGGAGTCTGTGGGAATCTCTAGGTTGTTCTCTGGCTGTTTGTGATTAGCCAGGCTATTATTTATTATTTATGTGGTGAGGCCGAGGCACCTGGTATTATCACGGCTCCTGGGCTGGATAAGAGAGCAGGCTCTGTGTGCAAACATCTGGAGGTGTTGCTTCACAAATCCTGTTGTACAGATAACATTAACAGGGCYACAGAAGTACTTGTAGGGCAAATGCCCTCATAAGCAAAGGCAGAGTGGCCAGCAGGGCTTCTCACCCAGCGCGGGCATGGAGAGGAGAAGAAACTACGTGCCAAGGCGTTGGCATGAGGTTGTCCCAAGAGCTGCTTGGTGAGCTTGGCTGGCGTTTGACGCCGTTGCACGGTAAGAGGGGTTGCGGCAGCGGTGCATGAACTCCTCGGTGCAGTTCACCTGGGTCACGAGGGAGCTTTGCTGGGAGGTTTGAGGTGCTTGCTGGTTTTTCAGCGGGTTTCTGAGCTGTTATGTCTCTGAGCTGTGTTGGGTTCGCACCTTGGAGGCTCCTGGTGGGCTTGCACCGGTTTGTGCTGTGCAAAGAGCAGGGTCTTCTCCTCACACACTCATGACCATCCTTCCTGCGAGACCTTCAGGAGACCCATGTGACAGTGCAGGGCACCACCAGCAGATTAAGGCTTCATTATAACGTGTTTTGTCATGCAAAGAGATTTACAGAGCTATTGAGAAAGGCACCCAGCAGAAGGCAGGGGTGGCTGCCGAGCAAGCATCAAACACCTGATTTTTGCATTTGTTGCCCCATTTTGGAGTGCTTGCTTGCCAACTGAGGGCATAGTACACACAGTCTTAACCAAGTCTCCATTTTGAGGGAAGAAAACCCTGTTTAGGGTACCTGATTTTACGCTGGACCCCTGAGGAGGTCTTGTGCCTTGGCGAGGATATCCCTCACTGGCGCCATAATTGCAGTGCAGCAGTAAGTTTGTTAAAACGTCCTGCCTCGCTGCGTCCTGGAAAGAAGATTTTCTATTAAACCTTAGGGAAATTACCTTCCTTGTTAACYAGCGTAAAAGTAATGAACCACAGCAGGGTTACTTGGGAGATTCGGGCCATGGCTTTGTGAGGCTGCATTGTTTCTTTAAATTAGAGAAATAATTTAAGCAAACAAACGAACAAAGAATTTCTGGAAATTAAAGTACAGTACGAGGGGGATGATTTGCTCATCCTCGGCTTAATGGGAGCGGTGCTGGGAACAATTGCACTGCCGACCTCAGAAATCTATCCATGGCAACTAGGCGCAGGAGAGGGAAATAGGGAGCGTGCCACCGAGCTGGCATTCAAGTGGTAGTTTCCAGTTTTTTTCCGTGGCTGTGGGACGGTCGGGGACTTTCCATGAGCAGAAGGATTGCCTTTCCAAGGCAGAAATCCCCTTTCTGCTTTTTTAGTGAGCAAGAAGAGGCCTTGTCCTGGTTTTATCCTGGCGGGATGTGAGCCTGGCAGGTGATGACCCTCCCAAGCGGGAATGGCTTTTGGTGGGGCCGTGGTTCCCAAGGAGCTCTCAGGGCCCTGATGGTCCCTGGTGACTCACCCGCCACCCAATGCTGTGTCCTGGGCCCCTGCCACTGGGGATGACTCCTCTGAGAGCCTCAAGGAAGGACGGAAAGACCCTGYCAGGCTGGAATTCCTCCAGACATGGATAAATAGGAGTACTGGGCCTTTGGGCTCCGTCGTGTGCTCCTCAAAAGATGCTCTTGGACGGGATCGCTGCGCTTTTGTCTTTCTATTAGGGCAGTGAGGAGAGAACATTGTTCTGCTCCCTCGTCGTGCCCCTTATAGGGGAACAAGAAGGAGGACTTGGCCACCCCGGACCAGGCGTCTCAGGGGACGTCTCAAAACAAAGAGCCRTGGAGACAGCAGCGGCTCCGTCCCGTCCCTGTCCCCATCCCCGTCCCTCCTGGCATGGCCGTGCCTGCTCTGGGCTGATCTGCTCTGATTTTGGGGCGTGTTTCTGGGCTTCCTTGCTGGCAACCCAGCGAGCTTATCTCTCTCCAGGTTTATCGGTGCTGTCAGTCTTGGCAAGGCAGCCTTGGGGTGATGSTTGTGTTAGGGAGGTGTGTTTGCTCGGGGCCTGTGTTTGCAGCGCGTGGATCCATGTGTGAGGGCACGTGGAGGCTCCTGAAGAACATAATCTGGACGGATCTGGATGTGAGTGGAAGCTCGGCGGTTGCATCCATCACCATCATCTCTCCCGGGTACCCCTGGCACCCGTCCCTGATCTACAGCGAATGCCTCTAGGCCAGGGAGCACTGACCATCACCAAGGTCTTGTTCTAGCTCTCCATGTAGGAGTACAAGGCTGATACGTGGAGCTGACGTGTGATTTTGTCATTAGTGGCATGCAGGTTTGGCCTAAYGTAGACTGAGCTAATATCACTCTGTCTTATTTTGTCCAGGCTCAAAGGCTGATCCTGCTGAGAACCTCGGAGAGACCCAACTCTATGGGAACTGAGACCACTTGACTGCACTCAGCACCCTTYAGGATCCGGTCCTAGGTAATTATTGTGAGTCTCTGTACAGGTTATGGGTGAGATTTGATGTTCTGCATCAGGCAGGAAGTCTGTATTRATATTCCGAGGTGTCCAGTTCCCTCTCCAGTCTGTTAACCCCTTCTCTTTAGCTTCTGTAACCGTGTGTAGCCCCGTGACAAATGAATATCTCAGCCAACACCGAGGAATTCAGTTCCTKTGGACTGATGGACCTGAGTGCACCAGGATTTCATTTTTCTAGGCCTCAAAGATGACTGTGGTGCCACATGAGAATTGATAGATTCCAGTGGCTGGACAAAAACACCAGGTTTTGTTCAAATCCCATTGGATTTGTTCACCTACCACAATATATCCTCCTGCTGGTTAATTTGCCTGGACATTGATGGAGCAGAGGCTGTTGCTGGGAGCCAGATGCATCAGAGCGACAGAATTTTCCTGGCTAAATGACTTTTCTTTTAATTTTTTTTCCTGAATGTTGTCACTCTGTAGATCAGTGGTTTGACGCTACCATAATAATTTCTTTTCCAAAGAAATCACGACCACATCACTTCTCCCCAACATGAAACATCTCCTTTACTTCCAGAGAAGGAATTTCTTGACCACCGTTCTGGCAGTGGGTAACAGCTGTTCTGTTTGGGAAGCAACCCTGACCTTAACTTGGAGAAAGCTGTAAAACCACTAAAAAAAATCTCTCCCATCAAAATCTTGTTCAGACCAGAGTTTTAAGAAATGTTCAAAACCTCTGAGTACAGGAGTCTGGTTTTGAGTATAAAAATGGTAAAAATCTTACCTTTATTTACCTGTCTACACAGCAACTGCCCTCTCTTTTCTGAACCTGGTTTCAGTGTTATCCATTTGACCATCTTCCTCGTGGTTTTTGAATGTTTGCTCCAAGGTGGATAGAGGGAAAGCAAAGAGCCTGTTTGGAAAACAAACCTGAACCCTGCTCTGCATCCCCATGGTGTCAGCCCAATGCTGGGCTTGCACTGGAGGCACTGGAGGCAGGGGCAGGTCCTGCGTTTGTTCTTCCAGCCCAGCAGCACCAGCAGAAATTCAGGGCCTGGAGAACTGAATAAAAATGAAGCCAGCACAGGGCTATGTATGAATGTTACTCTGAAGCACTAAGAATGAATGATT
Source organism: Nothoprocta perdicaria (assembly GCF_003342845.1). NCBI lineage: Eukaryota > Metazoa > Chordata > Aves > Tinamiformes > Tinamidae > Nothoprocta > Nothoprocta perdicaria. The sequence goes on from NW_020454094.1 coordinate 1,865,426, forward strand.
TTCTTGCCAGGTTGGGTTTCTGAGCAAGTGTATATGCTTTATTAAATTCCATATGCTACTGAAAGTGTCAGCCAGTAGAAGACTGTAATTTTTAACCCCATCTGTTAGATTTTTCCATAAAGAAAAAAAGCAACTTCCCACTGATTTCAGCAGAGGCTAAACCCCAGCTCTTGAGATCGGGAGGAAGGAAGAACAGCAGTTCAGGGGTATGATAGTAGATCACATATTATTGACTCCCCTTGCCAGGACACCCTCCATCCCTGCTGCAACAGAGCCCCGTTCTCATGCAGTCGTAGCTCTGAACAGTGACATTTTCGGGACCYAGGCCTGAGGACTTTGACTGGATTATTTCCTGTTTTGACAGTCTCCATTTCAAATAGTCTATGCAGAGCATTGTACAGAAGATTAAAAAAAGAAAAAAAAAAGGAGAAACACAACCCATGTCCTTCTCTGTGAAAACTGTGGCTGGGGGGGAGCTAAGCTTGAGTTTCCCATGGGGAGGGAGATGACATGAAGGTTGAAACCTTCAGAAAGGGAAAGAAAGGAAAGTGAAGAATGGGAAAAGAGAAATGTGTTCACCATCAAGGCTGTGACATATTTTTTCACGTCCACACTGGATTCATGGGGACGGGACRTTTTTTCAGTGCTTGTGCTCGCATGCTCTGTGTTTAAATTGCTGCTGTCAAAACTTGGAGAGTAGCTAAAACAAAAATGTCACAGGTCAGATGGATGTTTTCCAATTGCCTGGTTTATGAGGAGGGCAGAGTAAATGCAAACACGCAGCGTGCCTTCATCTGTGTCCCYGCAGTGCCCGGTGGCTGCAGGCGCCCCGGCAGCCCCGCAGCTCTGTGCACAGGCAGCCGAGGATGCTCCTGGATGCGTGTCCTGGATGCTGACCTGTCTCAGCAACCTGACACTCTCTGCAAGCGACGTCCTCCTCCCACCAAACCCTTGTGCAAATTTGAGAGCATCACATTTAAGATCAGGATTTGCCCCAAAACTAGAATATGCCAATGCTTCTCTTTGGTGCCAGCAGCACCACGCGCAGCCCTGTGTTGTGCACCTTTAATCTAGGTACATATATAGGTCTGTGGTGCTGCATTCATCGGTCTGAATGTTGCGTGGCCCCCCTTTCCCTGGTAATTACACCTATGCCAAGCTGAACCTGTCCTGATTTATTTGTCAAAGCAAAAATGTGGCAATATCAAAGCGCGTGCGTTTTCTATAGCCTTCCCCGGGGTGCGGGCTGCCCGCTGATTCATACACCTCGGGGACCTTTAATGAGGCAGGCTCAGGGAGAGGCAAGAAGCCGTTCAGAACTGCTGCATGAGTCAAAACCAAAGGGAAAATGTGGTTGCAGCCTCGTTGTTCCTGTCCCGTCCTCGTGCCGGTGCCGGCACGTGCACCGGCCGAGCGCGGCCGCGGCCCCTGCGCCGCTTCCCGCAGCCCCTCGCCAAGTCTCTCCAAGATTTCAACACAGCCGGTGATGCCTCAATTTGTTGCAACCTGAAAATAAAGACAGAGAGAGGCAAAATGTTCCGGGAACGATGCCAAGCCAAAGGCACTAAATTATTGAGCGATCTGGATCTGGATAACGGATTTATGTCCTTTAACAACTTTAAAGAAGAAGTATAGGGTTTGCGGGATCATGTTGGGATTGTCTGAAAAATAAATTTTAAATTTGCATTGCTTTTATTATTATTATTTTAGTAATAATAATATTTCCCTAGTGAAGCCATAGATGAGGATATTATTTGTGTAGGAACTGGAAATTAACCCGAAATGATCAGCATATTTTTTAAAGGCACTATACCACTCTGTATTGGAAAAGGTACAATTATCCGTCAGAGCAAAGCTTGGGGATAAAATAATTAGAAATCACAGAACCATGGCAAAAGAAGATTAGCGCTAAAATTAGAAGCCATAAAGTTGTTTTTAGATTACACTGGAATCTGGGCAGACTATTGTACTGTGTTACTTAAGGAAGTGCACTGCACGAGATGTGGATTGTCTGCATTTGGCTGTGCTGCGAGTGCTGGTGCAAATATCTCGGGGGATGAGCTATGTGATAATTCCCAGGGAAATCCTTAGGGAATGGAAGAGGCCCTACRTGTGGGAATGAGAAATGACAGCCCRCTGGAGAAGCTGGCTTCAGTGCTAGGCTCTTGCTCACGTTCCCCGGGGAAGAGGATGGTGGGTCTCTCAGGTGGGTTTGTTCCTCGTTTCATTATTCTTCTCTAGAGAGAAGCCTGCGGCAGCACGTGCCAATTAGGCCGGTTGTCCAGTCCCATAGCCAGGTGGGAAGAAGCTTTCCAAGGTCTCCTGTCGTTCCGGTTCGTGTTGGAGCAGCTCTTAATCCTGGAGGGAAATAAATCTCTTAGAAGAGCTCCGTGCTATTTCTGCTCTGGGGAGCGGTGTGGCTATATTGTGGCGCGGGGTGGAGAGCGGGGCAGGGAGGCTGCCGAGCGCCCTGGCGCGGTGCCGCGTGCCGGGGAACCGCCGCCGTGCCGCCCTGCGCTCCTAGCACCGAGCTCCCCCGCAGCGGCTCTCGCGGCACCTCCCTGTGCTGCTTGGGCGCACGGGGCTGCTGGAGCTTGCGGAGGGTCCGGGTGCCAGGTCTCACCCGTTAGAGCCTGTCCTTGGGGCGGAGGACGCACGCTGCTCATCGACAGCCCGGTGAGCAGACGCGCCACGCGGTGGGTTTGGCAGGGCGGCTGCCTCGCCTACAGTTAAGCGGGTGCTTAGGTGTTTTTGCTACGGCAGGATCTTCAACACTACAAGGTGGACACGCAGAAAATGGAAAACTGGGGGGCTCTTTTGGAAAGCAAACTATTTATTTTCTTCAGTGATGACTGGTTCCTCTTGGAGATCAGTCCTCCCAGGGTTGCATCCTGGGTTGCGGGGATGGGGACCAAGCTGGGGCACCTTGGTTGGCACCCGAGAGCTAGAGAAGCATCGTATGAAGCAATTGGGCTTAATTCCTTAAACAAAAGGAAGTCCTTTTTTTTATAAAATATGCAATAAAACTGTGGGACTTGTTGCCACAGGATGTTAAAGATGCCACAAATATAAAAGGTTGCAATAAACAATTAGAGAAATTTGTAGACAAATGGTCCATCAAGGGCTATTAGGTGCTGGGCTGCAGGTACAACCGGCGGCTCTGTAAGTACTTGGGCTGTGTGTGGCTGACAGGCAGGAGAGTGAACTGGCAAGGTAGGCTGTGCTGCCAGGTCTGTACACCCATAGCCACTGCTGGAGATGGGATCTTGGGCCGTGAGCCCTGGTGAAACTGCGCTGAAGGCCACATCCGACCTGGACTCCAGGTGGGAGGCAGTGCCCACCAGTGGGATCTGCTCTAGCTTTCCATTTGGAGGGGTGGGAAGGTCAGCGAGCCCCATGCAGTATCCAGCTACATGAGCGAGGCACAGCAAGAACACGAGGTTAGAGGATAAAGCCCGGAATGGCCGAGCRAAGGGCCACATTGCCCCAAAAAAGGGGCAGTTCTTCAGCTCTTGATGCCTTGCAACCACCAACGGGGCATTTCTGGAAGAAACCGAACCCCGGGGCATGTTCTGTATAACCAGAGAGTTGTCTGGATGAAGCCCTTGCAAGGCCTTGTCCAAGGCATGGGCTGCTGGGCCGTGCGGTTCCCTTCTGGCCGCAGAGGAGCAGCCCTGGCACCGCGGGCCCCGCTTCGGCGCTCCGGGCATTTCCCAGCGCCTGCAGCAGGAGAGTCGAGTCGGAGCCGGCTGCCGGCGGCCCCCCAAAACGCTCTCGGCAGCCGCCTGGGCTCCGGGAAAGCAGGACAACTCGCACGGACTCTTTGTAGCCTTAGAACAGAGCCCGTAAAAAGTCCGGCAGCAGGACTGGACTAATTCAAACTAATGACTCCAAAATACTGAATTATGGGAACAATCGGATGCCATCAAAAGGCACCGGACAAAGGACGCATGACAAAACACGCCGTATTGTAATATCAAATGGAGCCGAATTCGGTCTGATAGAGCACCTTTCATATTCAGTGCATTTCAAAGCGCTTTGCAAAGTAATGAGCTGAATGCTGACTGTGTAGCCAAATGGAGCCGTCATTATGTGCTTGACAATAGCGCTCTCACAGCCCACAGAGGAGAACCTGTTTCATTGCGTGAGAGAGGGGATGTTGGCCAGGACGCTGGGGTTATCCTGTACTGTTCTTTTTTAAACACCATCAGATCTCTAGCCTGCGTTTGGACGGGCACCAGAGGTGGTCACACAAGACCTGGCTGTAATTGCTCTGTGGTCCCGGTGCCTCCGCGTCCATAGCTGCATGTCTGCCCGCTGAGCGGCTGTCCGGCAGTGCTCCCGGCACTGTGAGTGTGCTGGGTTGGGAATGCCGAAGCCATGGAATACCAGGGGACTAGGAGAGGTCTCTATCAACAGATAAATGGGTAAATGGGAGGTGCTCTGGAAAGGATAGAGGGGCCTGAGGCCCCTCAGGATGGACCATGAGGTGGAGAGATGGGGTGATTCTTTCTCTCGTGTAAGTCTGCAAAAGTTCCTGGGTTTAGTTATGGGTCTGCTCCTCTTAGAGGGCAGGGCAGTTGAGCCCAAAGGTCTGGGTGGGCCACGCCATGCTCTGTCCTCCAAAACACGAGCAGTGGAAGCAGCCTCGCCCCCCAGAAGAGCAGCAGGATCACTATCTGGTCCTAGATCTCCGCGCTGGACGGGCTCAGGCTCCCTGCCCTTCCTGTGGTGACTCACGTGAGAATCCCTTGGCGTAGCTGGGAACAGCTCTCCAGCCTCTCAGGTCACAGGCTGGTCCCTCTAATCACGCGGTCCCTGGTGAYAGTGTCCTGAAGGCCCCACCATGAGACTTGTAATTTTAGTTAAGCCAGAAGAAGCACTGGCATCCAGAGCGGATCTCTCAGTCTCGGTCCTGGAACCACTTCTGTGCCGGGGATGTTTCTTCCCCATGCAAGGGGAGGGAAAGGTTAATTGCCTTTTTTTTAATTATTATTCTTTTCTTTTGGGAAAGAGGAAATCAATGTTGCCACCCCACCCTGGAGGGAGCACAAATCTGTCAGGGCAGTGGGTGGGGTGGTGAGGGAAGGGCGAAGGGGAGGCGCGGGGGCCGGGCTGGGGACGCGCTGGCTGCCGGCCCGCGCCGCTGCGGCCCGCGCGGGCACACGCCGTACGGGGCTATATTTGGAGTCCGGCCTGGAGCCGCRGACGCTTCGGATGAGTTATTCCCTCCCGAGGGCTGGAGGGAGAGCCCTGATTAAGATCTGCAGCAAAGCTGGATTCTTCGTTCCTCGTGGCAGCCTTTATGTGGGGTGTCCTCCACCCTGGAATGGTTGGGGGAYGGCTGCACTGGTAAAGGCCTAGAGGGCAAAGAGGGTCCCTTGAGCAGCTGGGATTCAGCTGGAAGTGAGCTCCGGGACTCTGGAAAAAACCTCTGATCTTTTCCCTTGGGGTCTGACTCCTTCATTGTAGACCTCACTCTTCAGATATGAGTAACCTCCCGCTTTCGCTTGGGGGGACAGCGCTGTAGGTTGGCCTTGGGCTCCCTGCGTCCCTGAAGGCCTTGGCCTTCCCGGAGGAGAGAGGGGGAGTGGGAATGCGACCGAGATGTGTCCGAAGGCTGGATTTTCCTCACTCCCTGAGCTCTGCTTCCCGTCTTGCAGCTGGGTTGGGCTGATGTCATGGCAGGGCTTCCTCTCTGAGCCGCGCTGTCATCCCGTGGCAGGGATGTGATGGTGTGCAGGCGGCTTCGCTGCTTCCCGTCCTGTCTGCCTTGAATTTAGGCTGGACGGGGCTGCTTTCCAAGCAGAGGTGTCTTAAACTGCCGATGGCAGTGACAGCAGGAGCAAAGGCAGGTTCTCCACAAGCTTAAAGCTTGTGTGGGTATTTCCATAGCACTTGTGAATGTCACACTCAAGGGAAAACAGAGAGGGACAAGCTTTTAAGTGTGTTCAGGAGCTCCTTTTAAACAAAAATAAACTCACATGTGGTGGAACCATAAGGCTAAAACACAGTAAAGCACAGTTTTGCCTCAAAACAACTCAAGGGGCCTTTCAGGCTTCCTGCCTTGGTGAGCTTCATGCATCTAAATCCAAAGCTGTGTATCAGAGAGGGCCCATCTGAACCTCTCCCCCTTCGCTTTTGCATCAGTATGAGCGGCTGGGAGCAGCATCTACTCATCGTTGTAGCACAGCAGGAGACAAGTCTGCTCTGCAGCCTCGAGGCTGTTCTTGCAGGAGGACCATGGCTGAGGATGAAGGTGATACTGGGCCTGGCAGTGTTTGCTTGAGGTGCAGTTTTGTTCCTCTCACTCGCAGCCAGATGGATGCTCTGCTCTTGTCCCTTGTGAAGCAGTTTGATGCTGCATCCGTGTCCCTGCCCTTCCACCACAGCCCACAGGAGGAACTGGGCTTCCCACCACAAGGAATCCCCCCAGGTAACGAAAGCCTCAGTCAGTCCATGTGAAAGGGACCCACAACAACAGAGGTACTGGGCCTATGTCTTGTTTCCCAAGAGCTCTAGGACACTCAGGCATCTCAAGTAACATCAGATATTTAGGGAACTAAAATGCCCCTGTGATTGTTCCTCTTTGCTAAGGGCATTTGCAAAGTGCGCCAGAAGCSCCAGTTTATCACTGAAGGCAACCAGCAAGAGCTGCACTCTGGGGCGCTTCGGGGCCACGCTCCGCAGAACGGTGCCATGGGCACGGCAGGGGAGAGGGGTTCAGGAAAGCGACAAGTGGATTTATCATCCCCCGCCAGCACAGCTCGCTCCACGAGGGCATCAGCGCAGTCCGGCAGATGTTTTCCAGCTGAGGCCACATCTGGGTCTCCCCGGGTTGCACTGGGGGGTCGGTGCCCCCAGGCAGGCGCTGCCCTGGGGAAACAGTTGCCCTGTCCTCRATGTCCCGGCTCCGCGCTCGGAGCGCTGCTCCTGGGAACGCTGCTGCTCGCGGGTTTGCAGGATGGGTTTCGTTGCCTCCTAACTGGGATTCTCCTCATGYCTCAGCTTTTAACATCACTTCATTGCCTCTCCAAACGTCCCACCTCCCCATCCCAGATGTATTTGTTTAAGTGGCTTTAATTAACTTACATTTTCCTGTGCGTGACAGCTCCGTAAGGTTTTGGTAGCTGTTTTTTGTCCTTCCACAGTTGTCACTGACGTGCAGCACTTTCCCTGCAGATCGAACTTGAGGCCTACTGGGTTTTTCCCTGCTCTCTGGAATTATTTTAGCATTCTGTAAGGAAACGGTTTCCATGTGAGCCTCGGTACACACACTCAGTTGATTATTAGGTGCGATTGTCCCAATCTCTGGCTGTATCTATCAGGATTTGGAGTGAGCAAGCTGGAAGGGGCGCAGGATGATGGTTTACGCCGGATAGATTTATCTTCGGAGGTGGCAAGACAGATAACTGTGGAGTGGCATGGCTACAGGTGTTATCATTTGGGTGTCTCCTCAAGAGTGAAGGTTAATGCCTTGCCACTACTGATCCATCACGGTGGTATCTGTAGGATTTATATGTTCGTCTCGTGCCTTTCCAGCAACAGTGGTTTCACTTTTCTGGACCTGAGATCTATGTTCCTGCTCTTCGGTTACAGCAAGCACAGCGGTCACTGTCAGCAAGTTCCCTGCTCCCTTAGTTTTGTCRGAATTTAATGCCAAATGCAAGGAAAATGTCCCCATGTTTGCAGCCTTGTGCTCATAGCAGCACCTCAACCCACTCCTCCTCCCTCCCCTCCAGACTGGATAGGGGAAAARCAGGGATTTCATTGATTTTTGATACTTGTGCTCAAAGAGACATCGACAAACRCTCCTGGAGTTTCCTATCAAAAAGGACGGGCATCAACCAGAGCTCCATGGCTACGTGTGAGATCTTGGTTGGGGTTTTAGACCCTGTTGGAAGGAAAGCCCTTGGAAGGGGGTCTTCTGTGTTTTAGCAATGTCCAAAAATGACTCTTTTCCAAGGGCTTTCATTTTAGACATTTTTGGATATTGCTAAAACACAGGAAAACCCCCTTCCAAGGGCTTTCTTTGTCTTTTTGGACATTTCAGAAATGTCCAAAAAAATCACATCAGTGCTGTAGAGAGGGTAGTCCTAGATCCAAAATAGAGCTCCATCAGGCAGATGAAGGCAAGACAAGGCTTGACCCAGTCTTCCAGGAGACCCACTGCAGAAATGTGGTCAGAAGAGCGAGGGGAAAGGAGGTGCTTGATGCTTAAAGTGAAATCTCTTAACTTAAAAAAAAAAAGCAATAAATCCAACAAATTACAATAAAAAGGGCCCTAACATGAGTGACAACTGTACGGTATCAGATAACTCCACATCCTGAATTCCAGTGGGGGAGGAAATATGAAGCAGAAATCACTCAGGTGCTTCTGGATAGCGATAAGGAAAGCAATTCCCATTTACTGGGAGAAATAAAATAAGGGGTCCTGATAAACCCTCCCTGGCTAGACTGGATTAGGGCTCTAGCTGTGAAAAATCATTACGGGCATGCAAAAGAGTGCGTAGCTGAACTGGCTGCAAACAGCATTTATCTGGAAAAGAGACAATTCGCCCATAATAAATAGATTTCTTGCAAGCAGAAGCGGGGCAGGGGGGAATCCTTCAGCAATCTGTATCTTTGCCTTGTCATTTCTCATGCAAACAGGTSTGGTGCTTTTCTAAGCCACGAAGGGTGAGCTCATTGGAAGGAGTGACCCTAAGCTGCAGGCTCAGGCTGGGGGCTTCTCCAGGCAGTATCAGCTGCTGCTTCCAGAAGGGCTCCTGGTGCTGCAGAAGCACCAGTGATCATCAGCAAGTGTCCTGCAACTTGGCCTGAGCTTCCCAGAGGTCCCGTAAACAAATCCAGGGCTGCCTTTTGGGGTCAGGAAGCTGCAGCTTCCTTCCTGTGGCATCTCTGCTTTTCTTTTGTTTTGGCATTTTATTTTATTTTATTTTATTTTATTTTATTTTATTTTATTTTATTTTATTTTATTTTATTTTATTTTATTTTATTTTATTTTATTTTATTTTATTTTATTTTATTTTATTTTATTTTATTTTATTTTACTTTACTTTACTTTACTTTACTTTACTTTATTTTACTTTACAATTTTATTTGCCTCCTTCTCTAATGCTATGACTCTGCATCCAGGTCGGATGCAGAAGGAGATTTTCCTGTCTTGGTCTCCAGCTCTAGCTCTTTGGACCAGCCCTGGTTAAGGCTGCCCGGTCTCACTCTGCTCCTTGGGACTGTCTGAATTTCGGTCCCAGGTTGACAGAGGAGGTGGTAGGAGGCTGCAGAAGCGCTTACAAAGGTGCATAGGGCTGCAATGTGATCTGACACCTTTTGTCCCAGCAATTAAGTAACTCGGSTTGCTAATTTTAGAAGGAGAAGCAAGCTGGTAGGGCGCATGAATAGTGAATGAAACCTTGATGTTCCTTTGGGTGGAAAGAGCGTTGAGCCACTGTTAAATTCATGGAAAAAAAAAAAAAAGGTAAAAAAAATAAAAGAAACCCCGAACAGAAAAAGATCTCTAGAATGCTTTTCCTGACAAGGAGGTTTTAGTTTTCGGTCCTGTTTTGAAAAGGCCCCTTATGAAGCGCGCCCTCAATTCGGGACGTGAGAACAGAACTGCCCAAGTGCAAGCCGGGCCCCGCAAAGCCGCAGAGCTCCCTGTGCCAGGGAGGCTTCGGGGCGACGTTGGGACCAGCGGCTCTCCTCTCCAACGCAGCGGGGAAGGCAGGAGGATGCTGAGGGTGCAGAGGAGACCCTGTGCATGTCCATAGGCAGGACACGTGCAAGGCCCGTAGCTCTGGACTATGGGGCAGGCCCAGGGCTAGATGCTTGAGTCCCGATTCTCAAGCACCTTTGCCCAAAGCCAACAAACCTGCCCTGCTCTCTAGCTGTGGTCGTCTTCGTTCCACCCTCACTCTGCCATTAGGAGTCCACATGAGTAGAGGAGCTTTGCTGGGGGCAGATGGACAACAGCGACCAGCCACGTCCACTGCAGACCAAGGCCAAGGAGACACACGTTCCTGCTGGCCATGGCAGGAGCCTCTCCTCCTTGTTCAGGGGCATTTAGTGCTTGTGTTTTGCCCTCTGCCTTCCCGCAGCGCGGGGCTGCCTGGGCTCTTGTACTCCTCCAGAGGGATTCGGCTAATGGGATCTGACCTGATGGCTTTTCATGTTTTAAGTAAATTAAACACAGCTGCTAGGAAAATACAGTAACCTTAACAGCACCATGGCTCCGTTGTCTGCATTGTAATTACAGCGGCAACTGCCTGGAAGTTCTACTTTCTGGTTTATTTTTAAATAACTTCTGAGCTACCCTTTGATCAACTGCTTCATCCCCGAGTCCTTCCTCCCTTCTGTTTTTTTAACCCTTGCACCTCAARCTCCTTCCTCAAGCAGCCAGCCGCTTGATGAGGCACAAATATAAGGGCCGGTTGCAAACATGATGTAGAGCAGGTTTCTGTAGCTCCTCCCTAAATGTATACAGCAATTTGGGGCTGAAGGCAAATCGGTTGGGTAGAGTTTTAAGCTGGAACAGAGGAGGGTGCTTAAGCAGCGTCTTAAGGCTGCCAGGGAGGTGCCTCCCAAAATGTGCAGCTTCTTCCATTGCTGCAGCCAAAATCCTCTGTCCCCTTTCAGAGACMGGCTTAGTGTCAGTGACAGCACTTGCATCAGAAGCAAAACGAGCTGGGCTTGTGTAGGGAGTCAAACAAGAAACGTGGTGAATTTTCCCTYGTCGACCACCTGAGCGGAACCCCTSTCTGCAAGAAGAAATGATGGAGTCTCGTGGAGCTCACAGGGCTCCTCCACCATTCCCATTTGCCAGCCTGTTTTCCAAAGCGACGTTCTTCATGTTCCCGCCGCGGTGGCTGCAGTTGGCACAGGCGGATCTGGGCTGTAATGGCCTGGCCCGCTCGCCCGCCTGCTGCACGTCGCCGCAGAGCCACGCAGGGCCTGCGCCTTCCAGCCGAGAGAAGCACGGCTGGGGCTGTAAAGTTTACGAGATTCTGTGTTTTATCGTAAATTTTAAATTGACTTTGCAATCAGGGTACATTAGAGTTTTTAAGGGAAAGTCAGTGTGATGTGTTGCAGAACACAAGGTGGTAATTTCCCCTGTTATATTGATGCTATCAACAGTAAAGAATGAAGCAGCTGCTGCACAGAGGATTGTTTTCTGAATGCATTCAATATATATAATTTATAGACTATTATTTATTACGTGGGGTTTTCCCTCCTTCAGCTTCTCCTGGTGGCTTTCCCTCGCCCTCCATTACTGTAACAAAGCAATGAGATCTTATCTAGCACTTTTCTTCAGTGGATTCAAAGCACTTTCCAAAAGCAGTTGAGATCATTATTTCCATTTTTACACAGGGAGGGGAAAATTGCGGGCTCGAAATGGGAAAGGATGTGAGCCCAGAGACGCATCCGGGACACTCCTACTGCTCGGGATCTCTTGGATTCCCTCTCCTCTCCCTGGGCTGGGAGAGCTCGGCCAGTGCTGCCCCGTGTCCCTGTGGTTGCTGTGGGTCCTGCTCCCACCCACCCGCTCCGAGCCCACAAACCAAGCTTGAAGGCCAGCCCAGAGATGGAGGAGAGAATCAAGGAAATGGGAAATGGGCCGAGTCCCCTGGAAAGAGCCCGGGGTCCCCAAGGCAGGAGGGGAACTCTGACATGCACCCTGCTCYCCAGAGCTGAGCTTATTAGGTAAAGCTGCATTGCAGGAAAGTCATTCCACAATGTTGGCCTTCCAGGTGATGTCAAGGAGATGAGGAAATTGATTGCAACAGTCCTGGGTGGTTTAAATATCTGATGGAGATTTAATGTAATACAACCTTTAGTGGCCTCTGCTTTCCAGATTAACAGAGGGTCTTTGCAAACAGCTCTTTGGAAACAACGTGTAAGTTTATTTAAAAAATAGACAGCAAATTCCATTTGGTGATTGATTCATGACATAGGTTTGGGTATTGATTGTTCCTTCTTTATTTGTCAGATTTCTTCTAAATGTGCTATCCAAGAGGCAGACAACACTGCAACCATCCTGCGAAGGTTTATGTGCCAGGGCTCTTCCACTCCACTATATCATAGCACAGTCGTCAGAATGCAAAGCTGAAGGGCATTCACTTTTAATACAAATTAACTTAATTTCGGAGCTATGGAAACTCAGACAAGGAGCCCGAGATGGGCTGCAGTAGAGGATTAAGGTGCTGTGAATTAGATGCCTCATCTGCTGTTCTAGTCAGTGGAATTGGGCCCCGTCTGGAGGGGCCTTACCCCTGAAGCAGATAGTGACATTTGGGGACCTGCGTGGCTCTGCCATGCCCCCGGCTGCGCTGATTGCTTAGCCAGCGGCTGGCAGCTCGTTATCCAGCTCGGGATGTGAGCGTCTCGCTTCCCTGAGGCTCCTGCTCGGGCTCCAGCCGTCACTCAAGCGGGCTGCAGGTCCTGCATCGGAGCTGGCAGTCCCGTGAGGAGGCCGTGGTCGCCCGGGGCTCTAACGTGGMCACGGGGATGTAGGTTCAGGCAGCTGCACCCAGCGCTTCCACGCAGGCACCCGAATCTCGGTGCTGGGAGCTGGATGCGCCAAGGGGAGCAACGGGAGCGGATTTCTTGGGCCGTCTCCCTTGCAGGGTGAAGCCGCAGCCGAGCAGACCCACGGGTGAGCTGATGTGGCATCTTAGCGATGCCTCCAAGGAGGGTAATTAGAAACCTGAGGTCACATCCAGGAGGGCGTGTTGGACTCATCTAGAAACCAACCCAAGAGGCTAAAAGGGACCTTGTGGCTGAGGGCAAAGCCACATGCAAGCCTGCTTGCTTTGCAGCTTTTCACCCCRTGTGTGTTTTGGGAAGGCAAGAAGGAGGCCACGATGCACCATCCTATTTGGAAACTGCTCCCAAGGCCTTTTCTCCAGCTCTGTCCTTGCTGGCACAGAGGATGTGTCATGAGCGTGGCTGTTCTCAGGCTGTTCTTGGGGCACCTCTCCGTGGCATTTGGTTAACTGCAATTCAGGGCCAGCCTCTGTCTCCCCCAGTGACTCCCACATGTAGCCTCATCCCACACGGATCCTCCTGAGCCCCAGACGGCCGTTTCGGGGGTCACACAGCTGTGTCCCCGAGTTCCCTTGGCCACGGTTAGGAGCCACCACGCAGGCCTCGGTCCCTCGCRAGAAGAGCCAGCGTCTGCAAGCAGAAGGTAGAGCTGAAGCCCGAGGGGAGGCCGGATCCTGCCCCGATGCCGGTTGTGCGCTGACCTCGGCGGCGCCTGGCCTCGCTGTGGAGCTCAGGGTGCTGCAGGTGTTTGCCGCTTCCTGGGAATTTTATCCAAACCCGTGACAGCCACGCTCACCTCCCGGCCCGGTGACAGTGGCCTGCGCTCAGCTCCTCGGCCCCTCGCTCGTCACCCTTGGCTCCCAAGCAGCAAACAAGCCATTAGTCCTTGGCAGCAGCGCTTGCTCATCAGCTAATGATCTGAACCGGGGACGGGGCTGGCGGAGGAGGTCAGGCTTAAGAGCAGCAGGTCAGAGCAGCTGGATGAAGGCGCAGGGACTCATTAGCTGCAGCGAAGCCCTGTTCTGGGGCCCGTGACAGCCCCAGTGGCCGGGCAGCCCGCGCTGCCCTCCTCACCGGGCTCTCCTGCAAGGCAATACGTGCTATAAAAGCCACCTGTGCTCCTTGCYGTACTCACTGCCTGAATGTCCTTGTATTGATGGTCGGAGCTGCAGGAGAAGGAAAAACACGATCTCAACAATTACTGCTGGTGGTTTTTCCTCTGCTCCATGAGCACTGTGATTAGCTTAGCAGTTTAATGAAACAGTGGTGGGAGCAAGGGCCCCTTGGTTGCTCTGTTCGGGCACGATAATCCAGGTGCAGATCTGACATGAAAAATGGTGTTTGCACCTTCCTATGAGGGCAGATCCCATAAAATTTGACCCAGGATTGAGGTGGATACAGCCTGAGCCTAAAAGGAAGGAGAGAGTGGGAGAGGGTCCCCAATTCCTTGCCCATGTCACACGTGTGCTAGCAGGGATTCATGCTCACGGAGCCTTTCCCAGGAAAACCATGCCAAGGACTGCCTGGAGGAGATGAGGAACTGCTTGGGTGATTGAGTCAGTCACAAAGTGCTTGGAGACCCTGGGAAGAGGAGGCTGCATCTCCAGCTCCAGCTGACCCGTGATAACATGTGTCTCCTAGCATTTGTTTCAGTCTTCTCATGTAAAATTTACCAAATGGGAATAAACTGCATTTGCTCTGCCCGTGTCAAACACAGCACATTTGGCGGCTGCTCACAATAAATGGCTGTTTTCTCTCACGGAGTGGCTCCCAGTTGACTGTGGTCCATGAAGTCTTGGCAGAGAAATCCCTTTTCTTTTTGTGGGTTTTATTAATTGTTAGGAACTCGTTGACCCCAGCAGAAATTCAGGTTCAAAACCAGGTTTAAGAGCAGGTGTGAGCAAAAAACAGTGGCAGGCGTGAGCTGATGGTGCCAGTTTGGGGACAAAGTCCACAGTAGTGAGCTCCTCACTGCTTTTGTGTGCAGATAGCACTTGTCCGTCTGACTGCTGAATTATAGAAGCGATTTCCCATTATGTCCTTGTTTTCCATGTGTGACTTGCTGCTTCCAGGACAGCAGAAGCCAGTCCACAAGTGCAACTGCCCCACCAGTTCTCTCATGCCTTATCCTGGAGATTTAGGGTTGCTTACAGGCAGTTGCACCTAAGGGGGTTCTTGGCTGGGGACTGTTACTGCTGTTGGCTCCAATCTCACCCCCCAGCATGATGATTAAATGGAGTCAGGACCCCAAACCAGTCACTGTCCTGCTCATCCTTCATCTGCTGCCTGGTGCCTGCTCACTTCCAAGCCAGTTACTCTCCTCATTGTTCGTCATGAACCACCCCTTGGCCTTGGACATCAACATACTTCAATGTAGTAGATGTTGAATATAGTTGTTGAATATATTCGCTTCACTTGTTTCTTTTTAGCTTTTCCAACAAAGGCCTACGTTAAGAGGGATGGGGTCCTTGTATTGGCAGGATTTGGAGTGGTGCCTCTCACGCACCTTGCCCAGCTGGGCCTGGTGCCCACGGGACATGGGCTTGTTGCCAACACTGCTGCAGATCTGAGCTGTGTGTTTTTGAAGGCACAGAAACTTGATAATCCCACAGGGCCAACGCAGTCCCCTTTAGCTGATGGGGTGCTGGGATGGGTGAGCCTGACGACGCTGCCTGGAGAGGGTCTGTTTCTGGACGGTTCATCTCCCAGCTGCTGCAGGACAGGATGTGTTACAGCTGAGAGCTGGGTTGGGCTGGCACCTCTGCATCCATGATGCCATATTGCTGAGGGATTTCTTGGGACAGGCCTAGTGGTTTAGGCGTGGGACATGGAGGAGCCTGGAGTCACCTGAGCTGCCTGTGGAAACCTGGTATGAAACGGGCTGGAGCCCTTCAGAGTAGGGATGTGACGCTGAGGTGAAGAGCAGGAGAGTTTTGGGACCTGGCTTTGGTTCAGGACTAACTCCTGAATTCTGTGGTTAGAGCTCTCTGACCGTAGCCTAGAGAACTCTGGTCCAATGACAGGGTTGGTGCCCAAGCACAGTTTGAGGGAGGGCCTGTGCACCAGCCACGGTGGTCTTAGTGGAAGAAGAAACACGGGGCTACTGTGGTGGCTTCTCATGGGACAATTAGCACAGAAGGCAGCAGAAGGCCTCTCCAGAGCTGGTGTTTGAAGCCGATGAAGAAGCTTCATTCTGGACCTCATGAAACTTTTTCTCTCTGTTGTTTCTCAGGAAATGGTCCAAGGTGCCAAAGGAGAATCACCTGCGATTTGAAAGGACGACAGGGGTGACGGTGAGTGTGCGCTCCCGCCTGCGGAGCTCGGCCTTGGCGGGGACAGCTGGCTGCCCTCGGGAAGCAGGACGCGTGCTGAGCAGAGAGACGGTGCCTTTCCCATGTCTTGGGGCCTGATCTTCAGGGACTGGGGACTTCTGCAGGAGCAGATCTGGGATCTGCCTGCAGTGCAGGATCTGGGCAGCTTGCAGTGCTGCTCGGATTTAACAAAAATACAGTCCTCTTCTGTTATGAACGAGAGAACTGCGAATTGCTCATTTTGTAAACCTGTGGAGGATAGAAATCTGTGATTCCTTTGTGCTGCAGTCCTGGAAAGGGATATTTCGGCAGCAGATATTTTAGCAGCTGCACGGGAGTATGATGAGCAACAATATTTGTTAATGCTTTGAGTGCCTTTGGCTTTTGTTGTGCTTGGCCCCGGTGCAGACCCAGTCACGGGGTGTGATCTGGGTGACATTTCAAGGTCCTCTCCAGGCCTGTTTTCTGCAGCTGTCACACAGGAGGCTGTGGCTTGGGTGTCTGCCTGGTGGTCTTGAATAGGAAGGGAGCCTCGTTTTGTATCTGGCGAGCTGGTTCAGACACGCCGGAGCCACATCCATGGCGGTATCCAGCTATCCGGGTGGGAGGCTTTGGGCACCACCACCGTGCTCACACGGGTCGCATCCTTAGCGAGTTGAGTACCTGCAGTTCCCCTCGTGGAGGGGCTTCTCGTGCCTTCCACACGGGCAGATGTTGCAGGTGCCGAGGGGCACCTGAGCCCTGCGCTATGGCTGAGGTGACAGGGCGCTCTGGGCAGCCTGGCCATCGTGGGGACATGTGCACGGCGGGACTCGGGTGCTGCGTGGAGCATAGGTGTGAGCTTGCAGGAGGAATCACAGAGTCCTTCCTGCAGCTCGGTCCTGCCTGTGACTCTTCTTCAGACTTTCAACAATATAAATGACTGACTGAGATGCAGAGGTGCATTATAGTGCTTGGAGGAAATTTTAGCTCCCGTTACGTCTGGTCTGGTTTAAACATCAAATCTGGGCTGAGGTAGGAGTTCAATTCTCTCCTCTGGCTGTGTGGGCAGCGCGGAGGACCCCGGGCTTTGGCTTCCCGGCTGCATCCGGGAGAGAACGGGGCCCCATCCCGGCGCAGGCGCGTGGGCGGGCGGCTGCGTCCCCAGAGCGCCGTGGGGAGCGTCCCGGCGCTCCCGCGAGCACAGCGGCCTGCGGCACGACGCGACACGGGCCGCTCGCTGCAGCGCCCGCTGTGACCAGGGCCAAAACAGAGCCCGGGACCCACCGCGGCCCCCGGCCCTCCCGCTGCCCTCGCACGAGCCTGCCCGCCCGTCAGCAGCGCTGCTGCTCTGAAACCGGGGCTCCCTGCAGCCCCAAGCACGTCCCGTCTCCTCCCTGGCACCTCGGCCCCTCCACACTGCCCAAGACACTCGCCAGCATCTCAGGGGATGGGAGACCAGCAACAACATGAGGCTCTGCCACAGAATTATGAGGGTTTTTATATTGCTGGCATGGGGGGGGGGGTGACTTTCCTCATTTACATCAGCTGTTTTTTCCCCTTTTGCTGAAAAAAGCAGAGCTCTTAAAATCCTGAAGTGATTCAGCTTGCTAAACATCCGTTTGCACTGCACTTAGCATTAAATAATTGGCTCCTCGGCATATTTGACTTGGATGATATCTGATAATTCCGCGAACTATCCACCAGGCTCTATTATCATCTCTGCACTCCTGCTCGGGCTTCCTCGTTGTTGACTTTGCCTGGGGTTTACAAATAGATTTTGTTTCTCCTGCAATCTTGTTCTCTTTTCTTTCTCTCTCTCAAAGGAGCAGTTTCGCTCGCCTTGAATATCTGCACAAATTGTGAGCTGGCTGCGACAGCAGAAAGACAGTCATCTTTCTGCTGACTAGTGTGTGATCGCTCCCGTCCCTGTCCTGGATCTGCTTCTGCCACAACCCCCCCGAGAAGCAAAAACCCTAATTTGCCGGAAAGGAATAGAAACATTATCTCAATTGGAATAATTCCCTTTCCCAACGTACAAACTGATAAACCATCAAATTGTTGGAGTTTCCTTATCGGCTCATAGAATTTGTAGGACACAAAATAATGACCTGTCAACTTGCCTCGAGCAGGCCGGCTCGGTAGCACGGCACCAGTCACACACAAGACAAAACCCCGGGCTGCCTTGATTGTATTTTAGTAAGGATACTTAAGGTGGCTTCTGAAAAGCCTCCTAACCAGATGGATAATGTGCGAGCTGAGACTTTCTCATAACCCCTTGTTATTTTCGGTACCTTTAGGCTACGGTGTGTGCAGTCGAGACTCAACCTGTGTGCAGTTGGAAGCAGCTGTGTGTCTCACAGGTTGAGGAGCTGCAGAGTCATCACCTGGACAGACTTTTGTGGGTTTTTTGGTTGTTTTTCCCCATTTGCTGCAGGTGAATGGAGCTCAGGTGTGGCCAGCCTCAAGTGTGACCCTATGAAGGTCTTTTGTCAGGGTTTTGGGGCTTGCTTTCTCTTTTAGAGGAGACTGGTTTGGAGAGAGTTTTGTGCTGGCTTCCAGCCATGCTGAGGTCCCACCACCATACTGGTGATGAGCAGAGGGTGAGAGATGCTCCTGCAAGGGGCAGGTGGGACAGGAGACCATGTGAGACCAAAGGGGGCTCATGCAAGACCAGCTTCTGCCCTGCTGGGCAGACTGAGAGATGGTCTTGTTGAGGTCACGTCGTGGTGGGGACTGTTACCAGGAATCTCGTCTTTGTTCTAGGCTGAATGGATGAGATTGCAGGTGGGGAGTGTGAGGGATACACAGTGAGGGATACACAGTGAGGACCCGCCTCTGCTGTGAGCATCTCCTTGTATGGCCCTTTCCTCAATCTTCTCCTGAATCCCTCTTCCCTGGATCCTCTTTGAGACATCTTTTGCTTCTGGCACATGAGACATGCAAGGCAAATTCAAGCATCCAAGAACACACAAGATTTCAATGCCGTTTAGAAGCCCTTCAGGCCTTGCTTGATTTCCTGTGTTTCAAGACTGCTCTTTAAACAGCTCTCCTAGTTCTAATGGGGCAAGATTATTTTTACATTGATAGAAGCAGGTTAATATTTGAAAGCATCAACCTGGTACTTGTGTAGAAACATGGCAGCACAATCATATAAAACAGGGAGAAAAATTATTTAGTTTTGTACTGAAAGGTATTTGCTCTTGTGTGGATGAGTTTCTCTTGGCATCCTCTTGCACTTTATTGAAAGAGGTAAGGTAAGCTCTAAACTAGTAAATTCCTAGTGTAAATAGTGAAAAGAGAAATACTATAGAACAAGAAATACTGCTTTGAGCTCACGCATGGGGAAAACTGGTGCAGAGAGGAGTGGAGGGGCTCACCCAGGGCCACGGGCTGCAGCAGAGGCAGGACCCTGCTCGTCTGAGCCGYGCACAGTGTCGTGGCCACCAGAAGCTTTCCTTGGGCTCCCTGCGACACAGAGGAGGTGACACAGCGCCCATGCAGCCGTAAAATAATAATAAAAAAGGCTGATTTCTGCTCTCATGGGAGCACCTTGCCCGTTTTGCAGATCCATCTAATGACATTCTTGGTCACACACTCAGAATTCCTCTTAAAAAGCAAACGGCTCTGGTTTCGTCCGGCTCTCACCTTTTGTTGTTACCTCTGGGCAGCTCACCTGGGTGAGATGGGAAGGGGAGCAGGGTCGTTTCCCTCTGCTGAATCGGTCAGCTGTCTGCGGAGCTAATTCCTGCAGCTTGCAGTGGCGAGCCAGACCCCTGGGTAATATTTGCCTGAAAAGAGCCCTAAGTATTTAAGCTGTATTGCTGCGAACGGCTGTTTTATCCTATGCATCTGAGATTTCGGCCCATCAGACATGAAGCGGGTCAGGACTCTTATGCCATTGTGTGCATTATAGCGAGCAGAACAGAATATGCTTGATAAAAGGGAGGACTTAAAAGGAAGGCTTCTTTCGGGCTGCAACTTTCAAGTAGCACAATGCATCAAAGACCCCTCGCCCCGACTTTGAAAGGGGCGAAAGGCATTACCTAATATTTGGAGGAAATGAATAATAAAGCATCCCAAGTGCCTGGAAACTAATTTAGGAGTGCACATAGCACTGTATTGCCTCGGCTGGATTCGCTCCCCAGAAGAGCAGCTGACAAAAGATGAAAAATAAAAAAAGCAAGCATTCGGAGACCAACTTTTCTGCCTTGAAGTGCCCCCTTTTTGTCATGTTTCCTGGTAAGAGTTACTTATGAAAAGATGAAATGCAGAGCGTGCTGCAAACACCAGGCCTCAAATGGAGCTCGGGAGCCCTCGCGGTTTCACCCGCTCCCCTCCCCGCCGCAGCCTCTGTTCTGCAGTGCTGGAAGCGGCGCCGGCGACGAGGCTCCAGGAGAGGCTGCTCGCGGGATGCTGAGCTGCGTGTCGGCACTGCGTGATCCGGGGATTCGGTGGCATCTCGGGAACGGGAGAACTAAAACCCCGCATGGCCCTGCCTTTTGTTCCCGTGGAATTGCCATTGTTTGCTGCAGACAGAGCCCGGCCACGCGGCCAGTGACCTGCTGCTCTTTGCAGCGGTCCCGTCGCCAGCATTGCCGCTGATGCTGGAGACGCTGTTTGGAACCTGGAACTCGTCCCATGGTTTGTTGGAGAGAGGGTCGCGCGCTGAAATGCAGGGCTTGCTCCTGCAGCATCTCCATGAGCAGGGGGGTTGCAGAGAGGCTCAAGGCTGCAGAGGGGACAGGCCCAAATTTTGTTGCAGCTCAAGGCACTTAAAGCCTGGTCTGAATCACAGAATCACAGAATATTCAAGGTTGGAAGGGACCTCTAGAGATCATCTAGTCCAACCTTCCTGCTCAAGCAGGCACACCTAGAGCATGTGGCACAGGGTGGCATCCAGGTGGGTTTGGAAGGGATCAAATTGAGTGCTGGGAAGTCCGTCCTGTGGAGGCTGATGGGACTGGCCTGGGGGGCTGAGGCTGGGAGGTCTCCGGGACCTCAGCAGAGATCCTGTAGAAAGTGCAGAGCTTTTGCTCAGCARCACAACCTGCTCCTGAGCTTTTCCCTGAAGAATCAGGTCTTGGGAAGTGCTGAATTTCTGCAAATCCCCTCGAGCGATGGGAGATGGGGGCAGCCAGGTGTCCCTTCCTGCAGGCTGGCCTGTCCCCCAGGGTGTTTGGTCCAGTGGCCGGGCCGTGGTAGGGATTTGGGTCACCCCTTTRGGGAATGGATTGTGAAGGAGCCAAGGAAAGAGAAGCCGAGACACCAGCCAGGGCCGGAGGGGTGATGACTTGACCATCAGCCAAACAGGYCCCAGCAAACTCGGATGGCCAGAGCTGGCTGTGGGACGAGGAGGAACCAAACTGCACTCGACTGGTCCATCTTTGGCACTGCTCAATGACGGCCATCAAATCAAGGACAATCTCCTGTGGAAAAGGGACTTGGCAGGTTCAGGCCCTSCCTTAACGACCCTGCGGCATTCAGGGGCTCTTTAGCCTCCCGCTTGGGTTTTATGTTCCATATTACTTCTCTTTTAATTTTTATTGCTTTGCTTTAATTTTTGGCATGGCGCTGGAAGCACCTTGGTGGGCAGGGGCAGCTCTGGTCGCTCTGCGGCTTGACCTACATTTCGGAGGAGAGCAGCCGGCCACGGGCTCTCCAGCCCATCCAGCCGCCTCTTTCCCGGACCTGGGGACAGGCCCAAACTCCAGCAGCATGAGCAAGAGCTTCCTCCCTGCTTTCAGCCTGCGTGGCCGAGAACGAAGACGTGACACAACCCCCGCGCCGCAGTTTATTGCTGGTGACAAGTGCTCCTTGCCCGGTGACCTGTGGCGCTGCCGAGCGCAGGGGCCGGCGCCGCTTCGCTCGCGGGCAGGCCGGCAGCGCGGCTCTCACAGGCGGCCGCCTCGCCTGCCATTAAGAGATATCCTCCCCGAAGGGCCCAGGGGAGCTCCGCGCTGGTTCAAAAGGTTCCCAGGGACTGTCAGCTCCTGTTTGGGGCTGCCGCTGCCAAGGGAGATCCTACCAAGAAGGTCACCGGCTGAAGCAGGGGAAAATTTGAAGCAATTGCGGTTTGAAATGAGCTGTGTCAACCCCGTTAGAGTTTAGCTCTAGCAAAAGCCATTTTAATTGGGATCTGGGTGAGTAAAGCAGTAGGCACCAGGTCAGACCGATGATGCATGAGGTGCAGGTGCTYGCAGGTCTAGGTACTGCATTGGCTTGTCTTAAGCATGGAAGGGGAGATGCAAAGAGCACCACAGCCTGTTTCCCCTGCAGTTTGCCTCAACAGGGTTGAAGATAAGTTTGATTAGTCCTTCAGTGACCAAGGAAATCACCCCACTGTGYCTATCTGCCCAGCTTCCTGGGATCCCACTGCCCAGCGTCCCTGGGGCAGGATGCTGGGCGAGCCAGGAGCCCCGGGCATATTGGCTTGTGTGACACGGATCGTTAGGTGTCCCTGGGGTGGTGGGGTGGTGGCAGGAGACCCCAGCCCTTGGTCAGCAAGGCAGCACTTGGGGTCATCTGCATCCAACAAGCATCTCATGGAGGTGCAAAAGAGCCCACGATGCTGGAGGACGCACCTGCATCCCGAGGAGCCACCTGCCACCCAAACCCAAGTCCTGTCTATATCTCACATGGTTTCCCGTCAACACTTGGGGCACACAGTGGCCTTCCCCGTGCACATGGGTACTTCTGTCTCCAGACGAGAGGCTTGCTCAACAGACATGAGATTTGCTCAGGGAAGTGGCAAAGCCTCCCTTGACTCCCAGAGCACAAAATCAAGCCCACAGTGCTTGTCTCCTACMAGTGTTTTAGTTAAACCCTAAGCAGCTCATCAGTAGTGCTGCTTCAGGTTTCTTCATTAAAATGTAACAAAATGAAAACTGGAGTAACCTCATATGAAAGGAAAAGAGTCTGGCAAAAGAGAATGTTTCTAGAAGCAGAGAAAAAAAGACAAAACAAAAAAAAAATCCAATTTATTCCTATATTTTGCAGCTCTGACAAAGCAGAGGCAATGCAACAGCTTTTGTTTAGTCATTCACAGATGCTGTTATTCACACCTGAAATCTTCTACTGAAAAATTTGCATCGTTTCTTCCGCTTGGGTCAAAATGTGCACCCCACTGACATTTAGGGCCATGTAGGGAGCTGCAGCCTTGTGGGTCGTGCGGGAGCTGCTGACCACGCAACGGGCAGA
This sequence comes from Nothoprocta perdicaria, assembly GCF_003342845.1. Lineage (NCBI taxonomy): Eukaryota > Metazoa > Chordata > Aves > Tinamiformes > Tinamidae > Nothoprocta > Nothoprocta perdicaria. Next base: position 1,888,462 of record NW_020454094.1, read on the forward strand.
CGCAGCTGGCTCCGCACCAGAAATCACCATGGGCAGAACAATTCCCCTCCTATTTATTTTATTTTGGCCTGCCATTAAAGGTCTGTGCGCAGCAGGGCGGGAGACGGGAATGATCTGCGCTTTGTACCTTTTCCCAGCCCATTTTGTGTTTGTCTCGGTGGCAGAGGAGCCGTAAAGAGCTCGGGGCTGGCGTCTGTTATGAGAAGGGAATTTCGGGAGAGGTTTTCTGCCTGACAGTCCGTCTCAAAGTGTGGGGAAATGCCATTCTGAAGGCTGTTAAAATACAATTGCGCACTGATTTACACAGTCAAGGAGTGCCTCTTTAGCAGGAGATGTATGCGGAATAAAAGCGGTTCAAGTGGTGCTTTTAATAAATAGATAATGGAATGGCATTTTATCTTCTGCTTTAATCTATTATGGCGGTGGAAGGGAGCATGTCTTTCTGAAGACAGATTTTAAGACAGCAGAAAATCAAACCTCTTTCTTTGTATCCCTCCAAATATCCCTCCTTTGTGCTGGCGAAAAGCACAAGGTTTGTGGTGTTCTTTTGCAGTCAAAACCTGTGGTCATCAGGAAAGTTTTACACAGAGGTTTGGAGAAGGAGAAGTGATGGGGTAGTTCAACRGGAGCAGAGGCAGATGAAGATGGATGACCAGCAAGGACAACGTGAAGGGCTCCATGGGCTCTCTTAGCAAACGTGTCCCCAGCAAAGGCCCATGTGCCAACAGACAGGTTGTTGTAGGAGGCCCCAGCCTGGGCCTGGCCTGGCCYGCGTGCAGAAGCATTATCTAATATATTTTAGCTGTCTCCTAATGTAGTTTCACAGCTGGGAATGAGGAGAGCTGGCACCACGTCAACAGCCGGCTCTCCAAGGACCATCTGTGAGCGAAGGGCAACGAGAACAATTACCAGCCAGAGGAGGAGAGCGCAGAGAAGAAGAGAGAGGGGCTGGAAAAAGCTGGGGGTGGCATGAAGCCAAGGAGAGGCAGAGAGAAGAGCACGATAACATCTCTAATCTAATGAGAGGCCAGAGAAGGAACCTTGAGCGCCCTGACCAGGGTCCTTCTAAGGAAAGAGCCAAGTTCATGGAGATGCTCTTCCACCCGGTTGGTCTGTGAAACTCACTGCTGCATGATGCCTTCAAAGTGGGCAGCCTAGTAAGAGCCAAATAAGGCTCAGATGTTTTGTATCACTAGCAAAGAGAGCCAGAACTATAAATTAGCAGAAAGACAGCGATTCAGAAGGGGGATTCAACCTCCTTTTTCAGAATTTAAAGCAATATTGAGCTAGGTGAGATTGGGAAAGCATCTTTGTGGAGGCACGGCTGGTTTCGTGCGGTGGCCTGGGATGTGGGGCTGCTTAAGGCAATTGGTGGACCCGGGGTCTGACCTTCAGCTGTAATGCCAGGTTCCTCATGCTCTTCACATTGCAGGTTCCTTGTGCTCCTCACATTGCTTCACAAGGAGCTTGGCTCCAGGGAATCCTGCCAGCAGGGAGGGCAGCTTTGAAGTCCTTTCCAGGGTGGGGAAGAAACTAAGAAAAGAGAGCAGATATTTCCTACAGCGTGAGAGTAATCTGGCCGGGCCATTTGGTACTCCCAAAAAGGCTGGAGAGCTGGAGCAGCGCGGAGGAAGGCTGTAAACGAGGGAAGTGCTGTCATCAAAGGAGAAGGTGATTAGAGCCCAAGTGAAGTAGCAGCAGGGACGGTCTCGAGGGAGGGAGGAAGTCTGGCAGAGCTGCATGGAGGAGGATAAGCAAAGGGAGGTTAGAGACTAAACCAGTGCAGTAGTGAAGGTCAGGCATAACTCCAAGGCTTGGGGAGCTGGGAGTAAATCTAACTGAGCCGAAGTGACTGCAACTCCAGGGAAGAGAGATGGGAGGGAAATGCGGGTTGGCTAAATGTGTGGAAATAAATTGGAGCGTAAACCTGTGATGTTCTGTCCCCTAGTCTGAAGGTGAGGTCTGCTTTTGAGCCTGTTTAGGTTGATGTTAACACAGTTGGTTGAGTTTTTGCATTTTTTTTAAGCCTGAGGGTAGGATTCCCTTTGCATAACACTGCTTTTAAACGTTTTTTTTTTTTTTTTTTTTTATGATGATGTCTCCCACTGAAGTGAAAGGTGGGCTTTAAATGGAGATACTGAAGTAGGTTCTGCTTTTGTGACTGCCCCATGGTCTCTTGGAGCCTCTTTTCTTCCCTGATCCCAGAGTGTTTGGGAGGCAGAGTGTGTCTGAAAGGATTCCATGGTAGAGCGGAGGCAGCTGACGGGCTCACCTTCTCCCAGGCCTCTCCAGTTCATAAATGTCACCCTGTGCCTGGTGTGGCATTACGCTGCGAGTCCTCCCAGGAGCCYGTCCTCCTCCCTGGGCGCTCTGCAAGCTCTTCCTTTCCCGGCAGGGCTGGGGAATCCTCTCCCCCGCCTGCATCCCGCGTGCAGCTGCGGAGCAGCCTCGGGGCTGGCAGGATGAGGCCGTTCCCGCTAATGAGGCTCCTCGGGCTGCCGCGGGGGAGTGAGCACGGGGGAGTGAACACGCTGGCTTCCAGCAACSGCGCTTTGAGCAGCCCGTGTCATCGGCATCCAGGATGAACGTGGTGACCTTGGGAAGTGTCGGGCTGCTTGTGACCAGGGCCCTGAATCCGTGGCGAGTGGGCAGATCCATAAGGTTCCCCGGGGAGGAGCTGGCACCTCCTCGTGCTTTGGAAGCGGCTGCCACCCGTGCTTGGCACAAGAGTGACAGTGGTGGCGCGTAGCGCGGCGCATGGAACCATCCACCTCCGGGGTGGCCATGGGCTTCRTTTGCCTTGCCAGGGCTTTGGACCCTGAGGAATTGACTGAAGACATTGATGGCTCCAGCCTCAAGGTAGGAGAGCATCAGCAATGCCACCCAGTTGGCCTCAAAGCCTCAGCAGTGCCACCCTGCTGGCCACAGGGCCAATTTAGATGCCTTGCCTAAGGCTTTCTTGCAGGATTTGGGGGCTACCACTCACCTATTTTCATTCCCTGTTCATCTGAACTACAAAGCCTCCCTCCATCTCCCAGAAGGTTTATGTGCCTCCTGTGGGTCTCGACGCACGGAAGGGCTAGTCCCCTGGAAAGCAGCGGGATTATCGGAGGACATCACTGCTAATGCAGCAGTTGCAAAGGCTAGGCTGTCCCAYGGCAAGCTAAGCGGGAAATCCTGGCCAAAGGTGGCCCTTATCAAGTCCAGGTGCTGAAAAGTCATTTCTAAATGTAAAATACATCTCTCATGATTACACTCTCCAAAGCGGCTTCTTTTCATTTGCAGTAGCTTGACCCGAAGACCTGTCCCAGCAGGAGGAGATGGGATGGAAATCATGGTGCTCACCTGCTTCTGAAAAGCTCCCGATTGCCTTTTTGTTCCTTTGCTGACTTTCACTCTTCCAATTATCTCATGATGGGGGAGGTTTCCAGCAAGCTGATTTGGAACAACAAGGCCATGATGATAAGAACCATCACCTGCACACAGAGATTCATTACCTGCTCCATCTAAGCCAGGAGTGGAGATGGCTTTTTTTTTTTTTTTTTTCTTAAACAAAAATGCAACATTGGGAATTTTAAAAATCAAATTAAAGTGTAGAATCATGTGAGAAAGTGCTGGGGCTACGAACTAGTGCTGGAGTAAAACGGCCTCATTAAAATACAAATTATTTAAGAGACCAAACGGCGATGCCATTATGCAAAGTGTCACTGACTCATTTTCATTTCCCCGAGTCCAGGCTGCAGTTTGGCTGCACATGATAAATGAACTCTTTGTACATCCCCTTCTCCTTCTTTTTCTTTAAATGTGGAGGGAGAAACAGGCAATTACCACGTTGGTGCTTTTCAACCTGTGGAGCCCCCAATGCTCYGGCGCCGGGGAGCCCTGTCTGGGTAAGGGCTTTGGGACAAGCAGCTGCTGCGGTTATTTCTTTGCTCTCCAAAATGTTTCACCCTGGCTGGACAGCTGAAACCTGGAGCTGGGGGATGTTCCAGCCCTTCCCATGTTAATGACAGAGAGTGGCAGCCTGTGACCTGGCTGGGTGAGGAGGACGAGGGGGACGCTGTGTGAGAATGTGTAGGAGAGGCCAAGAAAAACACGCCGGCCGAGCAGGGCACTCATGCTGAGGCCAGATGGAAAAGATGGGAGTTGAGGCAATATCTTTTTGGAGAGTGTTTGTGGTCGCATTGCATTCCTAATTCCRTCCTCTCCCAGCTCGGGCTCCGGGGGCTGCATCCCAAGCAAAGGTTGTTGTTGTGCTGCAGGCTGGGAATGACGAGGAGCGCTCARTAAACTGAGTATTTAAATCCAAAATGTTTGCTGGCTTGGAGAGCAAAGTGTGTCCTGGATCAGGCGGGTTGGCTCGTGCCCTAGAGGGTGAGTGGGACTCACTGGCCTTATTGACCCACAAGCTGGTGACCAGAGGCAATTCCTGCACTGGTGGCTAATGGATGAGGTTGGGGGCTGCCCAGGACCAGCATCTGCAGAGCTGTCACCTTGGCTTAGAGGTGACACAAAGAGAACAGGGCAYGGGAACAACATTTTCGAGAGATTTGGGTGCTGCTGGTTTTGGTGCAACCCTTTTGATAGGAGGAATCCAGGGAAGAATCAGCAGAGGCAGTTGCTCATGGCAGCTCTTTCTGGAATCGTGGCCTCCTGAGAGCTGCTCACAGCCAAGGGCAGCAGCAGCGTGAGGAGGGTGATCCRGGTGATTTGTAGCCACGGTGTCTTCCTGGCAGTGCCAGCAGTTGAGACCTTGAATTGTCCTTTTTTACCACCAAATTTTTGCTTAGACTTGCATGAAAAAAACTTCCACCACCAATATGAATTGACAGACCAAAATCAGAGGTGATGAGATTCTGTAATTTTAAACCAAACTGGCTTTTTCTGTCTGAGTTGGAAACATTTTATAATGCCTAGCATTAGATAAGACTTTGATTTAATGCCTTATCTCTTGAATTCACCTTCATCAATAACAATGTATTCTAATCCTCTGCTCAGGTGTTGATGGATGGGGCCTGTTTGGGTTAAACATCTGGGATTTGAATCATTGACCCCTTTTTTGTCCCTGAAGCAAGAGCAGTCAGAGGAGCCCTTGAGAAACACCGTGAACAGAAGAGTTCTCTGCTGCTGTTTAGTGGCAAAGTCAAATGTAAATGTGAGGCCGGGGAGAGTGTTGCTATTAGCCAGAGTTCATCTCCAGAGCATTAGGAAGTTGCAGAAAGCCTGGGCGAACTCGGAAGGTTTAGGTCACATGCAGTGGCGAAGAGTCCTCTGCAGATGCTGGCTGATGGAAAAAAATGTGGAAGGCTGAATTCCTCCCTGAATCAGTTTCAGGGCAAAAAAGACACAAGAGAAAACGAATGGTTGCTTTTCTCAAGGCCTTTGTCTCAGGGCCCATCTCTTACCTGGAGCGGGCTGGTGCAGCTGGAGCTGAGGAGCCCTGCAGGGTTTGGCTTGGGGCGGGCTCGTGGGACCAGCCTCCCGGGTCACTGCGCAGGGAGCAGAGGGGGATGCTGCCTGGGAGATGCCACAAAACCAGTCCTGCATGAGAGCCCAGCGGCCTCCCCCGCTTCCCTTGCTGCCCCCACCTCCCTGCGCTCCCCTCCTGCGAATATGGCAGTGGGAATGGCCCTCGGAGACACACAGATCCTTCACACACACACATGTCCCCCCTGAGCAAGCTGCTTGAGAGAATAGTTGGGAGGCATCTCCATGAGATGGCACAAGGTTCCCAAGGAAGCTTCTGGTGGCTGCTTGCTTTTGCATCAACATCAGGTTGTGGGTGGCTCTCAGGATGGAGATGTGTCCTTGGCTTTCGCTTAATTGGGCAGGTCTGGTTCATTCCAAGGCTACATAGAAGAAGGATAAGGAAGAGGGACAGACACCAAACTGGGACACAAATAAAGGCAGGAAGGACCCCGCTCCTATGACACAACTTGGTGCATCTGCATTGCGAAGAGGTGGCACCCTCCAAAACCAGAGACATGGCCCTTTGGTGTCTTTGTGTGCTCCTGATGGAGGCCTGGCCCCCACTGCCTTCTCTGCCAAAAATCAGAGGTAGATGGAGCTTTATTTGGCTTCTTCAAGAGCACAAGGGTCAGTGCCAGAATTGAGCCCTGCTAGGAGTGTAGGAATTGCTGGTAGATCGCACGCGTAGGCTCGTTTCCAGCCCTAGGCAGTGGGAAAAGAAAAAAAAAAAAAAAGATTTGTGCAACAACTACAACTTTGTGCAACAAATGTATGGGATAATCCGTCATCCCGATGCCTCTCACCTCTGCGCCTGGCAGAGGATGATTTATCTCCTGACACGCAGGCCTAATATCCACCCAAAGGATTTTTCCTGGTGATGAAAATCCGGGCGCTGGTGTGCGTGTSAGGTCAGCCCTCGGCTCTCCTGCAGGCCGAGGAGCCCGGTGGTGGTGGTGACGTGTCCCCTCCACGGCCCGCTGTGGGTGTCACCTCCTCTGCACTGTCCTGGCCATCGTCCTGCTGGCTCTCACTGTCCCTGCGCTCGGAGATGGAAAACAGACCCTTGCATTTACCTTCCTATGCCCTGCGTTATTCATGTCCTTGCCTCATGGGCTCCTCTGATTTATCTCCTCTCCCAGGCCAACAGCTCCATCCTTCTTTCTCTTCCAGCGTGTTTTGAAGCCTCTGTAATCAGGCCCTTGGCTCTTCTGTGATTTCCTCCAGGCTGGAGTCATCTGATCTCGCTGGTGCACTGGCTGTGAGTGCCAGGAGGTGGGATTAGGTGGGCTGGTCACATCTACTCCATTGCAATGGTCCCAGTAATGTGTCTGACCACAAACTCATTTTCCAGGAAGGACTGACCTTTCTTTTGAAGACCCAAGCAGTTGGGTAATCCTCCTCCTCTTTACGAATATCTTGAACTGAAATTTGGGCACTGTATCACTCACCTGGAAGTTCCTGGCTTCATCCTTTCAGCACTCACAAAGGCCCGTTGGTGCCTCCAAGGATGGCGAAGCCCAGGAGAGGTGGCTSCAGATGGGCACTCCTGCCTGGATTCAGATTGCCTTGGTCTCATCATTATCCACTTGGCCCTTGCTGTTTGTGCAGCACGTGGCTGGTGTCAGCGATGAGGTTGTATTTGAGGTGAGAAATGGTGAATATCGGGGCTGATGCTGCTCCTTGTGAAACCCCCTYGGAAAGGACCTGATTTGGGTGCAATGGCTGTTGGCTAAAACCCAGCAGTTCTGCGTGCCGGGCACCTGCCCCTTCCTGCAGTGCTCCCTGTTTCCTCAGCGTGCCCCGTCRCAGTAAATCAAATGCCTTACAAACCCCTATGTATATTATCTCTCAGCAATTATCTTTATTAACCCAACTGGTCATGTCCCTAAAGAATAAAATCAGCTTTGTTTGACACGATGTATTTTCTGCAGAACATCTCTGACAAGCGTGAACCGTATTCTCAGCCCTTAATACCTCTTCTGATTGACTCCTTCCAGARTGTTCCCATTACTTTAGTCCAGGATTGATGGCCCACAACCGGCCTCTTAGCCAGGCCACCCTGCCTGCCCGTTCTGGAGATCAGTGCAACGTTTGCGTTCTTCCAGCTGTCTGGATCTTCCCCAGTCTTCCAAGATTTATTAAAAATTAACATCAGCAGGCCAGAGAGCTTCTCAGCCAGCTGTTGGAGGGCTCTTGGGAGCAAGTTATCCCGGCCTGCTGATTTAGAACTGTTTATCGCTAGTAGATGCTGTTTAACAACCTCCTTGGTTACTAATGGACTGGAAAGTACTTCATCCTCCTCCTGTGGTACAAGCATATCATCCTGCTCCTTTCACAGCGCAGAGCAGGAATATTGATTGAACACTTCTGCCTTTTCTGCATCATTACTCTGCTCCCCATCTGAGGCTGCGCTCCTGATTTATACGAAGGCACTATAGCATTTCCAGGATTATTCGCCATCCCTTTCCATATGTATCTGAATATCTTGTTAGCTTTGCGGCTGCACTGTGCCCAGAGCAGAGGTCTTCGTTGTGCTGTCCCCGCCACTTTGAGGTCCCTTCCTGGCTTTGACATAGTCCATTTAGGAGCCTGTAAGGTACCCGAGGAGCAGAGATTTCTATCTCTGTCTTGCATCGCTTTGCATTTATTAACAAGCTGTTTTCCTTTGCTGTGCTGTTGCTCAGGCTTTCGGCTTGCTGAGCTGTTTGGAGCTCCAGGAGCTCCAAAGCCATCAGACCTCCTTCCCTCAGGCAAAGGATGAGATTTGCCCACACAGTTCTTTCTTAAGCCATTAAATTCTGTGTCTCAACATATCATCTAACTACCCTCTGCCCGTGACAGCATGTTAATTTAAAAGGTGGGTGCCTGAGTTTTCTGCCTGTTTCCTCAGCCACCCTGCCCCAGGAGAGCAGGGAATACATTAAACACGATGCCGGCCGCCAACAAGCTGGATCCCCACCACGATCTTTTACACTCAACCAATCCCACTGGGATCCCTCGCAGATTTGGGGCAGTTCTTGGCCGCTCACCCGCTGCCTTCTTAATTTCTTACTCTTAAAGCAAGTGCTGGTAGGTGATTCCCCTCCATTTGCTCCTTTCCTCCGAGAGATTAGGATGACACACTTTTCCCGAGCACTGATTCTGCTGGCTGAGTCCTTGCTGACTGCAGTCATTGCAGTATTTAATTACGGATTCAACCTGCCTGCCAGGCAGGGCTGCGAGGTTCCAGGTCTGTAATTCCCCACATCACCGGAGGAATCTTGTTTTAAATATGGGTGCACAAACTCTGCTTTTCAGTCTCCCTGGCTGATTATAACTGGAGGTTACCCRTCCTTGTTAGCGGCTCAGCAGCCTCAGACTTGAACTCCAGTGGGACTTTTGCCCTTTTAAATATCAATTTGTTGGAGTGTCAGTTCTTCTGTCAGCTCGGGCTCTCATCACGGGTGCCGAGCAAGGATAACTCTAGCCTAAGACCTGCCTCATGTTCTCAGTGCTGGAGACTAAGGCGAAGAAATCACTGTTTTTTTTCCCCCAGCGCTGTTCTTATCCCCTTAATTGCTGCTGACTCAGCAAGTGGGAGGTGACCCGGGGGTATAACCTGCAATTACTCTCATGCCAGACAGTGTACGTGCTCCAGGGGCAGAGCTGGAGAAGGCCGGTCTGATGGGACAGCCCCTCCACGGAGCAGCAATGCTTGTCTTGGGTCTCTGCATATTTTAGGCTGGTAGGAATTTCCTCTTGCCCTGTTGGTGTTCGTGCCACTCCCCCAAATTCTAGCTTGAYGCATTTATGAAGACACATAATGAAGAAATTGTCATATAAATATCTTTTCTCCTGCTATCAGTCAAACTTGTCATGCTCTTGAAAGGGGAATCTGCTTACCCGTCCCACATGTGAGTGTATGGATAGGGCAGCCTTATTCTACTTGCTTTTTCTCCAAATTTGGAGGATTGTGCTTTTTCCTTGGCTCAATATGGAAGGACCTGGCCTGGYAGAGCAGCAGCAGGTCCATGTGGAGCGAGGCCGTGGTTTGTTCCTCCACGCCATCCTCCTGGTGGGCTTCAGCCCATCGCTGGCCGGGTGGGCATGAAGAGATGGGCTCCTTGCACAGCCCCTTGGGTTCCCACTTGTCCTCTGGGCCGCAGGGATCCCCGCTCCCCTTCTGCTCCTCACTCCGCTCAGCAGCAAGGCCCGGGGGCAAGACGGGGCCGTGCCAGCTTCCTCCTTGGCACCGCTCACCTCCCGCACGTCTCCTGGCTGCTCCCTCCCCTAGACCTTTGCTCGAGCAGGGAGAGGGGAGGCTTGGGACGGGGGACCCATGCGGAGAGAGAAGGGTGTAGCTTCTGTTTCTGTGCAAGCCTTGACCTGCCCTGCCCATGCCTTTCTCCTAAGCAACCTGTCTCTCCTTGTCAAGCCAGGCAGGGAGGAAGAAAAGTCACCCAGACGCTCTCTGTAACACGTCACAGTGCTGGGCAGGTCCAAAGAGTGGGTCCAAGGTGGGGAGGATGCAACATCTCTATTCAAGTTATCAAACTGGAGGTTGGGAGGTGCCTTCCAACCACCGAGCCCCATGTTGGGAAGAGACTTCTGAAAGTAGAAGTGGGATTTCTTTTAGTCTAGTGGGGAAAAAAAAAAAGGAAGGAGAGATCAGATGGTCACAAAGTGAAGCTAGACATGTTCAGACAAAGAAAAAAATGCAAATCTTTTATACGGAGTGTAATAAACTGCTAGGAGCACTTGCCTACGGTCACAGTAAAGCCTCATCCCATTTGAAATCCTTCAGTCAACATTGCCTTTGCTTCTGAGCGTGGGTGCTGGAGGGTAGGCAGGGAGCAAGGGCCTTGGTGAAGAAATTACTGGGTGAAATGTTTTGTTTTCTGAGAAGCTAGAGGGCATCCGTTGTGATTTTTGCTTGGAAATAGCTGTATAAAATAAACCTTTGCTTTGTGGCATGGATTTCCTGTGAGTTGTGCCTTAGATTCCCGCATAGAGCTAGTGTGCATGTTAAAATCTTCAGTACCAGGGAGTGATACTAAGTGCAACAGACAAATAAGAAGCAACATGCTCACATAAAATTGGAAAATGCAAGGAATGGGCTGCTTCAGGAACAAAGATGCAAGTTTTGAAGGAGAAGGCACTTGTTAAAGAGAGATTGATCAGTCATGCTCAATACTGTGTATAGTCCCGGTCTTCCTTCCATCCAAAGAGTGGTGTGAAAGGAGAGGAAATAAAAGCCTGGATTTATTTTTTCTGAGAAGAATGACCCCCAGTGTCAATTTTCTGYGGAAAGAATGGACGGATTTGGTGTTTTCCTTTCTCGCTCCATCCCGCGGCAGCAGTTTGCTGCGTGGCCGGGCAGGCCGGCAGCAGATAATGAATCTGCCCAAATGTGGTTATTGATATAGCTGAGATCATTATCCCGACGATTCTTGTGAGCTTTTCCATAGAAAGGGGCATTTTTCAGAGGGCTGCGGTCGTGACATAAACAGTTTCATTTCATAGGAGATTGCGCTGGTGAAGTCCTCAGCCTGGGAGYACTTTTTAAATACGTTATCAGGGAGGTAAATCAGGTCAGGCACATTTCTTTTTCAGCCAGGAGAAGTAAAATGGTTCATTTGCCTCTCACTCTTCGTGCAATATCCTGCAAGGATTTCTGGCCTGATCCACAGGTTTCGAAAAGAAATGGGACTGCTTGCATCTACACCAGGTTGCTCATGCTAAGGATCTCACTCCAGGATACRGAGGAATCTGGGCATTTCCAAAGGGAGAGCTGGTGTCCTGGAGGAGGGATGGGTCCCCAGGAGAGCCACGTGGTGATTTGAGCCCCGAGCTTGGCATTTCTTGATGCCTGATTGTCCTCACATGGATGGGATAGGAATAGGACCCAGCAAGGACTCGTGGCTGATTTGGGGCAAGAACAAAGGGAAAAATGGCAGTTTTCTGCTGGGGTCGAAATTGTGATGCAGGAAACACGTATTAAAATGTCGCCATGACATTTTACTGTGCAAACAAGGAAGGTTCTGAATGCTACTAATAACCCCCAGTTGTGTTTAGGATTCATCCAATGATCATTTATTTTTAGTAGCCTCCACCCCGGTCCCGGCACTGCACAGACCCAGATTCCGGTGGACTTGAGGACCTTTCCCCCTAAAGGGGAAGCGAGGCTTGCAGCGTTATCAGCAGCAAAGTGACCTGGCTGCTGCCCTCAAGGCGTGCATCATCCYACCGCGGAATCGAGCAGTGCACCAAGGGTTTATGCAGTTGGCTCACGCGCTTGGTTTACGGGAGGTCCCTCTGGGAGCGGTGGCTGATCCTGCTCCCTCCTCGCGCACCGGCTAGGGTCCAGATGCTGCTGTGGCYGCAGTGGTCCGTGATCTGTTACCTCAGCGTGTGGGTATGTGCTCGTTCCTGAGGAAGATTCAATATGTTAAACCTTCCACCGTGTCTCTGAAGGAGAGCAGTTGGCCGCACGTTGCAGGGAGGGAGAAGTGGGGTGAAGGACGTGGCTTCTGATGCCACCAAGCCTTCTGCATCCCCATCTATCATCTATAGAGTTGTTCTTGCTCCTCTGCCAAGCAAGAGGTTGCTCAGACAGTGGCTGTGTCCTATTTCRTTGTCTTCCAGTAGATAAGAATGAGAGCCAGTGGGGAAAGATGAGCATTTTTCAGGCAAAATCCAGGTTTAATAGAAAATTTGTGCARAGGTTTGGCTACTGTTTGGCGTGGTGGGTTTTGTTCGGGTGGGTTTGACTGGTTCTTTGCCAYGCCATCCTACGTGGCCAACACACCGTTGTGTGGGAAACACCATGGACAGCCCTGGGCTTTCCCATGAAGTAGCCACATTCATGGAGCAGATCCGATTTCCCCTGGAGCRAATGTGCTGGGAGAAGGAGGGTGGTTAGGAGGTGGCTCTTCCACTCAGACCTTCTCCACGGAGCTGTGCAATGTAGAATCCCRTCACAGGGCTACACGTACAGGATGAAGAGCTCCACACGCTCCCTTTCCAGTCCCACTGTGGCTCCATGCAGACCTCATCCTTGCAGAGACATCAAACGGTGTATTCATTTCACAAGGAAAACAGCAGATAGCATAAATGAGGCTATTTCTGTTCAAGACACTGGAGCCTCATTGAGTTGCATTGTCTGGCATTGGGTAAAGCACGAGAGGTCCCAGAGGAGCAATCTGGATTATGGCCATTACAATTTCAAACGAGGCACACTGTAAAATCACGGAGTCTCCAGCTAGATTACTTTAGCTAAGCACTTAATTGACGTTGATTTTCACCGAGTTGTTGCAGAGCCTATTTTTGCAGCTGGGAATATTTTGACAGCAGGTAAGAGCTGTTTTGATCCAACTCTGTCATAGCTCCGACCGGCGAATCCGTCTGGTCCGGGGCACGGAGTAACATGTAATTCTGCCTCTCGCTGGAAAGGGCTCCTCTTTCTGCAAAGCATGTGGCTATTAGCGAGGAAATCCGCTTTGTGATTCACCCTTTCCCCAGCGTCCACAATTACAAGTGGGTTTTAAGGACGAAGGCCGGCCGCTCTCGGCTGCGTCACGAGTGCACAGGCTGGCTGGGAGCAGATGCTCCCCCGGGCTCCTTCCTGCCGCTTCTCCTGGCCCGGCGCGAGCTCCGCGGTCAGGGATGGCCRAAGAGATGAAGTCGGGGGCTCCTCCTCGTGGTTTATCACCCTTAAAATAAGGGAAAACATTTGGAAGCACTTAGGCAAGGTTTAACTTTATTGCAGCCCGCAGAGCTGCAGCGAAGGTAGTGGGGATACACACGGCAGCAAACGGAAACATGTGCGAATATGTGGGATAGACACCTTGKAGAGAAACCTCGCCGCCTTCTCCACCTTTTTCCATTTTTGCAAGCAGTTTTACTGGGATTTGGGGGATGGGGGAGGGAACGTTGCCTTTTTTTTACTTCTTACCAAAATTAACCTGTGTTTTCTTTTTTTTTTTTTTAAAGATCTCCTTTACCCACATAATTTGGCAATCAAATAAAGATGTTAAAGGGAAAAAATGATYTTCTTTTGAAAAATGTGAGTGGTGTAGCAAATTTGGTTGCAGAAAATATCCTGCTGGCTTTCCGAGTAAAATTCTTGGGTTCCAAACTAGCCAAAGTTTAAAACTAGCCTGAAAAATCATAGTTTCCAAAGGAAAAGAAAATGCAGAAATTCACAAAACATTTGTGCAGGTTTGTTAAAAAAATAAATAAAGCTGCAGAAAAAATAAATTGTTTTGAAACTACTTTTGCCCAGTTTAAAATTGAGGTCACCTTACGTTTCTGAATGGGTAAAGGTCCTTTAAATATTTCTTCTTCTGGAAATCTTTCAATATATTAAGAAATAAAGTGGGTTTTTTTGGGATTATATTGAGATAAACCATCTTTACAACTATTTCTATTGTATTTTTTCACTAGGTGTTTGGTGTTATGTTTGCGGGCTGCCCGGCCAAGGTGGGATCTGGCACAACCTTTTTCTTCTCTCCTTTCTTCTGCTGTTCCTATTTCACACCCTGTTAGAAGCGGTTTATTCTCTCCTCCTTTATGGACCAGGAACGAGTCATTCATCCCTCTGTTAGTGGCGATCAAAAACTGGGAAGCAATTTCCCATGGAAAAAGTCCCGATTATTTCCCGGGTTCGGTAGGGACCCATTTCCATAGAGTGATCTGCAGCGTTTTTGCACTCGGGGTCTGTTCTGGGATTTTTCATTTGGCACTGTCGCTCCGAGGATTTTTTCTGGGCTGGAAATGCAGCRTTTGGCTCGCGGAGCCTGGGGCCCGTTTGTGCTGGCGGCGCTGGGGACACGTCCCTGCGGGCTGTCACCAAGGGCCATCCCGGGAGCTCCGGTACCGCGGCCTGGGGGCAGTTGTTCCCACAGACCGGTGATGAGGCCAAGCCTTTTTGGTGGAAAACAGCAAGTTTTGTGGGAAGAGAAGCCTCGCTTGGCTCTAAGTGGGAGCATCCGCACTCCGGCCTGTGGTGGTTCCCTTCGCCCGGCTCCTTCTTGGGGTGCCACAGGTTGGTTCCTCGCGGGACCCCCCGTCTCCGGCAGCTCCTAGGGCACAGGAGGGAATGAGCGGCTTCTCCCGGCTCTTCCCCCATGCCGGCCCAYGGAGGCTGCGGCTGGAGCGGCGCCAGCGGATGCCTGGCGGGCTGCGGTGACCCTGCCCTCGGCGCCACCCGAAATAGCCGGGCCCGGAGGCCGCGGGGCCGCCGCAGCGACAGGAGGAGCGGCGGGCGGCAGGTTGGACCCTCTGCGGTGCCGCGGGGGCTTCGGCGCCCGCTGGACGGCGCCCGGCTTCGGCGCTGCCCTTATCTGGGGCCAGACAGATTGTTTGCGCCGACTTCACTTACTGACTTACCCAGACACTCCTCAGAAACGCAGAAGCAGGAGCTGCAGAGAGTGGTTTGGGCGTGGGGATGGAAGCAGCATTTCTTTCCCAAAGCCAGGAGAGCGTGGAAGAAGAATTTTGGCAGAAACCAGCTTGGGAGCACGGCTCTTCCAAGCCAGCAGGAGTGCCCAGGGCCACCTTGTGCTCGAGAAAGATTTGCCCTTGTATGAACGATTTTGCTTCARCTTGGGTTTTTTTAATGCAATTTTTTATAGAAGACCAACAGAGAGGCATGTAATSTATAGAGCTTGGTGTCCAGCTGCCCTCTTCAGATTTGTTGGATTAATAAAAATGTGTGTTYGCTCTCGTGGCTGTAGCTTTGCCAGGGAGGAGCTGGTGTCTTGTTTAATGTGMTGCATAGCTCCGAGACAGCAGATCCCGTGAGTAGGATGAGGCCACTGAATCCCGGATCTCCGGAAGGAGCCCATCACCGGGATGCGGGTGGCCACATCATCCCTACCATCCTCACCAGACCCTGCGTGAGCACCTGGGAGATGAGCCAGGCTGGGTTTGAAGCAGCTTGTCCCACCTCCGGGTGATTCCCGCTCCTCCTCCTCCGTGTGTCCCACTGGACACTGTCCTGCTGGGCCTGGCGTGGATTTTGGCCCTGGTCAGCAGCTCCCGCCCAATGCGCAGTCCAAGGGGAAGCTGAAGCAAGTCCTGGTGTTCCTCTCTCAACTCCTTACGTCACCCTGTCCCAACTGGTGCCTGGAGCCCCAAGGGGAGGCAGCTTAGGCGCGAGGAAGAGGAGAARCTCTGTGCCATGTGCTTGGGAGGGAGGTTTTGTGTTTGATTTTCCACGTCACCTCTTGGACTGAGCACCCAAGACCCCAGGATTTCATCCCAACRGGTTCACCTTGTTTCACACAAATAGGAATAATGGGAATATAGTTTATGGAGGCTGAAGGATAGAAGGGGGGAAAATCTCCCCCAACTTCAGCCATGGAGCCTGAACCTTCGCTGGGGTAAATCCGTGTCGTGCTAGGGGGGCTGCCCCACATCCATTCACACCTGGGTGCAAAGCGAAAAGGATGTGATAAATCTACTCGGAGGGGCAAAAAATAAAAAAAAAAAAGAGGATTAAAAAAATTCTTTCTGAAGAACTTTCTGTGCTGGTTTTAAAAAGAAAACATGAAAAGATCCTGGTAACTTGGTCCGAGTCCCACGAGCTGTTTAGACCTTACAGGTGGACGCGAAGGGCTGCCTGCCAAATACTTTTGGTTTAGAGGGAGTGGTGGGAGTGAGTCCTCCCGCGCGCTCCTCGAAAGGCTCCGCGGCGCTCGGCGGCTCCGGGAGCAGCGCCCGGCGCCGGCGGCTCCCCGGACACCCGGGACACCCGGGACACCCCAGCAGGAAGGTGGGTCACACGCGGGGCTTTTCCACGCAGCGCCGCTTTCCCAGCGGGATTTCCATGCCCTCCTTTCCCRGCTTCCGCGGGCTATTTCGGTGAGCGGGAAGCAGCCTGCGTTTCCTGCTCCCAGGCTAATCCGGCTCTTTTCGGAGAATCTCCACGGCGCTTTCGGAGCTTYGCGGCTCCCCCCCGTTCTCGTCCAGCGCCGCTCGCGTGAATGTTTAATTGCTGCTTAAAACGCCAGCCTGTGATTCTCGGATTTTCCTGTTTGGTATCTTGAAGCTTTAGCAATTCCGGAGCTTTTGGCTGGATATCAACCTCCCGACAGGCAGCATCTCAGTTTATGGGGTTCGTTGGTTGTTTTCTGTTGTTTTTTGCAAGTCCAGCTTAGCTGTTTGTTTGTCTTAGATGGGAATTATCGGTGTGAAAACATCTCTGCTAGTATCTCCTGCTGGGAGGGCTCAGGAGAAGGCAAATGATTAATAGTTTTCTTTAAAGTCATTTTTGCTTCCTTGGTTCCTTATTAAAAAAAAAAATGAGCAGAAGGAATGAAAAATCGTCTTAAATAGTTAAAAAAAAATAGGTCTTTTAATAGATTGAATGCACACAGGATAATTGCATTGAAATGCTCACTTGGAAATGTAATCCTGGCAATAGCAGTGGCCGGTGCATTTCCAGAGCCATTCCAAGCACTCGGCACTCCGTTGCCTGTGCGGAAAGCAGGGCTTGGGAAGCAGGGGAACACCGAGARCTTTATCGCTTTGTCTGCAAGTGCCCGGCCATCCCGGTGCGGAGCCCGGGCTGAAATCCCTGCAGGAATTCCCTGCCTCTCTCCGCAGGCTCCTGCTTCGCTCCTAGCCAGGCGCTGGGATGCGGCGCGTGCCCCGGGGAGGTTTTAGCGCTCTTATTCGGTGCGGTGCCCGCCGTGCCCTCCCCGTGCGGGCGATCGGAGCTGGCATGGTAGTGCACTTAGCATTAGCCGTGGAAACCTGGGATTTTCCAGCCAGCCCGGGGCTGTCCGGCACCCAACTCCCTGCGCCGCCTTTGAAATTCCTCCCCTAATTAATAAATAAGTGGCAAGTTTCGCCGGCATGAGTTCAGAGCTGTTGCTTTTAATTAAATAGCGAGCTATTAAATGTGTTCTGAGCGCTTGAGTCTCCTTCCCCTTGCGCGTTCCCATCACATTTCCCTGATGGGATGCTCTCCCAAACTTGGAAGTACCAAGAATGGCAAAGGGTCTCCAACTGGATCAAAATTAAAGGTGTGAACGGGCTATCCTGGCAAACAGGGCAAAGAGGGTGCACTGAAGTCTCCTCTTTTACACTATTTCACCGTCCTCAGCCCTGTATTTTATTTTTCCAGCWGAAAATCCCTTTTTATCCGTATTTTTTTTGCTGGAGAACAGCTCTCCCGGCTGGGCCGTGCCACAGGTTGGTTCCGCGCGCACGCTCCGTGGTTTATTTTCTTTTGGCCGAGCACTTTGGAGATGAATAGAGGGAGGGGAGCCGGGCTGGGATGTTGCTGCCAAGAACGATTTGGAGGCATCTTTTTATTAGTCAGAGCTTTTTATTCCTTACTGGAAGTCATGCCTGAGAGGAAGCGTGGCCTGATAGCAACGTTGCCCACATATCCACGTGATCTTCAAGCATCACATTCCTTTATATATAATATAATTATACACACGCATACATATATATATATGCTTTTCTTGTTGATGACRATGGGTTTGTTCCCATCAACATCATTGATGGGAACATCAGTGATTGATTGAATTGATGGGAACCTCATTGATGATGATGTTGATGGGTTTGTTCCTCACTCCTCAAGAAGAGGCCTCTTGCTCTTAACAGATAAGTGCAGGGCACCGTTTTTGCACCCGTGGAACACCCCCACCATGGTGCCACCCCCAGGTCGCGTGGAGATGGGTGAGAGCCGCAGGGTGGCGGGTGCCCTGGTGCTCAGCGCGTTGGGTGAGGAGCAGACGTCTCATCCCGCGCGACGTCTCCAGCCGGCGGGAGGAGGGCGACCACTCGGGAGAGGCGCTGGCAGCGCTAGGAGGAGCAGGGCGGAGGGATGGAGCGGCGCCAGCTGCCTCGCTGCGCAAACAGCCCGCACCCAGCCGCGCGGATCCGCTGCGCCCGCTCCGCGGGGTCTGCGCGCCCTCGGCGAGGGGCTGCCCGGAGAGGTGCCTCGGAGCGCCTTCGGCTTGCCTGGGTGCTCACGGCTGCTCTATAGCATAATCCCAATAGCTTGGTGCTCACTTGGGCTGCCAGATCCCCTTGTGGCCCCTTGCTTGGTGCTCGCGAGCCCTTCCAAGCACATGCGGCCTCGTGTCTGGGGTTGCTCCCACTCTGCGCCCGCTGCAGCCTTCAGGGTCGGTGAATCAATGTGAATATTACCACTCTCCGGGTGGTAATAAGTGACGTCTTCCCTCTCCCRCAGGTTTGGGGATTCCCTGTGTCCTTGGTGTGGCGCTGGAGGTGCCAGGTGGGCACCCCATGTGCGCTGCTCAGTGGCAAAGAGCCAACCTCACAACCCGTTGTGTTGTAATTGAGACCTTAGTGCTAAATTTGGGAAGGGAAGGGAAGGGAAGGGAAGGGAAGGGAAGGGAAGGGAAGGGAAGG
>NW_020454094.1:1907479-1965681 GCF_003342845.1 Nothoprocta perdicaria
GAGGAGAGGAGAGGAGAGGAGAGGAGAGGAGAGGAGAGGAGAGGAGAGGAACTAGTCAGGGTATTTTTTCTAAGAGGCATTTAGCTGGGGAAAAAAAAAAAAAAAAGTACAGACAATCATTTTATTGTTGGCGTAGAACACTATCTAAAGGGAAATTTCCCCTCCTGGCCTGCTGGCAGCTGGTCGCCCGCAGCCGTTCCCGCGGTGAGTCACCTCTCCTAATCCCTGTCTCCTGACTGCCGGGCCCGTCCCGGCTTTGTGCGCGCCGCAGCCGTGGGTCCCGCGCAGCTGCGCGGCCTGCACACCAGTAATGGGAGTTTGGGAAAGCCGGGGCGGCGGGATGCGACGGGATGCGACTGGCTGGTTTCTGCYTCCAGACCGCGGACAGCCCAGGTGGCAAAACCTGAGGCAAAACTCGGCCGAATTTGGCACTTCTGGTTTCCTGGTGACTGCYCGGCAGTTACTGCTGCTGTTGTTGTAGCCTGCACCCAGGGGCTGGGCAACAGCAGCAAAAGGGGCGCTGCACGTCCTCCCCAGCAAGGATTAATACCCCAGTGCCATAGCGAGATGCTGGAAATATTAGAAGCGGACAGATGGCGAAAGAAGTAGACTGGATTTGCTTTCCTTTATCTTCRTTTCTCCCTTGCGATGAACAAGCCTGGGCTGGGGTTTCTCTGTAGGGAGGTGTTGCTTAGTGTCTCTTTTATTGTTGTTTTCTACAAATGAGGAAAACCTTCAGCACGGACTCAGCTATTGAGTGGGAAAAGCTCATGGGCCCTTCAGATGCCAAGAGGCTTTGAAGGTTGCAAGGGACCAGCCTGGAAAGTCTGGGCATCCTAGACCAGAGAGAAGGGTTGTGATTTACCCTGTTGAGTGAAGTCATCTCAGGAGGCTTCCCAGGGCTGTCCCAATGCCATGTCCCAATGCAGCATCCCCTGTGCCTTGATTTCCCTCACCATAAAATAACTCAGTAGTCGCCTCTCTTGGGTCTCGGTCTGTTTTTGAAGGGACTCTGAGGTCCTGTGCATGGAAGGTGGCAAAGCGAATGCCACGTTACAWCGAAACGGGGTCTTAGGTTTCCCACAGACACTTGTTTTACAYAGAGTGTTGCTGAAGAGCAGGAAGGCTGCAATATTTGAGCATTTTCCGCTGCGCACACGCACTTTCCAAACAGTTTTGCTGCAATTAATTATAGTGCAATTAAAGCCAAACGACAGTGCTAACTAAGGGCGAAATCTTGTGAAACAAATAGTGTTTGGGTTGATTTTGTAATTGCTCCAGGTTCCCCAGATACAAATTACACTGTCAGGGCTCCTGATTTATGGGAGAGCTACATACACACAAATAACTCGGGGCAGGAGCGCGCAGGCTGCCGGCTGCAGACATCCATGTCCCGGCGACTCCATACAGACGGAGAAGGTGGAGCATCCCGACACATGGTGCATGTGCTAAGACATGGTTGGCACGGCGTTTCCCCCTCTGCTTTGCTCCCAAGGTGTTTTGCAGAGGTTCCCATGGGAGTGAATGTGCTGCCCGTGGATCAGGACTCTGCATAGATGCTGCAGGTGATGGGCCATCGGGGATGTCCTGCTGCAGAAACGTCTCCCTTTGGTTTCTCATCYGAAGCAAAAGGCCTGGAGCAGGGTGAGGGTGACACATTCCTTCCAAATCTTCCCTGACTTTCATTCAGATCCCATCTCTTTGGGRCAGGGCAGCCCTTGGGAACCGGCCTTTCCCAGCTGCTCACGGGTCCTGCTGAGCTTGGTGCTCATCGGGCTCTAGTGGGCCCACAATAAGGAGGCCACAGTACCCTGGCTCATAGAGGTGACCGGCGGCAGGACTACAGGGCGCTTGTGCCCTTCTCTGCTTCTCCAAGCAGGAGCGAGGGTTCCATTTCCAAGATTTGTTTCCTCCGCTCCCTTTTCCAGACGTACAAGGAATCCCGAGCATTGTTTCTGCCGTTGGGGCAGGAAGTCTCTCACAAGATTAGAGACCTGGAGTGGGTGTTTTCTCACTTTCAATTAAGAGGAGCCAAGTTGTGGCTTTTTAGCAAGGAGACTGTTCCTTCCAACCATTTGGAGGTCGTCTGAGTCAATGCCTTTCAGCAGATGCAAGCAAGCCCCAAAGTATTTTGACTTTGCTGCCCAGTTGGAGTTTAAAAATAGGGAGGGATGCTTTCAAATGTCACCAGCTTACGTTAAAACAATGAGAGGAGTTAAAAACCAGCTGTTCTTACCATTAAATGATTTTGCATTCCTTTTCTCTTCTTTTTTTAATTTGCTTTCAAGTGCTGCTGTGTTTGGGTTCATGTGTGGAAATAGAAGGTATCATTTCATAAAAAGACGAGAAATTCTCAGCAAAAAATCTCACCCGCCACCACCCAGTCCCCCGATGCTCCCCCTTTGCTGCAGGGGAAGGAAACTGGGGCTGTCCTGGCAGCTCCCCGCACCTCTCACCCCACCAGTGATGCTAAAACGTGGGTGAGAGCCGAGGAAGGAGCCCTTCTGCTGATTAATTTGAGCCCGCACTGCTCTTATCCTGGTTTCAAAGTAATTGTCTCTCTTGTCCACAATTTTCTCTCCTTACATTTCGCTGCATATTTATTAGGTTTCGCGAGGCTATCTGCAGCCACATTAAACCAATTTACTCCTTGAAATGTCTGACCTTTGATCTGCCAGCCACTGCCTTTCAGAGCCAGAAAAAGAGCCTTTAATAACATGTCACATGAAAGCCTTGCTGCCGAGCCTGTCACTTGCAAACCCACCTCCAGTTAATCAAGTATCAGACGAATCAATTATTGCCTAATAATTGTTACCTATAGTTTAGTGCCAAACAAGGGGTGCGCTTTGCCTTGCTTTTTCCCAGCTGCTTTATAATTCCYCCCGAGATAAAGCTGCTCATTCACACACCTATGCACAGGTACAAGGGATATTTCCCCAGCAGTGCCAGGTCCATTTCGACCAAGGAGTTGGCCACGTTCATGTGTCTCCTTGACACGGAGGTAAGTCAGGACACTGTCCCCATATGCTGCATCTCCTGGACCTCTCCAGCCTGCCTGATCCATGGAGGAAAAAAGGGCTTTGAGGGTCACACAGTGCTTTGCTGCATCATTTTGGTGTTTTTCCAGACAAGGGCAATGAGTCAGAGAGGGTGACTTGTCCATCAAGGCTGGAAAGGAGCGATCAGAGAGCTCTACCCACGGACATGTCACCTCCTTGGACCTCCTCATGGCTCACGTCCTGCCAGGAGAGGTGGAGAAGACCAGGCAGCTCCCATTGTGCCCAGGGGTTCCTCCACGTTGTGTTTGGTGATGGGGACCCTTGCACAGCAGAGCTGGTTCCGCTCGTCTCCGCTCTGCTCCTGAGGGCCGGGGCAGGGGGGACATGTTTGGGTCTCGGCAGGAGCCAGAGCATCTGTGAGGCCCCAGGAGTGCTRTGCTGAGCCTGGGGGGCACAGGGTCTTCATTGGACTTGGTTGACTTTCCAGAGATGCTGCAAGAGTGGTCACACATGCCCYGATGCTCTGGTGAAGGTGTCTTCAGACCGGGAAGGGTTTGGCTCCGTGACTCCTGCGGAGGTGAGTTGTAGTGTTTGGAGGATCAAGTGCCCACAGTGCTGTGACTGGTACCTGATGACCCGGGGTGCAGCGTTGGCAATGTTTTCTTCCCACACCCTCCGTTCTCCTGCCCTGGTGACTTCACTGTGGTAACACACTGCCCTCCCATCACCCCAGTGCCAGGGTGCCAGCTTGGGGCAACCTCCAGCTTTTTTGACAGCACCAGCTCTTGTATCGGGGTTCACTGGTCAGCAAGCGGGGCTTTGCTCATGTTTTGGGCAGTGTCCCTGACACTCCCAATCCCTTCCCTGCTGTGGGCATCGATCCTGGTTCTGCTGGAAGCGGCAGCAAAACAGGCCCAGGTTTCATGGGGTGAAAGGGGCCAGTGAAGTGTAATCACAGCAGTTAGGGTTTCTGTCACCTGCAAGGCTCTCCGAGGCATCGCTCGGAAACACTTGGAGGTCCCGGACCTTCACTTTACTCAAAGTGACATCCTCGCCGGAACAGGAGCGGGCGGACACTCTTGGAGAGTGCCTGTTGGTCGAGATCCATCCTGGAGGTGGCCTTGGCAAATCGTTTTGTCATTTATGTGTTATTTATTTCCCTGCCACTTTTCATCTCTTGCGTGGTTGCTTAAGAGTGCTAAGCTTTCAGGAAATGCTGGTGAAGGGATGAGGAATGCGGAAAGCCACCCAGGTCATCTCCATGTGCCTTAATCTTCCCAGGATGGCCTSTCCTTGTTGTAGGGGGTGGGATGTGCTCCTGACATCCTCAGCTTGCAGAACATTGTGGTGCCACGAGCCCAAGGCTGCAGTTCCAGGGGAAGGAGAGTCCTTCTCTCCAGCTCAGCTGTGCTGGCTGGCTCGGCTGCAGGGACTTGGTTGCAAACCTCTAGGATTCGTCCTGGGGAATGCTGATCATGTTCACCATCAAAATGGGAAATGTAAAAGGAGGGGGAAGAAAAGCAGGGAAGCCTGGAAATGTCATAGTCTGATAATTCATTCCTTCTCTCAAGTGAGCAACAGTCCTGATGCTGTTGCTGCTCCCCTGCCTCTAAAACTCACCTTGAAGGAACATCCATTTTTATGAAATTCCAAGTTTTATATGAGATTCAGATGATCCTAAAGACCTTCATAAACCTGAAGACCTGCACAAACATGCAAGTGTACCAAAACATATTTCATGCTTTGTATTATCATCAACTGGATCTCAGTTGGAGGAACCTAATTTACCTTCCAGCTTTAATGTTGACTCATGCCTTGTGCATTCATTTTTGCTTATCCAGTGAAAAAATCCTGGCTAGGATCACTTTTTATTCAGTTCTGTTTCAAAACTAAGTCTCAGAGCTGAATTCAGCCTGGAACAAGATAGACAGGAAGAGGTATCTGAGCTAGTCGTGACCACAGAAAGCCACGTAACTGTGTTGGCTTGGATGCCCAGTTCCACTATGGAGAGGGTTATTAGAGCCTGAACGGACAGTCCTGGATCTCCTGTCTCTCTTGGGACCTCTGTTGTCAACCCTGAGTCATCTTGATGGCCTAGGTGGTGTTAGATGGACCATATTTAGGGCCAAAGCCTGGTCTGAGTCGGACRTCACAGCCATTCCCCACACTGGTCCCCATAACCAGATGTAGCTGTGGGGCTTGTGTAGTCTCAYAAAGTGGGAACAGAAGCTCTCAGCAGGCTCCCCAGCCTCATGGCGTGTGTCTTTCTGCCCTTGCACATGCCAAGTATCAGCGCTGCTGTTCACTCCTTCCAACCAGGAGAGCCCCAAGTTGGGTCTTTCCAGAATATCCACATTACCACTTTTACCCTCATGTCTTCTATTCAACATCCAACAGGACAGGAGCATCCCCATGTTTCCCAGCCCTTCTCCCTGCTCCTGCAGCACCACGGATGGGTCCCAATGTGCCCCAGCAGCACCAGCGTGGGGAGGACCAGGCCTCCTGACCTTTGCTTTTCCTCCTCGTGAGATGAAGCTAATTCTTCCTGCCATACCTTGCAGCGATGCTGCTAGGATGAATTAGCTAATAGAGCAAATCTCACTCGCCTGCCTCCGTGAGGGAAATTGCAGTGTGGCTGAGTCTAATCTCATTTACCCAGGTTCGAAAGTGGTGCAAAGCCAAGATTTATGCTCCTGGTTTGCACTGATGTAAATAGAGAATCCSACCACTTTTATGAGCCCAAGGTCCCTTGTTCTGCATTCTGGGTGCAGGAGAGGGATGTGGGCCTGAGGCTGGCATTGCTTATCCAACCTTTTAAACCACATCCTGCAAAATAAAAATATTTCTGTGCCCTCCTTGCCCTCACTGCAGAATAACAGGTGGGGAGAAGGGAACTTTTCGCCCTGCGGGAGCGAAGGTTGCAATCTGTGGACTTTGCGCTGACCGCGGTGGAGTTTGGATCGCGGTGGGTTTTGACCGCAGCCTTAGAGATGCCCGGTGGGATCACAGTGGGTGTTAGCTGCTTCCTGCCATCTGCCCTGCAAAGCTCASCCTTGCAAAAGGCACTGCAATGGGGCCCAGACACCCATCAGACTCAGTCCTGCTTCCTACTGTGACTTGGGCGGGAGCATCCTGCGCTCCCGGCCGGAATCCAGCCCTTGGGTGGCGGCGAGCCAAGGGTTTTTGCCGATGCAATGCAGATGTTTTCCCCTTTTCCCTGTCATGCTCAACCGTGGCTTCCCAGCCAAGATGARCCTTGGGAGGTGTGTAATTCCAAAGCTTGTGGCACCATCTCTGCAAAGGTGGATGGGGTTTCTGTTAATACAGGGAGAATGTCACGAGGAGCCGGGCTGCAAGATGGTGCACGAGCAGCTGCAGCGGGCGCTGGGCTGCAGCCGCCGGCCCCCTGCAATTACCCTTCCGCGTGCAGCTGCGGTGGAGCCACCGGGGTTTTATTCTTAGCAGCAGAGCTCAGGGCAAGGTCAGGGGCTGCCTTTGCCCAGAAGTCTCCGAAAGTCCCCAAAAAGCCAAGCTGGAACCCAAACTCTGGCTCTTGAAGCTCTGGATGCCCCTTAATCCAGAGCTGGCCCTGCGTCCGCAACCCCAWCTTGAAGAAGCCAAGAGGTCTGCATGGAGTCAGCATCTCCCCAGCTTCCTCTGAGGCAGCCCGGGTGATTTGTTTGGCCTTTGGCTTGGCCTCTTTCTAACAGACTTGCTTGCTCCAAGTCCCTCCTGCCCTCGTGTTTTGGGCTGACGTGTCTGGCAGAGGGAAGCATGACTGACCAACCAGTGCCTCAGTCAGCATGTTGTGAAGGGAGAACAGACAGGTTTTACTTGATCTTGGCTCAAAACAGAGGTTCTGCACTGGGGCCCACCTGCATCCAGGTTGATTTTGACCCCACTGTTGATTTCCATGAGAGCCCCGTGCGCCCAGGGAGGTGACGCAGCAGAAGGCAGGGCTGACATCCCCCGAACAGGTTGCTTTGGTGTGCGATGCGTTTCACTCCGCGCCAACGTTGCGAGGGAACGCAAGGGTGCTGGTGCCCGCTGGCCTGCCCATGGGTGGGACAGGGCCCCAGAGGAAACATGGCCTTTCCTCCTCATGCATCAGCGTGGATTTCGCCTTGGAGCGAGAGTCTGCATCTCACTGTGATGCATGAAGAGCTTAGGAGCAGGAGGAACCTGCCTGGGTGCCCAAGTAGGTCTTGGGCTCCCCCCATCTCCCACCAGCTTCTCTGGGCTCCAGCACTTTCTACTAAATCCACCTCTTGTCCTCTCCTGGCTGTTCTGCAGGAGTCAGAACCCTTGGGACCAAACCCTTGGATGGTGCCATTCATCCCATCSACTCGCACGTCATCGGAACCAAGGTGGTGCCCCATTGAATCATCCCAAGCAGCAAGTGATGCCAGGAGGTCCTGGTAACATCCATGGCAATCAGACTTGGTGCTCAGGGCAGGAAATCCCCGATCCAACCAAGACCCCGGTGGGTTTAAGACTGGAGCAGCGTTGATCACGGGCTTGGCTCTCTCAACAGCCCGTTGAAGCACCAAACGCTGTTTCTGGCTCCCCCTTGCAACGCTCCGAGTGTGGAATTCCCCTTTCCTCCCCTATGCAAGTGGTTTGGTTTAATTTTCTGTACTGGTTTATTGGCCTCGAGTTAAAGAGCTGTGGGTAAAATTAGCAGGCTGAGAAAATGCATGTCTTGGATGGGTTTATTTCTCCTTCCCAAGGGCTGTTGAACCCAATGGCTGCAACAGAATACGTGTTGGCAGGCGCTTGATGTTAGCTCCAGGAGGAGCTCTGCTGTGTTTTTGCTGCAGGACACTCCAGCACGGCTGCCCATGGGGTCAAACGGAGGGGTTGGTGAGTGTCTCCTCCGAGAAGCGACCTGGCAAAGCCCAGGGCTGGCTTTCCAACTGGGAAGCGGTGCTGGAGCAGGCATGGGGAGTGTTGGCCACCGGCTTTCTCGCCTTTCATTGTGATGGATGGTGTTGTGCAAAAGCAGTGAATGGAAAATATATGTCAAGGATAAAGAGTGATACTTAAAGGACAGGAATAAAGCCTTGCTTGTGCGAAGAGCCCAGATCTAGTCTGTGCTGTTTCAAATTAAGTTTTCGCTTTCCTAAAGGCAGCAGACAATGCCTCCCTCAATCGGGTCCGCACTATCATTAAAACTCGAGTGTGTTGTCTGGATATAGTGTTTTGCCCTGCCTTAAGAGCCCTAATCTTTTTAGGGCCATTTCTCGGAGCTCTCTGCAGACGCTCGAAAGCCTCCTCGCCGCTGCACTGAAATACAATCCCTGTCTCCGGCAGCTTTACCTTCCCTTTGTCTTCGGGAGGAAAATAACCACTTAAGGAAGGCACCGTGTCTGAGTTCCCGCGTGCCCTCGCCGTGCCGCGGCCCCGGCACCCGCCTGCTGCAGGRTGGTGGCAGAGCCCCCTCATTGTCTGCCCGACAATTCCCTGCAATTTGCCGCTCGCTCTTTCTCCCGGGCTTCTTGAATCCTTCTGCTCCATACTTTCAGCTCGCTGCCCATCTCCCCGAGCTGTTTGTGTTTTGAAAAGCCCGGGGCTGCTGCTGGGGTTGCTGTTGCGGGGTGTGATCCTCTGCACCACAGAGCTGCCCGGGACCAGGAGCTGCAGTTTGTGGCGTCGCCAACTTTCCCCCTTTATGTTGTTCCTTGGGATCTCCCTGTATCCTGGCTGCGCTTCCATGAGCCTGGGAAATCCACTTGCCGTTCGTGCCAGAAATGACTTTTTGCTTTCATTCAGGGGAAACGTCCTGGTTCTGGAACCYGGTGAGCTGCGGAATCGTGAGCGAAGCCCCCAGGGCTGCCCTGAGGCCAACCTGCCATCCCTGCTCCTTTGGGCCCCTTATTCTATCCTGGTTTTGGTGACAGCCATCTGACCAGCTACCAAAACTCAGTAACGACAGGATCTGCACATTGGGCCAACTCTCTTTGAGCAGCCCCCCAGCAAAGCTGGGCTTAGGGACAAGCCACCCAAGCATCAGACCCACAGGCAAGGACCGTGAGCACGTGGTGGCCCCCAACGTGTCGGCCCCTGCCTGGGCTGAGCCGAGTCTCACGGTGCCTCTAGTTGTAGCACAAAACTCAGCCCTCGGCACGGGGCCAGCTGGGGCTGATCGTCCGGATAAGGGGGTGAATTGTGTTTTGGAAGATCTCTCTTGAAATTTTGGCTCTGCCATGGGCTTCCTACGTGCCCTTGGGCAAATCACCATGTATCTCTGTTCCTCATCTGTGCAAATGAGGCAATCTCTCTTTTTTCCCGCTGTTTATTTTGGGCGCGAGCTCCTGAGCACAGATTGCTGCTTCTCCTGCCTTGTTTTTGCAGCGCCGGTGCGGGCCGAGCGTCCTGCTCGTCGCTCTTGGACGCGGATGCAGTATAAATGGTTATTGCAGTGAGTAGTAGTAATAACAATAAAAATAATAATAAACCCGGCGCCTTGCACAGTAAAAACCTCATCTCATCTGACGATGCTTCACGCTGTCCTAGTGCAAACAGCGGCAGCGCTGGGTATTTCTGTCACGCCACCTCTGCGCACGCTGCTGCTGCTCTGCCTTGCTCGTCCGAGCTATAGCTGGAGAAGTCAAATCCGTTTCCTGGCCCCAATCAGGATTTGGAGGTTCGAGCAGGACTTTCTTATCTGTACAAATATTTCCTGGCCTGCTCGTGCTCACTGCCCTGAAGGCAAATAGCAGCGTTGGTGGCTCCCGTTGTCCGGAGCCGTCCGCCCCGTCCCTGCGGTGTCAGCCGGAGCGASGCGGTTCGTGTCTCCCTGTAGGTCCCGTCTCCTGCTCACCCTGCACRTTGCTCCGTGGGAACGCCGCCTGTGCCTGCGGAAGCCTTTGAGGCTCCGTGTTTCTGCCCTGCCTGGAATCCTGCGGGCCTCCCATGCCAATAATACCACCTGCATTGCCCGTATGCAGCTCTGCTCATCGCTTCCTTTGCTGAGACCTGAAGAGCATCAACTGCCTTTTTCTAGGGGATACCTCCAGGTAGATTCGTCATCATCATCATCATGACTCCTTACCGTTTTTAACGAGCAGGTGAGTTCATGTTGGAAAAGCCTCTTGACTTTCCTGGCCTCAGGAATGCTTAAGAATAGGTCTGGAAACCCTCTTGTGTTGGGGTTTGGATTCTCTTTCTCCTCCCAAGCTACGCGGATGGCTGGAGGTTCAGCCCTGGAGCTGCGTCTTTAATTACAGATTCCGTGAGCATCGCTGCAATTGCCCTGTGGTTTAGGGAAAGCCTGGGATCTCTRTTAACAGCCAACAGATCTTGCTGCCGGTGTCTCAAAACGGCAAGAAAAACATTTCTGCTATCTCTTAATAACAATCAGATTTGCTCTGTTGCCTTTCAGCGTCAAACAGGGTCTTCTTCCTATTTCCTTGTAATAAGTGGTATTCTTTTTCCATTATTACTCAACAGCAAAGCCTTTTCCAGCTGACTTTAACAGCAGTGGATTTACGGCTATCAAAATAAACTTGGGSGTGAGGAGATCTTGTCGTTTTAATATCAATAAAGAATCTTGCATGACTTGGTAGCTATAAAAATGTAATTAAGAGTTTAGTTTTTTTTCCCCATCTTCTCTTTCTGCTTGTTTTGAAGAGGGGAAGGATGGAAACTCAGAAATCCATTGTGGGGGACCCCATATCACCTTTTAAAGAAGAAACCTCCTCTTGACTGCCCCGCGGCTCCTGTTAGGGGCAGCAACAACCACGGAGGGCCGCGGTGGTGCAGAGCAGCCCGAACGCCTGGTCGTGTCGGGACACAGCGTGGGGGCTTTCTCCAACGCCCGGGAAACGCCGGCGTTTCCTGCTCGCAGGGACCAGCATTCGGATTCRGGCGGGCTGGTAATTGTCCTCGCAGATTTCTGGGTGTGGGCGAATCCTTGTATAATGCCCACACCCTTGGGGTGGCTTAGGGTGCGGCGTCGCCCTTGCAGCTCCACGTCTATTATTATTACCCAAAAGCTACACGCCCTTCCGTGCTGCTTTGTTTTCATTAGGGATTGCTCGGCCCTCYGAGCACCTGGCAGATCCGCCGCTGGAGCTTTTGGCTCGTTTGACTTGGAAGGAGCTCAGATGTTTCAAGGATGAGCAGCAGTTGAGATGGAGAGGTGGAAAAGCACCTGGGGATGGGGATGCAGCCTTGCAGATCCTCGCTTTCTTCCCAACGTGAGTGCTGTTCTGCACCTTGCCTAACTGGCTCTGGTTTCCCAGCTCTCTGCAAATTGCAGCTGGTTCTAACGAGTCACCAGCTACTTGCACATGGTGCGGGCTCGTGAAGGCGGCCAGTTATCACAGAATGCCAGAATCCCAGGATGGTTGACGTTGGAAGGGACCTCTAGAGATCATCCAGTSCARCCYCCTGCTCCAGCAGGGACACCCAGAGCTCGGGGCACCCGGTCACATCCCGGCGGGTTGGCAGATCTGCAGAGCAGGAGCCTCCGCAGCCTCCCTGGGCAGCCTGGGCCAGGGCTGGGCACCCTCACACCAAACAAGTTCTTCCTCACGGGCACATGGAGCTGCCTGAGTTATAACSAAGAGTTTCTTCAAACAGGTATTGTTCTTACCAACTGCTTAGGAAAGATAGCAAGGCCTGAAGAGCCCATTTATATGTCCCATTTGGCCTTCTCTGTAACTCCGCCAGATTTCACATCTTCTCCACCCTGGCAAATCCGTGGTGGCTGGTCCACCATCTCCTTGCAGCCTACCCTCASAAGCATGTCCTCTCTCATCCCCTTGCGGCCAATGGTCCCTTCTCTGACTCCCCATTTCTCATTCCATGGAGTATTTTGCTGCTTGTTCTTGCCTGGAGCAGGTGACTCCATTTAAATGAAGCACCTGCAAGGCAAACTCATGGAGAAGTCTCACCTTCCCTGTGCTACATGATTGAATAGGGGGGCAAAGATGCAACCCCCTTATTAGAGTAATATAATTTTCTGTCTCAAATGGGAAGCGGGGATGTTTTAATGATTGGGCTCATTAGGTGGACTTTCCACTTAAAGTGTCTGTCTGGCAATTAAGGCTGAGAAAAGCATGACAGATGACCACACCTTCTGTGACTTAATGGGGAGTCTGAAGGCTGATCTTATTATCACACTGATACAGTCTGTGATAAAAAAGAATTTAAGATACTCTCCGGAGATTTATTTGCCCATTAGGAAGCTGCCAGGAGAAGGTGAAGAGAACTCGTAAGGTCAAAGCTGGAACAGAGCGAAGTACTAAATGCCTGGGACCCGGGTGAGCTGTCGGCAGGGATGTAGGCCGTGGCTGCTCCGAGGTGCTGGGATCCTTGCCGGGCGCCGGGGATGGAGGCCGTGGCTGCTCCGAGGTGCCGGGACCCTTGCCGGGCGCCGGGGATGGAGGCCGTGGCTGCTCCGAGGTGCCGGGATCCTTGCTGGGTGCCGGGGATGTAGGCCGTGGCTGCTCCGAGGTGCCGGGATCCTTGCTGGGCGCCGGGGATGGAGGCCGTGGCTGCTCCGAGGTGCCGGGCTCCTTGCGTGGTTTGTGCCCGCTGTGGGCGCCGGGCTGCGAGCAGGGCCGCGGCTGCGGGGCAGCGGGGCGGCGCGCTCGCTGTTAATCATTGCCGCGCTCGCCGCTGGGCCGCGACGGCCCGGGCGCCGTGTCCCGGGCACGGGCTTCCCAGCCGCACCTGGGCACGAGGGCCGATTGCATCAGCCGCGGCCGGGGCTGCCGCTCCCGGGAACGCTCATTCCAGTGCATCGCTGATTGCATCGTTAGCGCTGTACCCATGGCGAGCGGGGCTAAAGCAGACCCGGGCAGCCGCTGCCTTCAGCAGGGCAAGGCGAGCAGGCCGGGCGGCTTCGCCGAGCAGGCCGGGCGGCTTCCCCCGCCTCGTTGCAGGTGGATCTGTTCTGCTCCACCTTTAATTTGCCCTTTTTAGCCCTTTTTGTGTGTGTGTTTCTGAACCAGCGTGGCCTGAGGAAGGCGGACACACGAGCGGGGAGGGGTCTGCCCGTGTGACCTTAGGGAGAACGTGGGGAGAAGCCTGGCAGGAAGGCCCTGCAGGCGGGAGCAAGGCAAGCAGGAGCAACCCTGCACGCAAGGCAGCTATTGTGGAGAAGGGCCCTTCTCACAGAGCCTCCCTTCTCCTCCAGAAACGTCTGCCCGGGCCCTCCGTGATTCCCGGCCAATTCCGCCCGCTTTAAAATGGGACCCGCCGCAATGTTTTACTTACGCCTGGTGTTTAATGGAATGGAACTTATTGTAGAGCTCGCCGTGCGGGCTCCAAGCCTCCTGTTGGGTACCATTTTACTGACATTAGCTTGCCATGGCTTGTCAGGGTTGTAACAGCGCTGACGGGTTGAACGCCCCGGGACACGGGAGCAGCCTCTCTTAGCTTCGTACTTAGCTTGAGCTTCTGAAAGGACAGTTGGGAGGGATAATTCAG
Source organism: Nothoprocta perdicaria (assembly GCF_003342845.1). Lineage (NCBI taxonomy): Eukaryota > Metazoa > Chordata > Aves > Tinamiformes > Tinamidae > Nothoprocta > Nothoprocta perdicaria. The sequence goes on from NW_020454094.1 coordinate 1,920,919, forward strand.
CCAAATATGTTCCAGTGCAAAGTGAAGATTTGACAACATAAACACTCCCATGAATTTGGGTCAGTTTTGTCATCCTAATGCAAAAATTGTGGGGAAGGAAAACATTTCATTTCAGCGTTCTCGGAGCGAGGCTCGGGGTTGCACATGCAGGCTGATTTGTTTCCTTCCACATTGCCTTGTTTTTAATTAAACGTGATCGATGACAGATGCCCGGAATTTATACAAAGCTCTGTATTTCGGGGTGAGCAAGAACTTAAGCTGACTTGGAGATAACTTCTCCAGAAGCAGAAATCCTGTCTGAGGTCCCGTGTCCGGGTCAGCCACGGCAGCAGGGGCTCCTCTCTGCTCAGCCCTCCTTGCAAACAGGTCGTGCAGGATCCAGCCCCGTCTCAGCGCACTGGGCAAGCAAAGAGCTTGGGGCTTCTCCTCTCGTTTCTCCACTTTGTCTTTGCGCTGTGCCAAACCCCAGTGTCAGGAGGGGGAGTGAAAAAAGCCATATATTACTCAGATTTGTGTGAAAACTAAATAATTGAATATGAAGGCATTGGCTTTATGTCTTTCAAGGAATCCTTTTGAAGTTGACTCTTTTGACCTTCGAGGCCCTGCATAATTTTTCCTCTCCTCTCTCCTGCTCTTTGTTGTTCCTTCCCCTCCTGTAATCGTCTCTCCTGCCAGCTTCCCTGATCCCCTCCCACCCTGCTCGGGACTCCATTTATCYGTGCCCCGCGTTTGAAGCACGCGGTGGCTCACGCGGCACCTTCCTCCCCTTGCAATCCTTCCTCCGAGCTCCTCTCCATCRTGAGCATTTCCTAACCCTCCTTCACCAGCATTTTCCTGGGCTTTTCCCCTGGATTATTTTCACCCCAAACTGCTTTCTCCTTCCTTGGGATATCCTACATTAGGGAAATGTGCCATAACCGTCATGCTGGCCACGTGCAGTGTGTTCCCCCGCGGCCTTGGGCTGGCGACGGGCTCTCTTGGCTCCCCAGCTGGACACAACAAGACTCCCCTCATCTACCTGGATAATTAATAACTGYGTGACCTTCCCGCATCCCGATAATACTGGGGCCCGAGGGCGCTTGGAGGCTGCCTTGCCCTTCCATCAAACCCCGCTGCCATCCCCTCTGTCGCTGGTCTCCGTAGGGATGGTCCCGGTGGGTCGGCAGGGTGATAATCAGAGCCAGGAAGGTGTCGGTGAGGGATATAAGCCAGTGCAAAGGGGCGTTTGGGTGGTGTGTAAAAGTGCTGCCCAGCTTCAGGTTTAGTAGCTGAGGAAATTGCTTTCCCCGTGACTCTGCTGGTAATCGCTGTGCAGTTTATCCRGGATCGGAGCCTCGCTGGGAAGCGACGGGAACACTCAGCAGGCTTCAACGGGACAAGTCGGCTCCTTTGTGAARAGGGAATTTAGGTGGGAGTAGAGGATGTGTGCTCGTGCTCAGAGGTTCACCACGACATTTAGGCATGAAAATGCTGGCGCTGGAGGGGAAGCACAGCTTGGCTCGGCATTTATCTGCACAAGGAAAATCCTGCTTGTTTATTCCCCCTGGAGAGAGGAAGATGGATTTGCTCCCGGTGGAGGTAAACGTCCATAGGGATTTCACGAGGATTTGAATTCCTCCTGCGGCTAGCAAGTGAACTGAAAAAAAAAAAGGGCAGCAGCGGTTGGTTTTATGAAGAACTGCTCTTCTTTCAGCTGATCTCGCTAGGGTCTGGAGCTTGTTTTTCCACTGACACATCTCTGACAAATACCCAAAGACTGTGTGACATGGGGAGCCAAGTGATTGTGTTGTCATGGTAAAGGACTAGTGAAAGAAGAGCGAGATTTATATCGTGGCTGCGCAGAGGGCTGGAGCAGAACGTGGCCCAGAGCCATAAGCCAGGCAGGCCTGGTTGGTAGGGCCCGCTGCCCTTGCCAAGTGTGGGCTGCTTGGTGGCTTGCGTGAAATGGGCTGCATAGTGTTGGCCCGAGCCTTGGTGGGCAAGATTCCACATCAGAGAAACCAGCAGAGCAGCTGACGCTTCTGCTGACAGCCTTAGCGGGGAGATGACTTGCTGAATTGGCCCTGAAGATTCAGAAATAAAAAGGAATTAGAATTGTACCAGGGAAAAAAAAGGGGAGCAGATGATCCTGGAAAGCCTTCTCAGCTATGGTGCTGTGTTTAATACATCCAGGAGCAGTTGATCAGGGAAGGGCTCTGGGGTGGTCGCAGGGGCCGTGGCCTCGGGTGCAGACCCACTGTGAGCTTGTGGCTGTGTCATCTCATCTGCTTTGTGCATTGGTTCCCTATCTGCAAAAGCAGAACCTGGAGTCACAGCCTGACTCTGCTTGCTGAGGGCCTCTGGAGGCCCTTTGCTCAGGCTCCCACCCAAAGCTGGGCTTAGGTCTGGCTCATGGCTTTGTATCAGTGAATTTTGAGTATCTCTGAGGACAGAAGAAGCCTCTCTGGGTCCATGGTCCCATGTTTGACCAGCTTCATAGTAAAATATGCTTTTCTTACATATGATCATAACATCCTGTGTTGCAATTTGTGTCTGTAGCATCTTGTCCTCCAAGAACTCCACCTTCTCTGTAGCTGTTTCTTAAGGAGTTGCAGAAAACAGAGAAGTTCCCTCTTCACCGCCTCCTTTTTTGGCCCAAACAAACTCTGCTCTTRTGTTATGTGCTGGACAACGTCCTAACCACCTTGCTGTACCTCCAGGATTGCAACCTTTGTCCTGTACTGGACACAGTCCCCCAGATCTCATCTCACAAGCGCCAAAGAGAGAGGAAGAATCATTTCCCTCCATGTCCTGGCAGCACTTTTCCTAGGGGAACTGAGCACGTGCCTGGCCTTCATCCCTGCTGACTCCTGTCCACCTTGTGGACCACCAAGATCCTTCTCCACAGAGCTCCTTTCTCTCCAAAAGGAGATGAGCTGGGGCACGTTGTGCACTGCGGAAAGCCCAAGGATGTACCTGAAGAACCATTTTGTGGTCTCAAGATGGTTCTTGCTCAGAGAAGATGCAGCTCGTGTAGCTGCTGCTCCTGCTGATGAGGGACCTGCCCTGCGAATATAAAAAGGAAGATTTCTGTCCCCGCTGCTGCCCATCCATCACCTTTCACAAGTGCTAGAAGCAAAAGGAAGAATAAAAGGAATAACAAGAAAATAAAGAAACATTGTAGCTAGAAAGCTATCCTGGGTGGTTCACAATTCTATAAATTATATCCTTCCCTTCGCCTTTAATCGCCAGGCATATAAAATACGCTTGCAGCAGAATCATATTCTTCACATTAAAGTTTCAGAAGAGAAATACAGGTCCCATCTGCCTGTTTAGCAAAGCAGGGCAGTGCACGACCGTTTCCTTTTTTTTTCCCTTCCCCTCCAAATCTGCTTTATGGCTGGAGCTTTTTCTTTTAGGGGTGGCCGTTCATTAAATTTTCTCATTTCAGATTGAGTTTTCATGGGCRGCCTTATCTTTATTCCCTCTCAGGTCCTTATCCGATGCCTCCAAACTCAAATCCACCTCATGAGCAGCAGCTGAACCTGCCCTAGATGAAGGTCAAAGAGACTTCAAGGTCCTTTAGGTCCTTGGCAAAGAGAAGCCAAGGTCATTTAGGGGTCCTAGYGGCAGGTTTCTGCTCTGGGGGCAGGACAGACACTGTTTGAACAGCAATGGTTGGCAGGAACGATGAGAAATCAATAATTAACAATGTGGGGACCCCCCAGTCTATGGGGATCGCTGTCCTGTGGCCTGTTGTGAGCTGTGTTGAGACACRTGCGAATAACCCAGGCGATTATTTATAGTGCTGTGCCCTTAGACATCCCTCCACTCCTGCAGAAAGCACATGTCCCTTGGTTTTTTTTCCCCAGAAGAGCCTCATTTTTATTCAGCAGCGTTGAGAGCACAACAGACTCGGAGGAGCGGGACTGTGGGATTTTACTGTGCCTGGAGATTTACAGGAGTGCTCCTGCTGCCGCTAGAGTTGCCCTGCTGTAAGTGTAAATCAGCGCGTGCTCCAGCGGCGCACACCTTTCCAGAGCTTTTCCAGCGGGAAGGAGCCTCTGCGGATCTCACTCTGGCTCCTTGGGCTGTACTGGGGCTTGGTCACCATCGAACAGTTGTGTTGTTATTTTATTTTTTAACCATCTTGGGCAAGAAGTTGTTTTGTTTGATGTAGGTTCAAAATTTACTTTTAAGCATCATATGAGAAATGAATGGAGGAAACCACAGTTGGTGCCTTAAAATAAGTGGAAGAAAAGACGGTGCTGTGAAACTCTTCTGTGATGCATGTGCGTGGTGTGCAGGCTGTGAAGGAGCGTGTGCCTTGGTGTGTGCAGCACRGAGGAGCTCCGCATGCTTAGCTGCATGCAGATCTTTGCCTTTACAAGGTGCTTTTATAGGACCTGGTGGAGCTCTTGGGCGGACGGCATCCATGGGTAAAATGCCAGCAACTCTATAGTGAGCTCCAGTCCTGCAGGACTTCTGCAAGTGGAGGTGGAAACCAAACCTAGCTGATGATCTACCCAAGCAAGCTTATCTCCACGGCGCTCAGCAGGTCCTCGGCGGCCACGGCAGGAGGATTCAGGSAGGCCTGGAAGGAGGTTTCTTGGAGGCCTTCCTGGAGGAAGGAGGACTTGGGAAGTCCCTGCGTGCCGCGGCGCTGCCCTTTCGGGCCAGCCCGTGGTCGCGGCGGGCGCTCGCTTTGGAGCGCGGCGCTGGCGAGCGTTGCACTCCTGACCATGCCCAGGAGTGAAGGAAGGGTTGGATGTGTCTAAAACCACACACATAAAATGCACAGCGCTGCATTTAAGCTTAGTTTGGTGAGAGTTTTCACTGACAAACAGGGAGAATAAATTAAAACCTTTTAAAGGTTATTTTGCTAATGTGATGCATAAATAAAGCGGCATAATGTGTATTTGAAATGGCAGGGATGGGAGGCTAGGTGGGTGGACAGAGAAATAGATCTTTCCAAGTGTCTTTTTTTATTGTAGCCCTTTATCTAAGGAATTTTTCCTCAACTAGAGAGATTTCATGGTAATGTGTTTAACGGCGAGCCTCGTGTCTCTGTGCTGAGAGAGGAAGCGTGAAGCAGAGACAGGGAGATGATGAGGACAGTGGGGTAAATGCTGAGGCTCCGTGCCCAGGGTGAACACAGCATCTTGGAATAGCCCCATGGGTGCCGTGCACTCCTGCAGTGTCCCTTCTGCACACGTGGAATATCCCTCTCCCACACACAGATCCTGCATTTCCCCTCGTGCAGGACAGCAGGAGCGAAGCTGCAGCTCTGCAAGGCACCCTGTGCTTGGGAGCTGAGAGCCAAAGCGACGTGTCACTGCTCCCCGAGACAGATCTGCAGCATCTAACAGGTTTCCTGGAAGATGTGGCCCTTCAGCAGAGCTGCCTTAGTTGCTGCTGTACCTCGGGTCCTGTAGGTAGGTGCCACCAGAGCCCTCACAGATGTTGACATGCGCATCCAGCTGTGCCTGTGGGAGACAATGCCATCCCCCACCACCCCTGCGCGCCCTGCAACATCYCTGCAGCCAAGTTCACAGCCAGATTCAGCCAAATTCACTTGCCCACACCAGCTGGAAGAAACCTGGCTGCTGCTTTTGCCCAGCATTTACAGGGATATTCAAAGGAAGAGCCAGTTACCTCTGGCCAGGTAGAGGGTTTGGGCTGTTCTGCACGGCCGTTGTAAGGGCCTTGTCCTCAGCTGCACTGCTCTAAGTGCAGGGTAGCAGTGGTTAAATCACTGTAGCAAATCTGTGGTTACACCAAGGACAAATAAGAAAACGCTTTACCCAGCAAAGGCCGACTAAAGCATAAATTTCAAGTGTTGGGCTCCAGCAGGCCTGATTCTGGCTGCAATCAGTGCCCTTTAATTCAAGGCCTCCTTTGGACACCCCCTTCGAGTCCCACGTCCGAGCAGTCCCAGCTACTTCCCTTGAAAATGTGTCCTTGCAAAAAAGCCCTTGCGAAGCAGCGCATGTATTTATGTTATGGTTATCACACATGTAATTTAATCTGACATGGTAATGACAGCACAGCGAGTTCAAAATGCAGCAGTAAATACAGTCGTTAGGGGGGAAAAATAAAAAGAGAATCCCAGCCCATCATCCCGAATGCCTCTTCACGTCATGGGAGGGATCCAGACAGAGGCCAAACACCATAAGCATTTCTGGGTTCCAGTTGGAAACTGCCTGGAGTTTAGGATCGGCCAAAACAAACACGCAGGATGGTCTCTCTCTGCACGGCGCCTTTTCTCCTTTTCTCTCCTTTATTTTTTCGTTCTTTCTGAAGGGTCTCCCCTCCGAAAGGCCCGCGAGGAGCGAGGCTAAGGTTTTTTCCATGCTTGCTCGTGCTGTTCTTCCCGTGCGGTGTGCGACACCCCGATCCTGCCCTCGGCGCTGAACCCTGCCCGCAGCCCCGAGGGTTTCTGCACAGGGCCAGATTGCAGGGCTCTATTGAAGGGTCATTTGCCCATTCCGTTAATAGCCTCAGTTACAAAGCCCGCTGTTTTACATCGAATCAGACTGTAAGTTGGCGTGTGCTCGGAGTCAGCTGGGATATGGGATGTGCCTTGCTGGGGGCCCGTCCTGCCAGCCYCCGGCTCGCTTGCAGAGGCACTAGTTGAGAAATTGTGCTAACGACCACCACTTCGCTCCCCGAATTTGGGGTGAAAGAGTCAAGGCTGTAGATATTTTTCTTCTGCTTCTTCCAGGTTAACCCTTGGGAAGAGAGTTCAGGTGTTTGGTCTCTTGGCCTTCAACAGCTTTGGCTGGATCTACGGAGTGGGACATGGATAGACCCCACTGAATGTCACCGGCTGCTGAGGCACATGAAGCCCTGCAGCATCAGGTGCAGATCCGAGCCATTTAGCTGCTTTTCAGCCTTCCGAAAGGCTGGTGGAGAAAAGCAGTGGCCTCCCTCACCGAAGGAGTCCAGATACAAATGAGATCTCAATCTGACCCATGGTCTTTAGCTAAATTGCTCCGTAACCTTGAGAGATGGATTAAAATGCTCCCCTGAAGAGGGGGAGCTGCCGCTGGATGCTCGGTGCTGTGGTGGGTTATACTCATACCCTACCTGTGGTCTGCAGAGAGCTCATTAAGCGCTCGGTTTACATGCAAAGTGTCTGGATGAAAGCTCCGTCCCTTTTCCCCAGCCGTCCTTGCAGGTGTCTGTCAGTGCTTCCTCTGGAAAGGTCCAGCGCAGGGGTTAGGGAAGCGAATTTCTCCCTTGGAGCTTCAGCACCGTCAGGCAGCGGGATGCAGAGCAGTGTCACTGTGYGGAAAGTGGCACCTCTGGGGTCGGGAGGACCCTCTGAGCAGTGTCCGCTGCCCCRGGGTGGGCTCTGCGTGCCTGGCAGGAGATGCACGGGTGAAAAACAGCCGGGTTTGGCCCAATAGATGTTCCGTCCTCTGCACCTTGAGTTTTTCGCTTGGCTTCGTGAGTGTGTTGCTTCTGGAAAGCTGGTTAAACAGGAGAGGAGGGTTTGGTCAGTGGTTTGGGGAGCTAAAGGAGCTGGAAAGAAATGTGCAGGGACATCCTGTTTGCAAATAACCCGGTGCTTGGAAGTAGGCTGGGTTTAAGGTGTAGCTCGGAGCGTCTCTCMCACACCGTCAGGTCAGGGCAGCACAGGAGCCCTCTAGCTAATAACTGAAGTGTCCCCAGCGCCYGGGGACATCCCGATAAGCTTGGGGCGTTGGTGCAGTGTCTGGGATGGACCTCGCTGGTACAGCGGGTGAGGCTGCAAATGGATGAAACGGGAGGYGAGCAGAAACACGAGGTGCAGGGAAAGGCCCCAGGCGAGGGGACACTGAGCCCCCGGTCCCGAGAACACCCCTGTCGTCACGCGTGGKTCTCCACGGGAAGCTCCGCCGGGATGAGCGTGGGCTGGGAAGGGAGCCCCCCGTGTGGGCGCTGGGGCTCCCTCGGAGGCTCATCCTGTTCCCGCCTCATCCCCACTCCCAGCACAAGCAACCTGTGACTCAGGCCCCGCACATCTGGAGCTCGTTTAGCGCCCGCCCTTCCCGCCCGCACCTTCCTCCCGCGCTCCGGGGGAGGAGGAGGAGGCCGCGGGGGGACAGGGACGGACGGAGCCTCCCGTTCCCGCTGCTCYGCGGCGCCCGCGTGTTGCCGGAGCCCTGGGCCAGGCCGCTCGCCATCCCGGCCGCTCCGGAGGGCCCGCGGCCAAACCAGTTTTCCATGGTTAAACTGGGCACATTTTCCGTCATGTTCCTTTTTTTTTTTTGCCCTCCTCAGGAAGTAAACCCACCCAGTGCGCTGCTCAATAGGAGGCTTTTATACATATATAGATACTTTTATATATATATATATATATATATATATTTACTTTTATATATGTGTGTGTGTATATATTTATATATATTCTTTCTTTTCCTCTTTGTGGCCCCGAGGAGAAGAGGAGGGAGGGACGTGACCTTCCTCGCCTGCCTGGGCTTGCAGGGAGAGCCGGGGCCAGCTCCAAAGGCTGGAGAAGGCTTTTCCCMGCTGGCAAGGCCATGCTGCTAGGGTCCGGCCAGCCCCAGAGGGTGGCAAGTGCAGCCACCGGGAATGGTGGGCTTGGGTGACTTGGGTGCTGGTGGCACCGTCAGAAACAGGGATGGCTCCGTGGCCACAGGCRGGAGGCCTGGGAGTGAGCGTGGAGCAAACACATGTCCAGAAAACCCTCCTCGACCTCCCCATTCCTCCCGGCCTTTCGCCCACCTTGATGGGGCAGCCCAAGGGGACGGCTGCAGCGCTCACGGCCCCTCGGGCCGCCCCGCTCCGCTGCAGGAGCAGCTCTGCAGCAGCGCCGGCGCATTTCCCTCTCGCTCCCTCCTTTTCCTTTCTTTCCAGTCTTCCTTTTTCCTCACCAAGCCCCATGTGGGAGGGAGCGCGYGTCACCCGACGTCCGTGTGAGTTGCCATGAGAGCGGGGTGGTTGTAGAGCGCGAATGGAAAGTCGGTCGCATTAGGCTGGACACGCTGCCCTTCCCGCAGGACTCACATCCACCCGCAGGCACGGGTGTGTGCAGTGTACCTGTATTTGTGTCTGTGTATAGATAGGCTCGGACACATGGGTAATCTCCCGCGTCCCTAAGAYCCCATTTTAAACCGCCCAGGATGCTGGAGCCTGGGGTAGGAGCGGCCTGCTCAGGGGCACGAGGACAGAGGGCCATAGTGATACACTGGGGCTGGACGTGACCACCCCAAAAGCCCCTTCCCGTCATCCCTGCCCATGGTTAGACCTTTGTGTAAGCTCTGAAACTGCAGAGCGTGCTGAGTACTTGAAAGAAGGCAGAAAGAAGAAATCAGACTAAAAATGCAGCCCTACAATTACCAGAGGCTTCAGGCTGGGCTCTGCCCTTGCCAGAGCTCTTGTCTGCATCTAGCTGGGAAGTTCAGGGATTTGGGGAGCGCAGGGCTTGGTGGGGGGACAGCACCTCCAGCTTCATCTTGCAAAGCCAGGTCCCGGGGACGTTATAACCACCCGTTAGGGCTACACTGGGGTGCGAGACCTCGGTGGAGAGGGGCAGGGATGGAAGACGGAGGAGACACGAAAGAGTCTGGAGATCCTTGGGAGCTCAAGCTGCAGGTCCTAAGTGCTGGTGCCCGGCCTGGCTTTGGGGCTGGGTGATTGAAGTGTCACCTTTCTGAGTGAAAAGAGGGATTTCTGTGTCACCTTTCTGAGTGAAAAGAGGGATTTCCTGTCCCACCACACGCTGGGGATCATTGGGCAAACTGGAGCAGTTGTCCAGCCCGCTCTGAAGGTGGCTCTTCCACCTTGGATTTTGCATGGCGTGCTGAGCCTGGTGGTGAACACGGCCCTCTGATGCCTGCTTATCGGAAGCAAAAGGGCCAGACTGCAAAACAGGACAGTTTTGCACAGTATGTGCAAATATCCATCGTTGACATGGGCTCAACCTGCCAGCCGCACGATAGATGTGGTTAATGTGACGCTCTTGGCATCCTTCCCTCCCCAGGCATCGCTTTGGAAACCGCTGCCCTTGCCTGCCATGTCTGGATCCGCACAAAATCCAGGAATTCCGTGTTTTTTTCATTTTGTTTTTCTTGTTGGCCTCGGTCGTTGGCCGGATGAGCTTCTACGCAGCCCTTAGCAAGGAGGCACCTTTCCCTGCTCAGTGCCCAGCTCCCTAAGCGCGACTGGTCCCAAGGGCAAGGCTGCTCTCTCGCTCCTTCCATCAACTCCTTTTAAAAAATATGACTATATCTATATCTCTCTATATGCGATTATTTCCCCGGGAGGGAGGTGGTGTTTTCCTCGTTGGCTCGGCCTTGCGCCGGGATGCGCTGGGAAGACACGGAGCGCTCCCTGCCCCACCTTCCTGCCGGAGGGGAGGAACGCCGGCTCCTAGGCTGGGTGCTTTAATAACCCGTTCCTTGGGAGACAAGATGTTCGGAGGGGAGGAGCGCTTAAGGAAATATTTACCTCTCTGACTTTTAAATTCTGCTTTTTTTTCCCYCTTTTCTTCCAAATAAAAGGGTAAAAAGTCTCTCCGTCTGCCCTTCCGAAGGGGCTTTTGCAGATGCCCAGCTCTGCCAAATGAGCTTCCTTCCCTTTGGTGGTGGGCATGGGGCAAGCCCTGGTTTTTTGGGTGGTTGGGAGAGAGCAGCAGGTTCGCTCAAGGTCATGGGSCAGCTGGTGGTGGAGCCGGGAACCAATTCCCACGGAATAACCGGCAGACCAGGACATGGACGGCAGTGCATGGAAGGGGCCGGAGATGTGAATCCCTGCTCGATGAATCCCCCTGCAGAGGAGCTGTTGCACCTTGGCGGATGAGGGTGGTCTCACATGCACAAATACCCAATAATAATAATAATAAAAACACCCCAAATCCTCCATTCGCGGGCTGGCGCGGCCGAGGAGCCGCTGCCTCCCTGCCGGAGGCTGGAGCGGAGGCTGGCAAGGAGGAGCAGGGATAGCGGAGCCAAATCCCGTCCCCGCGCCCAGCAGCCTGGCTCCGCAGCCACCCGTTTCCTCCTCCTTGGGGCACCCAAGGGATATGTGCAACTAATGATATGCAATGTTAATGTATAGTTTATTCCACTGGATTTAGCAGGTTTATATTTTTTACTTATTGGAATGCTACATGAGCAGGGCGCTTTTTTTGCTGCATTTCATGGGTGATTCTGGTGGCCTCCGCCCCGGGCTTGGCGCACGAGGAGGACGAGGAGGGCGGCTGGAGGAAGGGCAGCCTCGCACACGGGAATCGGAAGGTCATTTCTCAGGCTGCGGGCCCCGCGTGGCACCATGGAGCTGTCACACTGCCCTGTGAGGGAAAAATGCCCTTTCTGCAAACTATGCAAATGGATGGCCTCTTGCCTCCCTTCTTCTTCTTCTTCTTCTTTTTTTTTCCTTTCCCCACCACATTTAAATTACATGAATCACCTTCAATTCTGCCACCGTCCTGTAAGTTATCAGCTTCCCGGTTAACAAAGCACATCTCGGCAGAGCGAGAGTGGGAAGATAAAGGGAAATGAGGCCGTTGCCACCGAAGGGAGCTGTGCATCATTTTGGGCACAACAGCTGTCCCTTCCTTTTCCCGCTGTATTGGGGGCTTTATAACCCACCTCCTGCTCTCGCTTCTAATTCCATTTTTCTTTCCCTCTTGYGGCTGCTGAGTGAACAAGCCACAAATCAGGGACTCCTGAGCCGAGTGTCCAGGAGAAATAATGAAGCCCTCGGCAATGAGACCTGAGGAATTCAGAACAATCTCGTAGTCTGCTGCTTTCCTGATCTCTGGCACGTATGCTGATCCGGCAAGAACAGCTCGGAATTCCTGTGGACACCACGTTGCTTGGACATCAATGTTTATCAAAGCAAAAAAAGAAATTACAAAGGGCTAAAAAATAAATGCAGCAGAGGGAATTGAATTGCATGTGCTTATTATTAAGATGCAAAGCCCGAAAAAGGAAGTTGTCTCTTCCTCCCCTGCRTAGGGACTGGTTTACAATCTTCCGCTCCACTTGGATAACATGTTGGATTTGCTGTCATTTGTCAGCGATATTAAAGGAAGGTTTTTGGTGGAGCCTGTTGGGTTGTGGGAAGAGCGTWACTGGTTAACGTGGTTAAGCACAGCACACTGTAATGAACCAATTTGTTTCAGACAACAGGCATAATTACTTTGCAGATAATGTGCGCGCCAGGGGATGCGGGGCTGGGATCTTTGTTCCTGAGATGAAAACACTGGACAYTGGTGCCTGGAGCTGAAAGAGGGGCTCGGAGGGGTGTCAGCAGCCTGTTCTCTTCTGGGCTGGCTGGTCGGGAGCAGCGTTGTGAGGGCAGCCACCCAGGGGCATGAAGAGTCYTGCTCTGTCAGCCCATGCTTGTGGGCTTCAGCTAGAGCCCCATCAGATCCTGGGATCTCGGGGAGAAGCTGCACGGAGAGGGATGAGCCGGCGGGATGCAGGAGGTCACAGTGGGTGCAGAGCAGGTGTGATGGGGCCATCGTTAGCCCTGGCACAGGACATAAWTGTTCACTTCTTTGGGCCGTGGCTGGCCCTGAGCACTGGGGCTGAGGTGGGGCTTCCTGAGCTGCAGCACCCTGAGGGCTGCGAAGGTCTCCCCAGGAGGASAGCGGTGAGGAGCGCTCGCAGCCACAGCGTGGCACTGCCCGGGCTCCTACTTGTCCCTCCGGACCTCGCCCGTACCCTCCAAGGGAGCGGATTTGCTGCACTGGCAGACAGAGCAGCCCCCGCGTGCAGAGSTGCCCCGTGGGTGGCTGCTCCGCGCTCCGCTCCTGTGGCACCGTTTTCCCAAGGCCTTCGCCCACCTGCTCCCCCGCGGCAGCCGCTCGCTCGGCAGCGCTGATTAGGTGTGGGGGAGATAAGGGCAAGGCCTCGGCTGCTGATTGACCCTGCGGAGGCAGGAGGAGGCAACCATGGCCCCTTCTCACGGGAACGCTGCCTGCGGAGCAGCTCCCAGGCCAGGGGGATGGATCCCAGAGAGGGGCAGAGATAGGCTGGGGTGGGAAGCCGCATGTTGGCGCACGATGGCATCAAGCCCTGAGARATGGCTAGGGGTAGGGCTTACTTAGGCACAGGCTGGCTTTTTTGGAGAATTCCTGCTCAGCAGTGAAGCAGCTGCTCTGCAGAGGGGCTTTTGGAGGTGAAACAGCATTACCGCGTTCCCTGTGTCCTGGGGGCTTCCAAAGGCTTCACGTAGCCCAAGCTGCCCGGGCTGCTTGATATATTCTGCATGTGACAGGACTAATGCATTCCTAACTTGCTGGAGGAAGTCGCTCTCCTTTCCTGGGATTTCTCATGTGGAAGAGCTGTTGGAGCTGTTTAAAAGAGGAAACATCTTACAGATTAAAAAATGGCAAAAAATAAGGTTTTCCTTTTGGGTGTGGGCTTTGTGTTTCCGAATTCCGCTCTGCAGCCGGCGCGGCTCTGGCAGGGGAAGGTGTCTGCCAGGCACACGGGGCATTTGATAACACGCTAACRTGTCTGGACAGAATCAGGGCCAGGGCAGGCTCGGCTCGTTGGTGGAGTCAACACGCACCCATCTGCCTCTGGCCAGGCCCTCRCTCAGCGCTTGAGTGCTTGGTTGTCTCCTTCTGAGATCCCCCAACAAGACACTCTTGTGTAATGTCCACATGGGGAAGTTGCCAGGGGTGAGTGGAGCATGGGTCATGGACCTGGRGAGCTGCTGGCCCGTGAGGACAGCTCTCCTGCTGCGGCAAGGAGCTGTGTCCCTCCTAGCTTGGGAAGTCTGGTTGTACCAGTCACCAAATTGCGTAGCTCCAAGGACCCTCCCTGGCTGGTCCTGCTTTAGTGGGGTAGGAGCTGGTGCCAAGCAGTGTGAGACAATGCAGCGTCACCCTTTCCCCAGAGAGTGCCCAACATGGCAAATTCTGCATGCGCCTGCATGGTGGTGGCTCCAGGAGGATGTGGAAGAGGCGTCATGGGGAGGAAGTCGTGGAGCAAGATTCCTGGGGACAGGATGTGAAAAAGAGGAGGGAGCACGTGCTGGTGCTGAGAACAGAGGAGAGAAGGAAGGAGACAAAGAAGGAGACTTGAATGGACATAGAGGAAAACAGAGGTAGAGGATGTGGAAGGAGGTAAAGGTGACAGGGAGATTTAATGTATTGGGGCAGTGGAATCAGAGAGTGATTATGGAGATGGAAGTGATGTAGAAGAGAGAAAAATACTGCAGCAGAAGGCAGGGCCATTTAGATGTTACTGATTGGGAACCCCCCTGCTAACGCCCTCCTGTCTCTGCTTTGTCCTAGGGCACTAAATGAGAATATGGCCAATGGCATTGAAGATCTTATCGGGATCCCATTCCCGAACCACAGCAGTGAAGTCCTATGCGGTTTAAATGAGCAGCGACACGACGGTCTCCTCTGCGATGTCATCCTCATTGTGCAGGACCAGGAGTACCGGACTCATCGGTCTGTCCTTGCTGCCTGCAGCAAGTACTTCAAAAAACTGTTCACTACCAGCACTTTAACAGACCAGCCCTATGTTTACGAGATTGACTTTGTCAAGCCTGAAGCACTTTCTGCCATCCTCGAGTTCGCCTACACCTCAACCCTCACCATCACCACCTCAAACGTCAAGCACATCCTCAGCGCGGCCAAGATGCTGGAGATTCAGTGCATTATCAACGTATGCCTTGAAATCATGGAACCTGACAGAGAGGCAGAAGAGGAAGATGACAAAGAGGACGAAGACGATGACGAAGATGAAGATGAGGAGGAGGAGGAGGAGGAGGAAGAAGAGGAGGAAGTGGAGGATTTTGTCAATCAGGAGAACCTAACTGATGTCCAAGAAGTAAGCTGTCACCAAAGCCCTTCTAAGTCTGATCTTACCGAAGAAGCATATACAGAAGCACCTAAAGACTTTCCAAATCACTATCCAGCCAATAACTCATCTGGACACTTGGGTGTGATACGAGACTTCTCCATTGAGTCCTTGCTGAGGGAGAATTTGTACCCTAAGACAAACATCCCCGAAAGGAGGACAGCTCTCTCTCCTTTCACCCCTAGCTTCTTCCCCCACCTCTGGAATGGTGATTTTAACTCCTTTTCCCAGCTCGAGGAGTCACAAGTAGACAACGGCCCTTTGGATCTGGTGATCAAAAAGAGGAAGATCAAGGAAGAGGAGGAGAAGGAAGACCTGCCTCCTCCTCCTCCTCCTTTCCCTAATGACTTCTTCAAGGACATATTTACCAACACCCCAGCAGCTCCCTTAGGGCATATTAAGGCAGAGACTGACTACAGCACTTATCTCAATTTCCTAAGTGCAACCCAGTTTGGAGGAGTTTTTCCTCCATGGCCTCTGGAGGAAGAGAGGAAGATAAAGCCCAAGGCGTCGCAGCAGTGCCCCATCTGTAACAAAGTCATCATGGGGGCCGGGAAGCTGCCCCGGCACATGAGGACCCACACGGGAGAGAAGCCGTATATGTGCAATATCTGTGAGGTCCGCTTCACCAGGTGGGCATGGGGTTTCTCTGCCAGGCTTCGTGGAGAGGCAGGGGGCGGCAGCAGGGGATGGAGGGGGCTCATTCCCAAACCCATGGATGATTCCTGGAGCTCTACCATGGGTGCCATGAGGGGAGGCAGCATCCTGCCCCCAGGACAAGCGGCAGGCAACAGAGGAGACAACCCTTATGGTGGCACCAGGTGGCCCCAAGTCTCAGTGTTCGTTGCTCCCTAGATGGAGGTGAYGACTACAGCAGAAGGGCTGATAACTGCTCTGCCAGTGAAGGGCAGAGGTTTCCACCTGCAGAAGTAATAACTTATCAACGTAAGTTAAGGGTAATGACCCTCGTCTGAAGTCGCAGTGACTTCTGCACTGGGTCTCCAGGGATCCTTTGCATTCGCCTGCTCCCTCGGTGCCTTGCTGTGCTCTAGCGCAGCTACTTCCACAGCAGCACATAACCACACAGGGCTGTGAAGACACAGGCACCTGAACTATATCTGTTTTGCTCTAGAGGGAGTAGGAAAAAAATCATATAGAGCTGAACTCTATCTCTTAATATCTCTTAAAAGCAAAAAGAGAAAGAAGGAAGAAAGAGAGAAAGAAGGAGAGAGAGAAGGAAAGAAAGAAAACAAAGCCGTGTATTTCAGTGGCTTGTGAGTGATCTGTCTTAATCACTTACTGTACAAAAGCTGAAATAAATAGTTGAAGATTTTCAGCCTTGCCATAGTTCACCACAGCTGGAGCAGAAAGTGCTGTTTGTGCCTAAGACCAGAGGAAAACAGATGGCTGCTCTTGGTGAAAGGGCCAAAGAAGCTTCATCTCTAGTGTGCGGGGAGAAGTGCTGGGTTGGGAGGGACATTTAGCTGTGGGATGTAGTTCGGTTTTGCACATTGTTTTGGCATCAGCATAGATCACTGATGGTCTACATGACAGTGTAGACCAGGACAGTGTTTGCACTTGCAGAGGCCAGAGTGGTCCGAATTGTTGTATGTCCATCTGCGAGGGTGGGATTCATCACCCATAATGTCAACCATCCAAGAGCTGGCAGCTAGGCTCGCTCCACAGAGGGACAATAGAAGCCCCTTTGGAGGTGTTGGCCAACGCAAAGGGAGATGAGTAAGGGGGGCCTCACTCTTGGCTGACTGCAAAGAGCTTGTGAGACTTATAAAATAATTTGGCTTTAGGAATTTCAAGTTAGGTAAAACTCRTCTTAAGCTAGGTCTGAGCAGAGACAGCAAGCTCAGATCAACCCTCTGTGCYAATTCCTGGCCTCACCATCTCTCTGCTCCCTCGCAGAGCCCTAGATGCTAATAAATCAGAGCGGGCTCTGAGAGGGCTATGTGAACGTAAAGTCTTTGAAAAGCTGGGCAAGTTTAATTGGTGAGCAGAGACAAATAGATTCCTGGACTGGCTCTTGCTGCGTATAATTAATATCTAATGAGTACAATCTTTACCACAATAATAAAGCTTTCTGACAAGAGCGTGGTATTTCAGCTGCTGGCTACGTGTGAGACAGAGAGCCCGGTTAGGCTGGGCTGAGAAAAGCAGAGCAAAATGATGTGCACAGTAGCTGCCGAGCCCCCGACAGCGACCAGACACCTGGGGTGCTCCTCTATTCAGCCTGTCTTTTCTTCTCCCGTCCCTGTGATAATACTCAAGTGGAATTTATGCAGATGATGAGGATTTGACCTGACAATAAATTCCCGTGCTCTGCTCCTTAAGCGCAGCAGACGCTGTGTTATAATGCATGGAGCGTCGCGCCGGGGCGTGCAACGGGACGAGTGGTGGGGTTCATCCCAGTGGATATATCTCCAGACCGGAGCCCAGGCCATGGCTGGGGCTTGGCCTGCTGTCTCCTGAGCTCTTATCACTGCTCCTGGATGTGACACTTCAGTGATAGTTGCAGGGAGGAAAGTGAAATGCCTTGGTGGATTGGTGACCCCTTTCTTGTAACAGTAGTGCTAGGGTTTAGTCCTTCCTTTGCAAACAAGGCCAATATCCTGGGCTTTGTCTGGGGAGACTGAGGCACGGCGAGATGTTGGCATTGGCTCACRCTTACTGCAATAGCTAAAAGAGTGGTTGGGTGAAAATTTGGGTATCCTGGCCCCTACTCCAGGCTTTGATAGACCAGGTGAACCAGCATGTGGGAGAAGGGAAGYGATGCTCCCGAGCCTCCACCTTGCCGAGACGCTGCCTGGCCGCGCGTGGCTCTCGAAGGACCTGTGACAGCCGCAGCTCGAGGGGCTGTGAGGCCGCAGAGCCCCCTGCCACAGAGCTGCGAGGTGACACGATAGGAGCTGCCTGTCACCGCTCTTCACCGCCCGCGCGCCGTCACGCAGAGATGGCCCAGCCATATCAGCCATCCCTGGTCCCAGACCCACCGCGTGCGCTCAGAGCGGCTCCCAACGAGCTCACGTTGGGGCACGTTCGTCTTCCTGGCCAGGGAGCCTCAGGAAGCCTAGTGCATTGAGCTGCTACTCCTTGGAGCTTAAATCTTTGCCTCATTGTGAGCCACAGAGGCAGTTCTCACTTCAGTTTGGCCATTGAGGTTCTGCTCCCYCTGAGCTCTACACCTCCTCATGCCGCATCCCGTGTGCAAGTGGCAACCAGCCACCATCAGAGGAGGTCGATGCCACCCGTGGTTTAATTCCAGCCTCAGCACCTTGGAGCGCTGAGCTTAAATGGGCTGACGGCTGGTCCCATCACTGCAACTATAGTCTCTACTACTGTCCTCTCTACTACTTTTCCTCTGAGAAAATCAAATGAGGAAACCCAATCCGGAATGGGGCAATGGCTGCAGTTGCAAAGACCCTTGGCTTGCTCAGCATCACATCCCGTTTTGGCCTAGCATGGACTATTACTAATTGATGTGTAAACTTCACGGCTCCTTTCGTGCCCTCCTTGTGCTTGGCAGCCTCTCAGTACAAAGCAGAAGGTCGGGAGGACTTCCAGCCCCAAGGCACCATCCCTCCCACATCCCCCTCACTGGGAGGAGGTCGTCAGCACACAGCCTGTTTGCAGAGCCCGAGGGAAGGCTCCCGCCTCCCCACATAGAGCTGGAGGCTGGAGGGTTTTTCCYGCTTTAACACCGTGAGCAAAGTGGAAGTTTCAGATCATTGATTTTATTTTTTAAGGCCACTTGCCTTATGCATTTCGCTCTGCCAGGGAGTCTCCCGCTTCCCGAGAGCATTGGACTGTCACCCACTGCAACCAGCAGCAGGAGATGCAAAACTGGGTACCACACAGATCCCAGCGAAATTCCCGGGTTAATCCTCCCATGCATCTTATCTCCACTGCCAATTGATAAGCAGGAAGCAGAGAGGGTTCCCTTTTATCCCACAGCAAGGACCTTGCATCGGTCCTGGCTCTGGTGGGCATCTAGTTGCAGGAGGCCAGACTTCAGTCAATAGCTCATTGTTTTTTTCTTAAGCAAAGGCTGCTCAGGGTCTGGGCTCTTGTTTTGCCCTGCTAAAGGACTGAAGAAAAGTGCAAATATTTCAGCTTTCCCACCAAGGCAGCCCCAGAGCATTCAAGGAGAAACTACTGCAGCCAGAAAGGTTAACTTTATTTGCTCGTGTTATTTGTGTTGTGACAGCTCGCAGAGCCCTAATCGCTCTCCTGATGCAATTGCATTAGGGGCATCCACACGCAGCTGGCACGTGTTGCTGCCCACCAACCCACCCCCGATCCCGCAATGGGGCACACGGCAAGCTGGGCAGCTTGCTCCAAACACCCAACCTACCAGCATGGAGGSCCCTTTCCTGGGAGCTTCTCCCTGCACATCGGCATGTCCTGAAAAATATCATTTTGGAGGAAAAAGAGCCTGGAAAACCTCCCTTGTTCTGTAGCCCGTGAGCTGCCGCTGCAGCAGAGGCGTGCAGGGAAGGATCGCGGTTCTCCCTGCCTGCTGACAGAGATGGGTAATAGCCTGCAAGAGCTCTGCCTGTATTTACATTGTACAACCCTGGCACGCCGCGTGTTTATTAGGAAAAGCGATCCTGCTAGGTTAAACATTACATATATAGGTTTAAATTATGCTAGAGGTGGGGCTGGTAGCTCTGCTTTTTATTAAGGTTTCCCAACAGTGTGCGTTACGAGACCCTGTTCCCGTCGGCTTGTAACATCGCCGCGCGTGCTGCACTTGGGCTGAAATTTTCCATGCGTCTTTGTGTTGTTTCTGAGAACCGGTTTCAGCACTTTCCGAGAGCGAGGCTAAGGGGCACCGTGCCCACGCGGCAAGCACGGCACCGCAGCGTCTTTGCAAAGATCAGGCCTGGCTCTCGGGAGCAGGAGCTGGGGCCGGTGCCCGGCGCAGGGGCATTTCTCTGCCTCCCTGCAAACCTCGCCAAGTTGCAAGCCTTGGAAAACCGAAGGCTGTGCAAGCTCAGTTGAGCTGCGGAGCAAGCAGAAAGCATCTCCGTCGCCTGCAGTGCTGCTGCATTATGCCCCGGGACAAGTTTTCCCAAGGGGATATGGGAGCAGCGCACTGGCAGCAGGTGGTTGGTCTGACCCATCCATCTGTGGGTCGGACTCCCATGGGTCTGTACGGAGCCCAGGGAGCCCCGTGCACGGCATTGACCCACTGCTCTGGGCACCAGATGACAGGACTCATGTAAAGCAACAGGATTTGATCCGAGCACCACCAACTGTTTCAAGAGGGGCATGGACAGGGGGGCAGAAAGCTGTCTGTGGGCAGCACCTTGCACAGTTTTAATGCTTGACCTGAGCATAAATATATTTTGGCTCCTTTTTTGCAAGCTCACCTATTTTATGTATATGAATACCATAGCTCTATATGTGTTCTTAGCATCAGTCACTAATGTCTCGAAGAGATCAAGCCCAAAGCATGTCAGAAAGCAGCTGCAATGCCCTCGCTTTGCTGTTTCCTTGCTTTCTGTGCTGCACTGCACTTGTGCAATCTCAGCAGCAAACTTGGCCAGGCTCACGCAAATTCACTTTTTATCATCGGGTGCCTTAGTTGTGCAGCTGCAGACTGCAGAGGGGAATATTTATTTATTGGGAAAACAAAATCACAGCAGTGACTGCATGGCCGGCTTGGGAAAGCGTTCTTCCTGCTTGCTGGTGTTTCCCCTCTCTGGAAATCCTGCCTTTGCACACAAAGGCAATCAGGATGGGTGCCCTGCCATCCTGTGGCTGCCTTTAAGAACCACCTCCAGACCTTGTGCAGTCGTTGGAGGCTGGAAGTGCAAGTAGGTCTGTGTGTGTGTGTGTGTGTGTGTGTGTGTGTGTGTGTGTGTGTGTGTGTGTGTGTGTGTATGTGCCGGCCTTGGAACCCATGGAGCGCCCAGCTCTGCCCACGCTCTGGCCCGCGTAGCAGCTCCAGCTTCAAACGAGGGCTCCTGAGACACCCAGTGGTCATTGGGAGCATAAGAGCAGTTGGCCTGCAGAAGCCTCTCTCCTTTGTGGGTATTCCCACAGGTAGCCTTTACTCCCTCCTTTTCTTTTTGTCATTTCCAATAAATGCTTGGAGTTCGCTGCAGACTCCTAAAGGGCTGGGGCTGCCCCTTACAGGCACTCATCTCCTCTGGTTGAACCCAARCAAGTCCAATGAGCAGTCCCAAGGAGTCCTGACACTCAACGTGCCAAAGCCCTACCATTGCAGGGCCAAAGTCCTCCTTGAAGGACAGGAGCTGGTCCATGGGCTGGAGACCAGCCCCGCGCTGTGTCTCCAGGTGATCCAGCCCCTCGCACCACCTCCTGACTTCTTGAAGGTCTTACATCCATCCTGTTCTCCCGACGCGTCCGAAAAGGGGAGCTGCACCRGCACCTCGCTGCCTCGCTGACCACGCTCTTGTTTTCCAGGCAGGACAAGCTCAAGATCCACATGCGGAAGCACACGGGCGAGCGGCCCTACCTCTGCATCCACTGCAACGCCAAGTTCGTGCACAACTACGACCTGAAGAACCACATGCGCATCCACACGGGCGTGCGGCCCTACCAGTGCGAGTTCTGCTACAAGAGCTTCACGCGCTCYGACCACCTCCACCGCCACATCAAGCGCCAGAGCTGCCGCATCGCGCGGCCGCGGCGGGGCCGCAAGCCGGCGGCGTGGCGGGCCGCCAGCCTGCTCTTCGGCGGTGGTGCTGGTGGCGGCGGCGCCGCGCCGGGCGAGAAGGCGTTCGCCGTGCCGCCCGCCCTGCGCGAGGTGGGCGGCCATCTCGAGGTGGGCGGCCATCTCGAGGTGGRCGGCCATCTCGGCAGCGCGCCCGTGTGCCTGCCCGGCCCCGGTGCCGAGCGCCTCCTCGGCGGCGCCGCCGACGCCTTTGGCTTGCAGGAGCTGGAGAGCCGCTTCGAGGAGACGCAGCTGAAGCTGCTGCGGCGCGCGCAGATGGACATGGAGAGGAACGCGGGCCTCTTCGCCCTCGCCCTGGGCCGCCAGGACAGCCTCACGGGACAGCCCTTCTTCCCGCTGCCCGACCCATGGAGCGGCAGCTTTGGYGGCCTCGCGGGGCTGGCGCACGTGGCGCCCATCTCCGAGGCGGGAAACTGAGGCGGCCGCCGCCGCCCCGGCCCGTGGCCGCCTCCACGAGGACGGTGAGGGACGGGGCGGCCGCGCTTGCTCCCCRTACGCTGCATTCCTCGGCCATTTTGGTCATGGGGCTCTAGGGGTGGCTTCATTTTTTAATCTTGGCTTTTATTGCCACATCTGGCAACGGGATTCGCTCCGCTAAGGAGCGCGGGAAGGCGATGGGGGACACGGACACGGGCCGAGCTCCACAGRCGCCTCCAGTAGCCTTCAGGGCAGCTGTGCTGGGATAGCTGGGACCCTGACACAAAACAGGCTGAATGTCACCCGGGAGCAGAGCCTGGCCAGGGTAACGGGGCAGTTTGGGTTGTTTTGGTCCCATTTCAACATACTCRACAAGGAACCAAATCCCACTCTGAGCATTTCGACTGCGGCGGCATTAAAAAAAAAAAGAAAACAAAAAAAGAATGTGATTCTGGAGGGAAACATTTCCTTCTATTTTTTTTTTAGCCTTCGCTTTGCAGCGATAAAATTTTGATGCAAAAAAGCCCGTTTAAATCAATGAGGCCTAACAGCTCCCTTGACTTGAAGCCCCAATTTCTCAAACATTTTGAGATGTTTGTCCTTAATTTCTTCTTCACACACCTTCCAAAAAAATCTCTATAAATATATATTTTGGTGGCAAAAAGTAGCACACCTGAGTGTCACCAACAGTGCAATTTTGATCAGACGCAAAGCTTTGTGCCCACATTGTCCCATCTCAGGGGACCTTAGTAGCAAAGGTCCTACTAAAGGTTTCCCCCAAAACACGAGACCCCCCGAGCTGATCCCTTCCTCCTGGAGGCAGACTGGCAGGATGCACAGAATCAAAGGGAATAAGAGGACTGTAATTTTATTATTATTTTGTAATTTGGGTGTTTACCCATTGCTGGGGCTGCTCAGAGGCCACGACCGAGGGTCCCGCACGGAGGCCACGCTGCTCGGAGAACCCATGGAGACGCACAACCCCAACGCATCACCCGTCCCCGAGAATATCCCACCCCACAAAGACGCTGTGCGCAACCAACCAGAGCAGAAGAAAGAAAAAAAAAAGAAAACTTTTTCAAACATCAAGTTTTTTGTTTTAATCTGTATTGACTTATACAGACTACATTTTGCAAATGACTGGTTACTTCAGGTGGTTTTGTCTACAATTTGGAGTCATTGTAAAGTATCCAAAGATGCYGAGTACTGTATAATCTACAAGAACTTGAAGCAAGGTGGGTTTTTTTCGTCTCGTTTTGTTTGTTGGTTTGTTTTTGTTTTCCTATTTGTCTATGGGGGAAAGAAAAAGAAAAACACTTTGCAATTTTTCTATTTATAACTATTTTTATGTGATTGCTTTATGTACAAAACAATGGAAAAAAAAAGAAAAAACAAAAAAGGAGAGAGAGCAACAACACATGCAAACTAAATTTGCCTTAGTTACTCACGGGACAATCATCCTTTTATCAAAGCTAGAAACCGAAAGAAACAAAAAAAATACAAAAACAAAAAAGAAAGATTAGATCCTTTTACGTATTTATTAAACTGTATGATCGATGCTCTTAAATTCTTAGCGGGCCGTGGTGCTTTCGCAGACGTGGGCAGGCCAAGCTGCTCGAGCAGCCGGAGGGCAGCGCCGTGCGCTGTGCTCGTCCTTCCTCCGCTTTGCCCAGCACCCAAATTCGGCACTTTCCAGAGGTACCTGTCGAAGGAGAAACCATTGACGTGTTATTGAAGCACCTGCCGGTGGCTTTCCCGGCTTGTGGAAGCTGCTTGCGTGGCAAATCCCRGGGCCAGGAGGAAGTTCAGGGTGATTTTCCCGGCCCGCGCTGCTTTGGGTTGGACGGAGCCGGTTGCTGGCTGGGCGCGCGGGGAGGGAGGGCTCGAGCAAACCCTGCTTCTTTCCACTTGGACATTGTGCGGTGACTCCAGGCCACAGGTATCGATGCGGGTGCTCGGCCAGGCTCGGAGAGTGTCCCTGCTTATCCCACAGCAGCGGCTCTGCAGTCAACAGAGGCGTGAGGAGCACCGGGCCTGGGAGCAGTGGCTTCTTGCCCATCCTCCCGCCATACCCTGCAGCAGATATTGAGCACGCAGCCAGCACTGACACAAGGCCTGCAATTTTTGCAGCTAAGGAGCTGCAGGATTTCCTTGTTATCTTAATGCTTCTTTTTGAAAGAGGTGCAAAGCCTTGGAAAACAGGCGCCGGGTATGAGCGGTGGGACTCATCCCACTTGGTTCRGCCATTTCTTGGTTAAGCAACAGGCACCTCGTGCACATTGAGACACCGACGTGTTGACACTTGAAGTTTGGGTGTCCTAATCCTCAAGCCGAATTCCAGCCTTCACCTGAACTGGTCCCTGCTGTGCAGGGAGGCAGGTGCTGCTGCRGGGTGACTCATGCCACCTACGTTGGACCTCCCAAGCACGGATGAATCACCTCGACTGCAACTGCCCATCCACGGGCTGCTGGTGTGGCTGGAAAACGGGCTTGGACTAACTGCTTCTCTTGCCTACAGCTGTAGCCAGGGGAGCTGCTTCTCCCCACACACCCACCCACCACCCCAACSTACTGACACTGCTGGTGTTTGGGAAGCCAGAAGTTCACCAGACCACCTACGGACCTGCCAAACCGCACYTGAAGCACCACGCGTGGCTGTGGGATCCTGCGGCCTCCCCTGGGAACAGCCGGGGCAGTTGGTCCAGCGGTCCCGGGCTCCAGGAGGAGCAGCTCGGCAGCGGACACGAGCAGTGACGCGGTGGCACCTGCGCCCCTGGGTGGCCCCGGCAGCACTGGGGTGCGCCAGCCCCATCCCAAGCTCCTCCTGGGCCTTGGTGAGACGTTAGTGCAGCCCCAGTCCCTGCAAGCCCTTCAGGGGTGAAACCTTCCTCCCGCCACGCGGAGGGAAGGGACCGTCTCGTACCAGGAGGTTCCAGCTCTGGATAAYGCACAGCCGCAGTCCAAACGGGTCGGCACCATCAGACACCCAGCCTGGGTCAACACCTGGGACGTTGGCTAGCTCAGAAACTTCAAACCAGCCCATCTGGGCACAGAATGGGGTGTTTCTCACAAATCTGGGGAAAAAAAAAAGAAAAAAAAAAGAAATCTGCAAAAAAATAAAAAGGAAAAAAATAAATCTGTAAATTCCTCCCGTGCCTGAGGGAGGCAGCGGCCCCGGGAGGGGCTGGGTCCCGGCCAGGGCGGCACTGCGGGTGCTTTGTGGCCTCGGGAGCACCTTCCAAACCGGTGGCGCATTTCCCAGCAAAAAATACGATCACAGGAAAATAAAAGAAAAATGAATTACGTTTTAGCTATTTAATACACTTCCGGAAATCATCATTTTTAAAACTTTGCATTTTTTAACCCAGTCTTGTGCTCGCATGCTGGCTGGCTCTGATTTTTTTAATGCCAAGAAGAAAAAAGGAAGGATTYGGGGGGAGGAGAGGGCGCAAATCCGAAAATTGCTCAGAGGGGCTGAGCGCTAATCAGGCACCTGGGAATCTCAGGAAGGAACCGGCTCCAGTAAATGCTTGTTAGCAGCACCATATGGCCACGCTCCTGCTCCCAACCAGCTGCTGGATAATCCCGAGTGCGGCCGGGAGACGCCGCTCGGCCCGCGCTTGCTTTCACCGCGTGTCGCTGCAGGAAAACAGGGACATCTCCGTGGGATCCCCGTGGGACGGCAGTGGCCGCTGCCCGCTGCCCGCCGCCCTGGGGAGCTCTGCGCCCCAGCGGCTGCTGGCCRTGCTCTGGGAGAAGCAAAACGCTGCAAAGGGCAAAAATCAGCCGCTTTGCCGCCCTGGAGAGGATACCTGTGGCTTGGAAGCGCCTTTTCCTCCTCGTGTTCCCGTGGATTCCCCATTGCACTCGTTGCCGTAGGGCRGCAGACGGTGCCGTGTCCGTGTGTGGGTCCGTCGTGGGCGCGTGGCGCCCAGAACCGTTCCGTGTTGCACATCCGCCACCCCGGAGGAATAAAGCCTTGCCCGAGGCAGCGAGTGGCTCTGTGCTCCCGGCGCCGCCTTCCGCGCCCCTGGTCCCCGGGGAAGCAGGGGGCAGCGCCCGCCTTTCCCACCTCACAGCGGCCCCGCGGACACGGGGCGTTTGCTCTGCCCCTCTTTAGACCCGCGTGGCTTTTCCTGGCTGGCAGATGCCATCGCTGTGGGACAAGCCCCAGGCGAGACCCGTCCATGGGGGAAGAGGAGGCGCCACCATCGGAGCTGGGGCTCCGGGCCCCGTTTCGGCCCGTCCCTCCTCGCCCTGGCCCTCCTGCGGGGCCCGGCCATGGCTCTGTCCCCGCTGTTCCCAAAGCAGCGCCGGAGGGTTGTGGGCTGGGAGAGGATTGAGAGGGGATCTCATCAACAGGTACAAGTACCCGAGGGGAGGATGTAGGGAGGAAGGGGCCRAGCTCTTCTCGGTGGTGGCCAGTGCCAGGMCAAGGGGCAGTGGGTGCAGGTTGGAGCCCGGGCAGCAACATGTGGCCATGAGGAAGAACTTGTTTGGTGTGAGGGTGCCCAGCCCTGGCCCAGGCTGCCCAGGGAGGCTGCGGAGGCTCCTGCTCTGCAGATCTGCCAACCCGCCGGGATGKGACCGGGTGCCCCGAGCTCTGGGTGTCCCTGCTGGAGCAGGGGGTTGAACTGGGTGATCTCTAGAGGTCCCTTCCAACCTCAGCCATCCTGGGATTCYGGGATTCCAGAATCCAAACCACTCGGATGATGGTGAAGGCTCCCAGCATTAGGGATCTGTTTCCTCTGGAGCAGGAATACCCAAGCTGTGAGGCACAGCAGGGTGAGAGGCGGGGGCCGACTAAAGCATCCCACCTTATTGAGACCATGAGCAGGCAGAAGATGTGACTGCTCTGTAAAAGCAAATTGGGAGGAACCCTTTGGAAAGGAAAAGGCCGTGCACGCTAAAGGCCACGGCTGTCACGAGAGCAAATGGGTTCATTATCAGCTCCAAGGTGGTGTCGGGGCAAGACAGTGGCCCTGGGGGACGCAGCTCCCGGTGCCCAGCGTGTCCCTGGACCTGCTCCAGCTGCCCAGCGTGTCCCTGGCCCTGCGGGACGGAGCTGGGCAAGACGCTCTGCTCGTCTCTTGGGTTGGAATGAGCACCTGGGAGCAAGGGGCAGGGAACGGGCGGATGATGCTCAATGCCAGCATGGAGCAAACGCCTTTTAGCCCCAGTGATGGAGTCACCCGCGGCGGCCAAGGAGGAGAGGCCTCTGCTGCTGGGATCAAGCACGGGACACAGGCACCTCCTGCACATGGGATACAGCTGAGTCCCACACATGGGATACAGGTGAGTCCCACACAAGGGATACAGGCGCATCCCATACACAGGATCACAGGCACATCCCGCACATGGGATACAGGTGAGTCCTGCACACAGGACACCGGTGCATCCCACACACAGGATTCCGGCACATCCCGCACCTGGGAACACAGGCACATCCCATACACGGGGACACAGTCATGTCCCGCACTCCGGACACCACAGGCGCGTCCCGTGTGCGCAGGAGCCGCGCGGCGGCCGCGCTGCCGCCCAGCTGCTCCCTCAGCTCCCCATATGCTGGGCCATATGCTCAGCCACGGTGGAGGCTCCTGTGCTTAGGGAGCACGGCAGCAAAGTGAGACGAAAGGAGAGGGATTCAGCTCACCGGGCGTTAGACACCACTACATGGTGATCCCCAAGCAGAAGCTCGGCAGAGGTTCCCCATCCAAGAAGCACTTGGGAATATTTGGCCCAAAAAGGGGCAAATCCTCCCTTTCTGTCAGCCTTAAAAGCGAGGAGGGCACCAATTCCCCTGCGGACTCGGTAGCTCAGCCAGTTGCAGGTTGCAGAGGATGCTCGTCCACATTGTGGAAGAGGTTGTGGARATCCCTGCAAAGTTCCCTTTTGGCATGAAAACTTGGCCAACCTGCATGCACGAACCAGAGCTGCGACCTCAGGTGATGCGGGGACCTAAGCCAGGTTTAGCAGCCTGCTGTGATATCCTGATAAACTGCCTCCTGTGAGAAGAGCAGCCCAAGCACAGTGCGATTCCCAACCCTCTTCTGGGTGAGGGCAAAACTCGAGCTCGGGAATAAGGCTCCGGCTCCTTGCAGCCTTGAGGGGAGGCAGTTAATCCTTCTGCCTTAGCTGCTCTATTTGTAAAATGGCAATGATGGCTTGATCCATCTCTGGGCTGCGGCGAGGATTAGCGCCTAATCYGCGGCTCCGGGCGCTGCCGAGGGAGCCGCCGCGAGAGCCCCTCTTAGCCCCATTGATCGGGGTGGCGCTTCCGCCGCCCGCCGTAATCGCCCCAAGGGCGCGGGGGGATTTGCAGAGGGCGACGGGCAGGGAGGGACGCAGGGATGGGGGGGCTCACGTCACCGCAGAGCCCTGGTCCGTGTGTGTCCTGCCCCGCTGGAGCTGCTGGGCACCTACAGCTCTGCTGTCACCAYCCAAGGACACCCACCGGCCCCGAGGACATCTCCATCGGGCAGCAATTTATCATTGCACCTGATCCTGGGATTTATGGGGTGAATAATGTGCCCTGAGCACGGCAGGGTGGGCTGCCAAGGTCAGTGGGCTTCAGATAGCCCCTGAGGAAGAGCTCCTGGGGGACAAAGCGCTGCAGCCCTAAAAGCAGCCTGCAGTGTCCTAGGGACACTTAAGCCCTGTGGTTGCTCTGCTGCCCAATCTCTTATTTTATAAAGATGTGGAGATGAGCCTGAAAGGATACAGGAAAGAAGGTTTTGAGGGAACTGTTTTGAAAGGGAGTGCAGATAATGAACAGAAATGACACAGGCAACAGCTCCAAGCACTGGAAAGCATGAAAGGTGCAAAAGCTGAAACAAAAAGCAGGCAAAGAAACAGTAGGAAAAGGCAATTTAGAAGAAATGAGAAGAAGCTGTGAGTGGTTAATCTGTATAAAGTCTGCAAGTAAGGTGTAATGGTGAGGACTCATAGGCTGGGCTTTAGGGGGGTGAGGGGCAGTAGCCTGCAGAGGAGAAAATATGGGGTTGGGGGACAGTAGTGGGGTGGCATGGGGAGGAAATTGTCCCCCTTGTGGTCCTTTTGCCCCATAAATTCATCCTATTTCCCTATAGGTGCCTGAGTGCGATGCCTATGTCAGGCTGAGCTCAAGCGCAGGTCTCCGGACCAAGATATTTAATGTCGGGGGGATGAATCTGTGCTCTGTGCAGGCACAAAAACTGGTCCTGTTTTTGGGTGGCACGTTGTGCTGCTGTGGCAAAATGAGCACTAATTAGCAAAAGACTCTGTGTCCAGCCTCATGCATGTCTCCGCTCCTCCTCGCTCCTCCCTTCCCTCCTYGGATCCCTCAGGAGGTGCAGGCCCCGGGTGGGTGGCTGTGGCTCGAGGGTGAGGCCAAGGCCCTGCAGCGACTCCAACACGTGCGTGCTCGTCCTGCCTCTGCAAGACACCAAATCCCATTGTGCAAGTCCTCATGTCAGCTGGTGGAGCCGGACAGATTTGTGGCTGTATTTGCTGGTGCGGGACCGGAGCCGGAGAGGATCTGCACGCGCGCGCCGTCCGCCGGCGTCTCCATCGGGAATGTCTGAAATGAGCTTCCAGCTACGTGTTTTTGTTACTGCCCTCAAAACAGGATACAGAAGGAAAGGTTTATGGGAGATGATTCGTTTTATTGGCTCCTCTGCACCAGAAATAATTGCAGCCATRTTTATTGCTCGGGAAAGTAGAGATGAGGAAGATAAGGGAATGTCTTTGTTTAGGGCAATGAATAATTTATATCGTAAATTCACCAGAACCTTGAAATTTGAAGGACTGGTTTTGCTTCCTTCTCTGGCCCAGGGAGTAAGACTGAGCCTTAACTCTTGCACGTAGCTGGTGTTTATGACTTCCATGTCACTGATAATCTATCAAATCTATTGAGCTCTTCTSTTCTGAAAAACACAGGGTTTCCCTCAGGAGGAGGCATCTCACCTGGGGTGAGTTTTCCATAGGTTTGGCATCTAGGCTCTGTATACAGTGTTAGGAGAGACACATCCAAGGAAAAACTCCTATTGTTATACCTTGGCTATACCCCATATTCTCTTTGACAAAGGTCTGTGGTAAAAAAAATATATAGGATATAATAAAATATATAGGATAAAATATATCTTGGAAGTGCACTTTCCACTGACTATAGAAGGCGCTTTGGCAGCTGGTTTGGTGGCTAATTTTTGCTCTGTCGAAACAGATTCCTGCATCAAACCCAGAACTTCTAGATAAGCTGCTTTTTGGAAAGATGGACTAAATATGGACTAAAACCCTCCCAAATATAACCAGAAAGTGCAGTTTCTTTCCCAAAGTGACATCCCCCAAGGCACAGACACCAAACAAAGACCATCTTCCCAGCACCCAGGCGAGACCCCAAGGTTTGGGTGCTGAGAAGAGGGATGTTTTTAGGGACCTGATTGTCCCCCGAGAGCCTGGGCTGCTCCCCGTGGGGCGCTCGCCCTCCTGCCCAGGCTGGGGGGCAGAAACCCGCCCGAGAGCAGGGAGCGGGGCAGGGCAGCGCCTCGAACGAGGAGCAAATACTGGATGAGCTGCTCGTGCTCCCGAGCGCACGTACCTTCGTGTCCCTTGGATGATCCCTGCTCTCTCAGCGAAGGAAAAACAGATAGTGCAAGTCGGGAGCCGGGAGTTCAAAGGAAAGCGGGGACGGAGGCCGTGCCGGCTTGCRGGAGGAACCACGGGGATGTTTTCCATTAGCGGGAAGGTGAAACACATGGGCTGAGCAGAAATGTCCTGCCATTGCGCTCTCCTAATCGGGAAGGGCAGTTGTGGGGGACACTGGCATTCTCAGTGGAAACTATTATGCCTTGGGAGGAAAGAGAAATATCCATTTGTTTTGTTTGACTGAGAAAACAGGTCTATAAATCCTTCTGCCTTGGAGAGACACTGACAGAGCAGGGCTTGCTACATCCTTTACACGTGACACCAGCATTAAGGCCTCCTATTTACAGATAACAGAACTATGATAACAAGCTGCAGTTGAAAATAAAGGACTATGAAAAAATACCTGTGGTCAAATTCTGCCTTTTAGAAGCCAAAGGTGCCCTAGAAAATCACAGCTGCAGATGGGTGGCCCAGGTCCTGCAGTCTGAAAGGAGATCACCAGCATCTCCCAGCAGATCCCAGTGGGACCCTGCACCATGAAATGTGTGCAGAAGTCCCTTTGGGGAGGGAAAAGTGAGGGGGAAGTGGGATTTGCAGCCATAGATGTTTTCCAGGATAAAAGCAGCAGCGGGGCCATGGTGTGGAATGAGCAGGYCACAGGATGGCAGATGAAACTCAGCTTGGCAAATGCAAAGTAGTGGGGAAAACGTGGTGCCACTGCTGTCATTTGGTTGGCTTGGCCAGAACTCCAGCAGATACCCAACGCTTGCATGAGGAAAGCAAGACTGGAGCATTTCCAACGAAAGCCCAGCTGTAAATTCAGCAGTAGCTGCTTCAAGGCGTTTTGGCAGGCTCACCCTCTTCCATTCAGGAGGAGAGCTCCACGGGGGCAAAGCAGCACCTTCCTGCTGGTGGGAAGCTTGTGGCCACCACCAGCATTGCTCCAGAAGGACTCAGCATCACATCCTGCCYCCGAGCCCCTCCTGACACACTTGCCACCAGAGGTGGGTGGCCTGTGGTACCAGCAGGACGGCGGATGCTCAGTCTGCATGAAACTCCTTGGACTCAGCAAAACCAGGCAAAACCCACCTTTGCATCCAAGCCAGCCTTCACAGAGAGGGGAACCAAAAGGAATATCTTCCCTGGGGTTTTTAATTCAAATCCTTAGGTGTTATTTTCCTTCCGTGGATGAGAAAGGAAGGTGCAAGCCTGTTCTCCCCTTGTCATCCTCCGCCTCCAATTTGCAGGTCAGCATTCCTCCAGCAGTTGAATTTGCAGGTGTCACGGAGCCAGRGAGCAGGGAAAAAGTCTGAAAACTAAGAAGCCACCTGCAGATCACTCATGACCAGACACCCGCAGGAGGAGRCTAGGAGATAATTTTCACTGGCAGAAGCTGCCAAATAGTAGACATCATTTCACCTTGCTCACTGCTAAGCAGGGCGTGAGATGCTCTCCAGCTCATGCTGGAAACTTCTTGGGACAGGAGAGGTAATGGGACAGCTGCTCAAGTGCATTAGCCCTGGGCTTCTCTCATGTTCTTGGACATGTTCCTGAAATTCATCCTTTTCATCTATTGTGGATAGGAAGACTCCAAAATCTGGGCACTGCTTCCACCAGGACAGTATTTTTCTCTCCCGTTAAAGCAGCTCTGTGAAGCAAGAGATTAACATGGGTCAGGACACGAACAGCAAACTTTTAACCGTTTATCTCCCAAATCTTCTGACCTCTTCTCCTTCTCTTTCTCTTCTTTGCCTCTGTCTTCCCTCAGCATTTCCAATGGCCCTTCCTTTACTTTTCCAGCCCCATAGTTGCCTCCTTCCCTGGCTACGAGCACGGTCAAGACTGGSTTATGATGGTTAGGAAATCATAACTCATAACTTTGGTCATAACTTTGAGGGCCGAATGGAAGGTGTGGAAACAGGAGGAAGGTCTGGATCATCTGCTGAGCTCCCCAGGCTCGTGCTGGAGCTGAGCACCAGCATTTGCACCTGGTCCAGAGCTCGGAAGCACCAGAAAAGCATCGAGAGCCACGGAGCAATGAGACAGAAGGGAAAAGGGAATGTCCAGTGCCCCTTGTCAGTGGTGACTGTGGGTGACGCAGGGCCAGAAGGAGGGTGGGTTTTATTCGTTAAAAACATGGCAAATTAAGACATTGTGCCAATGAAAGTTATTAAGATATATCTATTCTGAATGATATAATGGAAAAAAAAATGGGGTAATTACTTAGCTAAAGTATAATTTCATTCACCGTTATTAGGTGGATTTAGATTACTTGCTCAAGATTAGAGATTTGAAGTACATGACCAAAATCCTCTTTGTAATCCAGAACTGATAAATCCTTGGGTATTTCTCCATTATTGGGCTTTGATTTACATCCATGCCCATGTT
The DNA here is from genome assembly GCF_003342845.1 of Nothoprocta perdicaria. NCBI lineage: Eukaryota > Metazoa > Chordata > Aves > Tinamiformes > Tinamidae > Nothoprocta > Nothoprocta perdicaria. The sequence continues at coordinate 1,953,877 of NW_020454094.1, forward strand.
CAGGACACAATCACAGTTCTCTGGCAAGTGTTTTTTCATGGTCACTGTTTGCCTGATAGCAACCACTGCAGAAAAACCAACAGCAACAAATCCTCCCGGATTCCCCAAGGCTCCAAACACTTTGTGTTCCCACAGAGTGCTGCAACTGCAAGCTCTGAAGCAAACRATAGAGAATTAATTTCACTGACATAAAAAAAATGCCAACAACAACAACTTGGAGGAAAAAAAGTGCCTTTTATGGAAACCTTTATATAACCTCTTGATTTGGATCACTACTATCTACCTACCAGAGCTGAAATATAACCCCTGTGAATTATTGCTCTGCCCTTTTGGCTCCTTCTGGCTGATAGTTGTTGCTCCATGTGATGGAAATGGAAAAGAAAGGTGGGAGCAGGTGGATATGGCACTCTAAGATATATGGACCAAGCTTCARTGGGTCAACTGGAGTGACTCTGCCAGTAGAGCTACATCAGAAATGATGGGACCCTTCATCTTTTGGATCATCTCCAGACCCTGTTCCCACTAGTTGTCATGCTAACACATTTCTGTCATTTTGATGCTTGGGCTGCCCGTTTCTCCTTGTCACTCTTAAGAGTTAGATCTGCCACGTGAAGTAGATGCTGGAGAAGATGGAGTTGGTCAGGTCAGTACTATTTATACGATAGAGCAAAAAACGTCCTATCCCCTGGTTCTGCTTGCTCACGTGATACCTGCAAAGCGCTGTGGGGTGGCAGGGTCTCCCTTCATGGTCGAGTTAGCAAATTCCTGCCCATTAAGGACAGGCTGTGGAGGACGATGTTAAGGGAGCTCCTTAGGCAGCAGGTTGGCCATTACCAAGCTGCCCATTAGCACTGCTGGAGAAGGCACATTTTCCTAGCGAAAGTAAAATAAGAGCAAGAATTACATGAAAAATAATACACTTCATGTGARAAACAGAGCCTGGCGGGAGGTGTAAGCGCAGCCCTTGGGGTTTTGTGGTGTTTTGGTGGCCGGAGGGAGCGGCCGGGAGTCCCGAGCACTCCGGCGAACGGCTCAGCGCTCAGTCACGTCCGGCTCCCAGCCCCGACCTGCTCGCCCGCGCCGCTGGCATCTTCTCGGCGTGCAAGATGTTTGCTTAAATTCCTAATGCTGCCTGTGTGGAAATAAAAGGCCGGTTAAGAACAGACAAGCGATTAGGCATTAGGTGAGGTATAATCCTCCCTAATCACATTTCTAAACCTGGTAGTTGGAGGTAGGATTAGAGTTATTAGCATGCGGACACAAGAGCATATAATTTATTGAACAATTACTGGCTCTTTGTGAAGGAGGGGATACACAAGCTGCAACTCAGCTCGGCTCCTCCGTCTTGCATGAGGTAAAGCAGAATATAGGCAGGAAACAGAACCCCAAAGTCCTGTCACAGAACCCCTATAGCAGCATACCTGACCTGCAGATATTAAACTGGGTGAATATAAATAAAGAGCATAAGGTGAAGAAATGCCCCCAGTTTTCCCTTGTCCTCTTTTTCCCCGGATGACCTCTTATGGGAATGTGCAGCAGGAGGAAAAGCTGGACCTTCCTGGCTGGAGCACGGGAGGCAAGGGCGAGGAGCCGGCTCGGAGCGACGTGCGAGAGCAGCAGGGAAGGGGGATCCACAGCTCCTGCCCAAATCCCGGAGCTCCTCAACGGTTTCCCCAGCCCCGTTGGGGACTGCACTGCGACACCAGAGCCTTCTGGCCAGACACACATCCCGGTAGCACATATAGATCTGTATTTTAATTTCTCGGTTTGCCGTGCAATAGAGAGTGTCCTGCCTTAGGAGAACTAAGGTTTGACTTCACGATTTTGCCAAATATGTTTGCAAGATGAGGCTTTCTCTTCCCAGTTGGAGGGAAAAAAAAAAAAATAAAAAAAGGTGGAGGGGGGACATGGAGAGCCCACCGCAGGAAGAACTCCAAAATCCCCAGCTCTTCCATTCCATATCCCAGCCGTTATGTTGCTCCCCCTCCGTATGTTTTGGATAGTCTCAAATTGCTTGGAAGTTGGATTTACCTGTGCAAGACGAGCATAAAGATGAGCACAAAGACAGGGTGCCAAAAGCTGCTTATTCTGCTCCCGGAGCACTGACACGTCCCGCGGGGAGCTTCCCGCGGGAAGCTCCGTTGCTCGTGCGCTCGGGCTGCCCGCCAGCGCCTCGGCCCAGGACAGCCGCCCTCGGCCAGACAGGTTTTGGGCACGGCTTGGGATTCGGGTCAAGCCGGGGACCGCTGGCAGCGACGTGTCCCGCGCCCGCCCTGTTTTGAAAGCCGAGAGTCTGCTGCTCCGGGCGTTGCCTGTTCCCTGCCCGTTCCCTGCTCCGTGCCCATTCCTGCTTCCTGCCCATTCCCCGTTCCATGCCCGTTCCCCACTCCATGCCTGTTCCCTGCATGGGCAGCCGGCGTGGAGCGCTCACCGCGCGGCTGCCGCCAGGTCTGCCCATGACGCTGCGTGGGAAGACAAGAGCAGTGGGGCAGGCAGCACACAGAAACACCAGAGGGTTAACCAGCCCCTCCTAACGTGGGCTCCGATATTGCCCGGTTGTACAGTCCGCTGCAGATGCCCGTTTTTCCATACRGACTGCAAGGAAAATTTAGGGTGACTAATTTACATTTAAGACATTTACCTTTGGAAATCTAACGTGTGGTGAAGGGCAGCCTATCACCGTGACCTGCAGGGRCACGGGGCTGGTGTTGGAGGCAGCCCCAAGGCACCTCTCAAAAGACACCAGAGCTCTAGTCTGATGCAAATGTCTTTATCTGGGTGCACTGCAGAGCAAGTAACAAGTTCCCCATGTTCTTTTCTGGGGCTGGAAATACAGCGACGGGTCAGAGACGTCGGCCCCATTGACCTCCCTGCTCTAGGCTCTGCTCTGCAGCCTTCAGCSCTACGACAGCTCCTGTCTCAGAGCTCGGAGAGCTTCCACGTAACATGCTCAGCTCGGCGTCCTCCCARCATTTCTAGTGGAGTCTCCACTCTGGCCGTGTCATGGACCTCAATCACATCGACTGCTCTTGTGTCCTCATGCTCCAAAGAGAGCAAGATATCAGGAGGGCTGGGAAATGGCAAGATTCCTTCATTCCAACAGTCTTATCTTTTGGGAATTGCACCCTTCTTGATCCTTGAGCCATTTCTGCTAGTTCTGTTTTAAACCAAACCATGGGTAAACCGTCCTGGCATTTCTTCTGGCTTTATCTGGCAGCAGGAGACCATTATCTCCGGCATCACCTGTTAAATAACTGCAAACTACCTGTAACCACAGCACGTAGGCTTAGAGAATCTCATGGGTGGATGCTGGAAAGAACCTAGAACATCTTAAGGAGGAAGAGCTGCTTAATCAAATCAAGTCTTCACCTGGAAATGTTGTACCTGCTGCTGACACAAATAACCTCTGAGATGATGACTGAAAGCGGATTCACGGGGAAAACATTCCCCGCTATCGTTGTGTTAACTTTGTGCGTTTGACAGCACATCACGGCGTCTAGACGGCTTCGCGGGCAGGCTGACAATCAGCTGTCTCACGCTGACACACGGTAGGTGAGAAACTACATATTGTCTTCCCTTGGATGAACGGTGGGAGAAATAGCAGGAACATCAGCTGGAGGAGGAGATGGTAGCAGCCAGGACCCGATAACCAGAGGAGAAACCCTGGCACATTGGCTGTCACCGCTCTGAGCCTCACTAGGAGAGGGCAATTTTCCAACTGGAGCATCATCAGCACCTCACTGGGGTCACTGGGATTTGGGCTGGACGCTTTCCTTGGCAGAGAAAAGCCCTCAAAGCCTTTCCAGGCCGGTGTCCACTGGGTTTCTCGGGGTGGACAGGGTTCAGACTGACGTCCCTGCTGCTCTCGCTCCCAGACAGGGGAGTCACCTGGAAAGCCAAGGCTGCTGGTTGCAAAATGCCTCTAGACCTGGGTTAGCAGCCAGCCTGCACCTCCCTGCTGCTCTGGTCACAGCACTCCCTGTGAGCCGGCCTGTGAGATTCAAGCCAGGAGCTTCACACTTCGGATTGAAACACAGACATAGCCTGGAAAGGGTCTTCTGGATGATCCACCTCTTCCCTTTGACTCCAACAGTGGTTTTTGTTTTTTTTTTTTTTTCCCGTTTCTCACCTGTGGACCAGAAGCTCAGAAGCAAGTTGAGTTTCATAACTAAAATTCAATGCTAATTATTGTCCCTGATTCAAGACCCTTCAATACTTGGTATTACAATAATGTCACCTGTCAGGGCCCCTTGCGGACTCACACAGGTGAGATGGTGCCAGGGCACAAGCACCTACCAGCTGTGTTATTTAAGGAGAAACCTCTGGTTATATTCAGAAGGAGAAACCTCTAGTTATATTCAGCAGAGTTAGGGTSAAACCTACCCACAGGCGGCAGCTGCGTTGTTTGACTTGAAAAATAACTGCCTTGGTTTGCTTTAAATCCTTCCATCACATTGAGCTTTCGTGTTTTTGCGATGGAGTATACACACTGATGAGACCCCCATTGCCTGCTCTTCTCCAGGATCTCCTTGTACGAGAGATGTTGCAGTCCCCTACTCATCCTCGTGGCCCGCTGCTGGACCTGCTCCAGTAAATCTGCCTTTCTCGTGCTGGGGAGCTGTGGACCCAGCTGTGGCCTCACCACCTTGACCTGCCTAATGCAGCCCAGGACACCACTGGTCCTCCCGGCCACAGCAGCACGTTGTGGGCTCAGGGCTAACTTGTCCACCAGGACCCCCAGGTTGTTCTCTGCAGGGCTCCCATCTACACGAGGCTCCTCTCCACCCATCCCTTCAGCCCGGTGCCTCTGAAGGGCTGCACAACCCCCTGGTTTCCAGCCACTCCGCCCAGGTTTGTGTCACCTGCAGCCCTGCGGCTCTGTCCATCGCCCAGGYCACTAATGACAACGTTCAACAGCGCCAGCCCCACCGCCAACCCTGGGGGACACCACTGGTGACCGGCCTCCAGCTGGGCTTCGTGCCCCGATCACAGCCCTCCGAGCTGGGTTTTGAGCCAGTTTTCACGCCTTGCTAGTGGTGGAGGTGCAAAACACTTCTGCTTTATTCTTCAAGTGGATGTGGAGCGAGACATTTCTCCTGAGGGCTCTTTTGGTGGCTCTGCTGCATTACATATCACTGCAGATGACAAACTGCTGCTCGTGCAGGTTTGCAAGGTGAAATAAATGTACCCAGCACTCCAGCATTTTCCTTTGTTCCTTGCTCTTTCTGCAAACCACGGATACCGATTCGGCGGGCGCTGCTGTTTATTTGTGCGCCGCGTGGATCCTCAGCGCCTTCCAAGACATCTGTAGCTCTTTCTTGCCTCGTTCCCTGCTCTGGGATATATCAACAGGCTGATTAAGTTCCGACTCTTTTGCAGGGTATGACGTGCTCTGTCTTCACTATCTCTAGTGCTTAAAACTGTATGATCTGTAGTATGTTTCCCCGCGGCTCTGTCAAGCTGCCATGGAGCAGCTAACTAGCAGGGACTGCAGCTTCACATTTGCTTTGGTCACATACATCAGAAGACAAGCCTCTCTATTTATGCTTTCGGTGACAAGGGTATCCTAAAGCATTAAAGGTGTTGGTACTGCACGGTCCTCACCTGTTAGCGGCAGGTCTGACAAATCAGAGGCTCCCCGTGCCCGTGGCAGGGAGGGAGGCTTTTCCTACTGCCATGGTTCATAAATATGGACAAATTGCTTTTCCAGCCCGTTCGGCACAGTGCGGTAATGTGGTGACTCGGGCTGGTGTTTCAGGACAGCTGTCTCAAGGAATCAGGAGTGCACATCTCAGCTTTGAGAGCGGGAAAGCAGTGACTCTAAAAAGGATTTACAGGGCAGTGCAGAAAACATATATTCCTAGTTTTACCTAGTAGCCAAGAGACACAATGAGGCCCTCGTATCTATAAGCAAAAGGCAGCTGGATGAAGCTGGAGAAGTGTTTTGGCCCCGTGAGCACAGTGAAGGGCTCTGTGGTTTCAGTGCCCACGTTTCAGGAAGGAAGCTGCAGAGCTGAAGAGGATTCAGGGTGAATGTCGAAATTTGGGAACTCACCTTATGGTCCAAGACCAAAGAAACGCAGTCGTTTACCTAAGCAGCACACTGAGGTGCAAGGTGCTCCCACTCACCAAATACTTCCATGCATGACTAAAGACATCAGTCTAGCAAAACATAACCAAAAAAAAAGTATAAAAGAAGGTATAATGAGATCTGATGGCAGGAAGCTGGAGCGGAGCAGATTCCTTACAGATAAATGAGCCTGGTGGTTGCCGGCAAGGGTGTTTATAAGCACAACTGGGCAAAATTTCTCCACGTTGAGGGATGTGGAACTTCTAGAGAGGGGCCAGCGCAGAGCAACCAAGATGATGAAGGGCCTGGAGCAGCTCTCATGTGAGGAGAGACTGAGCGAGCAGGGCCTGTGCAGCCTGGAGAAGAGAAGGTTGAGAGGGGATCTGATCAATGTGTCCAAGTACCTGAGGGGAGGATGTAGGGACGAAGAGGCCAAACTCTTCTCAGTGGTGGCCAGTGCCAGGACAAGGGGCAGTGGGTGCCAGTTGCAGCGCAGGCAGCTCCATGTGGCCGTGAGGAAGAGCTTGTTTGGGGTGAGGGTGCCCAGCCCTGGCCCAGGCTGCCCAGGGAGGCTGCGGAGGCTCCTGCTCTGCAGATCTGCCAACCCGCCGGGATGGGACCGGGTGCCCCGAGCTCTGGGTGTCCCTGCTGGAGCAGGGGGCTGCGCTGGGGGAGCTCTAGAGGTCCCTTCCAACCTCAACCATCCTGGGATTCTGTGAAAACAGCATTTTCTGCAGAGGTAGATTTCAGCGTGCTGGGCACTTCCAGAGCAAAGAGCTTGTTTTAATGTCACCCCAATGGAAGACACCAGCCCGACTCCCTGGAAGTGTGGGCTGGAGACGATGCAGGCGCCAACCCATCCTTCCCCCAGCCCGCACAGAGGCAGCGCGCAGCTCCACGCGYTCTTACAAGGCGAAGAGATTTCTGCATTGGTTATTCATCATGATAAATGTCAGCATCCGAAATAAACAACATGACAGTTTTGTGATGATAAAGCCCCGGTATATTTTTAAAGCCTAATTTTTTTTTATTACGGCAACATTTTTAGTTTGTGATATCTTCACCTGTACAACAGTAATATATGTTTTATATCTCTAAATAAAACTAAGCAAGGCAGATTATTTTCTGGTTCTCTGCATTCTCGCTTGATCTGTGTTGCTCATCAGAATAACAATAGCTATTTAAATTGTACTGTCAGAACTCACTGGTTTTGGGAAGCTCAAAGAGAATATTCAAGATCTGTAACTAAAGCTTCGCAAGACCAATAATAACCCAGAGAAAATCTTTACCTCGAAGGAGTCTAAATACTCCACAAACTAATATAGAAAATATACACAGAGATCACTTCCAACTCCGCTCCCAATCTCGCACAGATGGTGTAGAAAACTGGGGTAAATCTCATTGAGACTAATCTATACAAACATATGCTTAATTAGCATAGTGCATCTTACACAGTGTACAACAGAAACAGACTGTATTGCAATAACTGATCACAGCATAAATTGGTTTATTTTGATCCTTCCTACGGAGGCACAAACTATTTTTTTATTCTGCAAGTCTCACTGTAACGATGAATTAATTTCAGTTTTTCGGGGGAAAAAAAAAAAGAAGTGGGGGGAAAAAAAAGGGAATGATAGAAAAATTAATCACCCCAAGGTTTATATTTATGCTAAATTTTGTTTTGGAGAGTGATCCCATTGCCTTCAACCAGCTCATTCATGGTATATATTTAAACAGGTCACAAACCCTTGCTGGACCAGGGCCTACTAAAACAGAAACAAAGCTCGTTTCCCCAAGGCCTACTCACAAATTACACTTGTTTATTTAAGACAATAAAGATAAACTGGCGTAAATCTCCGTGCAAACACGACTATTTCCCGTTAAGGAGGGCTTATATGGGGTTAGCATAAACGTGGTCCTAATCAGCTGCAAGTGATCCCAAGTAAAGGCTGGAGGCAGACGAGTGGAGGAGCCTTTGGAACAGGGAGAAAGGAAAGAAGGATAGCCAGAAAAATAGATAAAAAGCAGAAATTCTGACTGCACAAAATATTTTTTAAGCTATGAAAAACAGGAAAATGGGGGAATGGAAGGCAAAGGACTATTGACAAGTGAGTGTGGAGAGCTTTAACTAACCACGCGTTCGGTTCCTTAGGACAACTGGGTTTATGTGCAAATAGGCACTAGGAATTGCCCAGATATCTGGATAAATTAAGACAGTTAAGTCATTTGCTTGTAAGATTTATACACATCCAATCCGAAATGTGAATGAACATATAAATGTTGTGGAGTGGTGAGTTTCTAACAACAGGATTGTTGTTCGCCTGCATTTCCTCTGGTAAGTGTAATATTCTACAAGTAATGGATATAACCTAATATAACCTAACAAATGCCAGCTAGTTTGTGTTATGGAGGTCCAAAAACAACGTTTTTTGCTTTCAATACACTGTTATGAATATTGTTTATTTATGGCCACTTTGCAAAGGCACAGGACAGAGACTGCAGACTTTTACCAAGGGCCCACTAGATTGCTGCACTCTGAGACTCTTCCTTTTTCCTTCCTTTTTGCTTTGCTTTGAAATCTTGCAACAGCCCTGGCTGCAACTACAGGGATTTTCGTACTAGTGAAAACACTTCTGCATTTTAGAAGCGTTGAAGATCTGACTTGCAACATTTCGGAGAAACATATTTACTGAAGAGACAAACAGGAAAGCAAAAGGACAAAAATGCTTCTTTTATGTATTTTGCTGTTCCTCTCAGCCTTGATTTGCAGCTATTTTGTTTTAGTTTGAGGAGTATTGGCCTTTTGCACATACTTAGTATATTACATCTCTGACATGGCTATTCTTTTAGGAGACTAATTCAGTAGCTTCTTTTCATTTATGTTGTTAAGGATCTTCTCTAGGCAGTCCAAATGCCTCTTCGCACATTGCAAAAGCAGCCTCTGCCCTAAAATCAACTGCTTTTCATTATTCGATGGGAAAAGCAAGATGCGGCTTCCTCTTTAACCCTGCTCACGCTGCCATGCGAAGCGATACCACATGAAGTTGCTTTACCAGCTTCATGTGATAAAAGGAGAAGTGGTTTAAGCCCACATTTAACCCTGTGAAGCACGAGGGAGAGCCCATCTCAATTTCTTGCTCGAGATGAGCTGTTTCACCCTATTACCTACATGGTGGTGTTTGCAAGCACTGTAATATTAGCCCCTATGGAAAGCAGCACGGAAAGACCATTTTTCATGCTGTTTAGCCCCATTTTCATGCTGTTTAGCCCTAAAGTAATGTGGAATGAAAGGGAATCAGCGCTGCTCACAGCTTCTAGACCCAGCTTCTCCCTGTTTCACAATCTCTTGCGGGCTCGTGGAAAACAATCTCCACCTTTGCATAAGTTCAGAGYAAAAATAATTTGCTCAAAGGGCATTTACAAGCCAGGAGGCAGAACTGCTGCAAGAGACTTCTTACAGGGTCAGCTTCTTGAAGGATACACTGGAGTTTCAACAGCAGGGCTTGGAGAAACTGAGCAGCACTTAATATTGGTTCTCCACAGATTTCAGGTTGTTTCCAATATGTATTTTTTTCTCTTGCCTTGAACACTCTGAATGATTTTTTTTTTGTGTGCCTGAATTCTGCTCCAAGCTTCATCTCCATCTAACAGGTCACTCTGACATATTGGTAATAATGACTTCAATGCAAAGACCGTCAGCTCCCTCTCCAAGCCCTGCCCTCCTGGCATTGCACTTCATGCCTGTCTTCTTCACGTGGTGACATCCGATAGTGCCAGGTCCTTCTGAAACCCTAAGTGTCTCTGAACTGATCTAATATCCCTGTTATATTTCTTCTGCCTTTTAAGGGATTTGGKCACATTTGGGAATCCTCTCTAGGATAGTGCCACCAATCACAGTTTCATTTTTTTTATGGGAAGGGATCTTAAATTATTTCCCTCATCCTTCCTAAGAGGTGAAGCTGTGACTGTGAAATACTACCGTGCTATTGCCATGTTTCTGTACAAGAAAGCTATTTGTGAGGGTTCGGAGCCCTCTGAGACCCGTTATCTGGAGATGCTGACGCTCTCCCACCGCAGGGTCATTTCCAAACGGGACTGTTGCACCCAACAGCAGCACCCAAACGGTGCTGAGCTACCTGCTTGATTTACTTGATAGCATCTAGGAACGCCCAGACTGGGCACCAGAGACCGAGTTTTGCTGTGTCTTTGTTTGTGCCAAACCGGGCAGCATCTCTGGAGCTGCAAGAACGTGGCTGGAAGCAGTTCCTAGAGCTGTGTTTGAGTGGCAAATRCCCATGTTCTCCACGGCAAACAGGCTCCTCAGGTAACCTTTTACTCCGAGATTTGTAGGTCTGACACCTTCTTCCCTTTATTTCTCCCATCACTTGCAAATTCCTAAGGAAATGAAGTTTGCAGAGGCTGTGTAAATAGGAAGCACCGTCGAGTTGTGTGACCAGCAGTGGCCGCCTCAGGAAGCACAAAACCCCGTTATGGTTCCAAGCGTTGCCTTGGCCGCGCACCCTGTGTCCGTTTCCAGGTGTAACACGCCRGGAACACCAACTTATCTTTCCAAAACACGGGAGAAACCCATGGGATTGAGTGGAAGGGCTGCTTCCCGCTGGGAATCTGAGATCCCACCTGCATCACAGAGCATCTCAGGAGGGGGAAGATGGAGCCCTGATCCACGGGGAAGGGATCAGCGCCTAGGGCACCGGATAGCGGCACCGAGAGGGCACCTGAGGGGAATGGGAAGTGGCTGGCGGTTTTGGTGTGTGCGGGGAACGATGTAAAGAAACAAATAAACAAAAGGGCGAAAAAGAAGTGAAAACACAGGGCATTTCCAACAGCTCGCGGCAAAGGGAGAACAGATATTTTCCCTTGGAGAGAGACAAATGCGAAGGAAAAAAAAAATGGTGAGAAATCGTGGAAAATAAAAYGCAAGGAATGACCTTTTTTAATACACAGTGGAGGAGATGACCGGGCGGGCCTGAAGCGGCGGCGCGCGGCCACCACGACACCGGGGCCCGGGGGCTCCACAAGGAGCGACCCCGGCGGGCTCTGGAGCTGGAAGCGGCACCGCGGGGCTGCCCGGGCCAGGCGGCTCCCTCAGGAACGGTGCCAGGAGCCGCCGCGCTTCGAGCCCACACGCTGCAACCATCGTGGCTGTGTCACAGACCCCTCCCAGGGCGAGGGCTTCGCCTTCCCATTCCCAGAGGGGTTTCCATCTCCCGTTACACGGTGTCTACTGGGGGGGTGTCGCCCTGTTGGAGCGCAGGGGGTTTATGGGGAGGGGGTGCGGGAAGGGCGCACTACTTTTTCTCAGCTCCAACCCGCCGCCGCGCGGAAGGACACAGCGGGAGGCGGAGGGTGACGTCGAATCGCCAGTGCGGCTGCGCAGTGCGCGTCACCCAAACCCGCGCCGCGCCTCTCCTTTCGCGGTCAACCGCCCCCAACGAGCGAGTGACAGCTCGAACGACCAATCAGCGCCCGCTTCTGCCGCTCCCCCGTCGCAGCGCGGCGCCGCGCTCCCGCCCACACACCTCCTCCCTCCTCCGCCGCTCCCCCCACCCCGTTTTCCGGCCTAGGACTGGTGCCGCCAGCCGCCAATCAGCGGCGCGGCCCAATAGGCGGGCGCGAGCTGCCGCGGCGGAGTGACGGGCGGCGCGGCCAACGGGCACGCGCGCCGGCGGGGGCGGGGCTCCGCGGCGGCCAATGAGCGGCTCCGGGGGGCGTGG